>NW_027185784.1:13814283-13849689 GCF_028583685.1 Petaurus breviceps papuanus
GATGGATGGATGGATGGATGGATGGATGGATGGATGGATGGATGGATGGATAGTGCTGAAGAGTAATAACTAAAACTGCACCCATCATTCAATCAATCAAGAATTGAAGAGCTGAAGCCTCCTGTCGGCTGACTATTTTTGCTATTAGTCAAATCCCCTTTTCCAACCAGTCTAACAAATTGCTTTTCCAACCCTCTTCTGTTTCTTCAGTCTTTTCTAGCCAGGTTCTTCCTCCTTCAATCTCAGACTCCTATATCTTATACCTCTTATCCCCAATA
This sequence comes from Petaurus breviceps papuanus, assembly GCF_028583685.1. NCBI lineage: Eukaryota > Metazoa > Chordata > Mammalia > Diprotodontia > Petauridae > Petaurus > Petaurus breviceps. The sequence continues at coordinate 13,814,562 of NW_027185784.1, forward strand.
TTTTTAATGACTTAAATCAAAGCTGCCTGGTTCTCAGTAACTTTCCTTTGATTTAAAAGATTAAAAATTCTCCAAATTTCCCTTTTGAAATTGGTAGTTCTTTTTCTATCATACCTCAGTCTCCAAATATTTGTATGATTTTTTTATTTTTTTAGTTTTACCCTCTTTGGTTATAAAAGTTATGTGTCAATGAGCTAATAAGCCATAATGCTTTGTAGCTCTAGGTTCTCAGCATGTTTCTCCAAGGCAGGGATGGGAAACCTGTGGCCTCTAGGCTACATGTGGCCAGTTTGACTGGACTCAATCAAAGGGCCCCATTTGAGGACCTAGAGGGCCACATGTGGCCTTGAGGCTCCAGGTTCCTCACCTCTATTCCAAGGTATTTTGTTTCCTTCAAACTGTTTCTTTGTACTTATTTCCAGTTTTCAATAAATAAAAGTTATCTTGGCTCCATTAAGTCATTAAACTATACACACATGAGGCATCATCCTTCATCATTCACAAGGTTTAATGAATCATTACATTTATACTACTATTCATTTTGTGTTTAAAAAAAACCCACAAAATCGAATCTGAAAGCTGTGCTTCTTCACATATATATTTAGAAGTTCTTATCAAAATAACATTTTTCCTGCTCCTTTTAGACATAAAAATGTTCTTATACAACAGAGACAATATCTTGCATCCTTTGACAACTGATTTAAATGTTTCCTTTACCCAAAAAGTGTTCTTTCTAGTCTTTTGAGCACTAAACTGCTGAAAATGGCCTTTAAAAGGCAGCTAGGTGGCACAGCAGATAGAACATGGTGTATGGAATCAGGAAGACTCATCTTCTTGAGTTCAAATCTGGCCTTAGACACTTCCTAGCTGGTGACCCTGGACAAGTCACTTAACTCTGTTGGCCTCAGTTTCCTCATCTGTAAAATGAGCTGGAGAAGTAAATAGCAAACTATTCCTGTTTCTTTGCTAAGAAAACCCTAAATGGGGTCATGAAGAGTGGGACACGATTGAACAACAACAAATGACAATAGGATCATAAATTTAGGATTGAAAAAAAGAATTTAGAGGTCATCTAATCCAATCCCCTCATTTTATACATGAGGAAAATGAATTCAGAGAGATAAAGTGACTGGTAGGAAGGGGCAGAGCTGGAATTTGAACCCACCTCTGGATCCAAATCCAGAACTCTTTCTACTGCATCACAAGATAAAGGGATTTTTTTTCCCCTTGCAAAGTGGATTAAGATAATATCAGGAAGTACTCTGAACTCTACTAGGAAGAGAGATACTGGAGAAATACCAGATTGTAGTGTTATTATTAAGCAGTTCAAAGAACATTCTGGACAGGGAGCCTGGCACGAATGCAGTCCCAAGAGCTCTAAACAGCTTTATTGTGCTCTGAAAACACTGCCCCACCATCCAGGATATGAGTTTGGCAGCTGCATGTAGGAGAATTGGGCTGTTCTCAGTTTTGGTCTGTTGTTTGCAGCTCAGACCTGAACTGTTATGTCAAAGAGAACCAACCCTTCATGCAGGTGAGCTCTTACAATTTGGTCTCTGGGGCAGAGCTGCTAACCCTTCATTGATTACTCTTTCCATCCTCTTAATAAAGGGTTGGGATTATTGACCTTGACATCCAGGGTCTACAGGTGACTGCTGACAGTGTTTGCCTATAGGAAGTCAGAGAGAGTCAGTACAAATTAAGGCAAGTCCATAGGCAATAGTAATAATCCTGCAGGAAACAAACCCCTGCTCCAAAGACAGTTGAGCTATAAATCGAGAAATGACTTTGTGAAGCTGGAAACCTGCTGGCAGCCTTCTGCCCTAAATAGCCAAAGGAGGCTGTTTCCCAGTGGGGAGAGTCTCAGTATTGAGCTTATAGGTGGCAGGGGGTGGAGCAAAGAACCAGGCACAAGAATATAGAACGAGCAAGGGGATGAGAATGGAAATCATTTGTTCTGGGAATGCTACCCATGCATTTCTATTCAATTGTTTACATATGATATAGCTAAATCATTTGCATAGGAATACAGTGAGAACGTCTGTAATCCCATGTGTCCTCCCAATGATTAATAGCTTCAAGGTCTCCATTTATTTGGTTTTAGTCTATGATGGATTCACTCTTTGGTTAGAATAAGGTGCTAACAAGGTGAAGGTCAATGGTTAATTGTTCATGGAGGTCAGTTTACTTTGAGAGAACCTTGGTTCCAAAGTCAAAGATAATCCAGTCTGATTCCTGGGCACCAGTCAGACATGTCACAAAAGAAAAGAAAATAAATAATCATGGCTCAATTCAAGACCACCTACTATGACTGGAGACACAGCTTAAAGCATATATACTATGAACAGTGGGGAGCAGCAAGTAAAGTGAAAAGAAAAAAGGATTTGAAGCCATAAGACCTTGGTTGCAATTTCAGTACTTCTATGCAAAGTCAGTTAATCCTTTAGGAATCAGTTTCCCCATTTGTAAAATGAAGGGATTTAGACTCTAAGGTCCTTACCAGCTCTCAATTCAATTAACTACAAACCTGGGATCGAGGCCTGGTTCTGCCACTTATGTAACATTTACATAACCTTGAGCTTCTTAATCTGAGTCTCAATTCCATTATCTGTAAAATGGGAATAAAAAGTTTGCACTGCTGAACTCATAGGGTTATTATGAGGAAATCACTTTATTAACCTAAAAGTGCTATAGAAATGGAATCAGTGAAGAGAGGTCAGTGGTGTCATCCATAATGTCATACATACTCAGATGGATCTGTGATCTTATTCATTCTGGACATTTCCTCCAACAAAGCAGATTGCAACCGATGTATGTTTTGTGATTCTTATCCATGACATTCCATAAATTTACCATAGGGGATCTAATCAATGTGCTGGGAACCTCAATATTATCAAAATATGACTAATGTAAATGTATTTTTCTCCATTTATCACAATATACCAGGGGTAACTGAGTCATACAAGGTAGTGAACTGCCCCCCACTCCACCACTTCAGAGCACTGAGTAAGAAACCTGGGTCTGGTGATTGATCCTGATTGGTATTGCTGAGTACCAGCAATACTCTCTGTCTTTCTCTCTGTCTGTCTGTCTGTCTCTGTCTGTCTGTCTGTCTCTGTCTCTCTGTCTGTTTCTGTCTCTCTGTCTCTGTCTCTCTCTGTCTCTCTGTCTCTGTCTGTCTGTCTGTCTCTCTCTCCCTTTCCTTTGGAATACACTAGGGAGATTCTGCTGGGAGCTGTTATATAAGGCTCCAGCTTGGGCAAATGTGATTTATGAACATTTTTTATCCTAGCACACTAACCCCCAGACTACCTACAATTTAATTGTCAAATTTCACTGCCTGTCCATATAGACCAATAACCCTACCAAAGGGAAGGGAGAATAGTGATGGGGAGAAGAGAGGAGTATCAGATGAATGGGGGAAGGGAGGAGGGAAGAAAGGGATGACCCAAGCAGACTGCTTTGGTGAAAGAAAATGCCTTAAGCTATCTTTCCAATCAAAAGCCCACCAGAAGGAGCTGACTAAAGATTCCTAATTAAGATTTTAACATCCAGGAAGGAAATTACAAAAAGTTTCCTGATTAGGCAGCCCCAAAAAGGTCACAAGTAATTTGGATTGTTTAATGTAGACAAATAAGAAACACTTATAGAAACATGTTTTCTGAGTTATGTTAGATATCTTTGATCAAGGAGGCCATTTGTATCAGAATTTAGCACATATGCCACTCAATTTGTGCCTCAGTGGACCATCCCTTCTTCCTCTCTGAATATCTCAGCCAACTTTTTGAGCAGAGAAAGAAGAAAATAGGACTGACATTGCAGTAAGAATTAGAGGAGACACAATCCCAGTGACAGGCTTGCTAGTGCACTGTTTTGCTTTACAAAAGGGAACTCACAAGCGTTAACCTCTATACAGTCGACTGGACTGTGTATTACCCTCTTTTCATACTCTCTGCTTAGGCCCCCAGTGGAGCCATGAGTCTGTGTATGCTCAGAACAGCGTGACAAAGTGGTCCAAACAAACCCCAAGGGAGGATGTGGAAGAAGATGAGGCTGAGCCAGATGCAGGAGTGATTCTCTGGGCAGACTTATGGGGCTTGAGTTTTTGGTTTTGTTTTTGTTTTCTACTCTCTTGTACTTTCTTTCTGGCTAATTTTTAGCAGCTACTTGCTTCCACTCCCACAACTCTGATCACTGAGCACCAAGGATGCTGCACACTATTGGCACTGTGCCTTCAGGAAAAGCTGGCTTTCCAGAGAGCACAATTCTGTTTGGGGAGAAAATGTCATCTTTGCATTTTGAACCATCAGTATTTGGTTTTTGAAAAACATAGCTTGTATCATCAAACAGGAGACTCCCTGATCTTTTCCCACCCTAAATATTGGAGACAGTATAGCAGGGGATTAGGCTTTATCCCAGGTCAGGAAGGGCAATTGAGAGTTCAAATCCATTTTGGAGCTTGAAAGGAGCAGAAGAAGATATTTTATAATCTCAAATATAATCCTGTTTTATAGGGGCTAGATCCAGTCCAGCATTGGGATAAAAGAGTGAAATTTTTTCTGTGTTTCATGGTCTTTTGGGGATGGGAAGTGGGTGGGGGTGAGGAGGGTTATGAAATCATGCTTTTTTTTTGTGCTTCTATGTCCTGACACTCATTAGTGAGTGTAAATTGGTAAAAAAAAAAAAAAATTCACTTCATACTTTGTCACCACTGTATGCTTTAATCAAATGTATATTTTGCCAAATAATACTCACTAAAAATTGTCCAGACATAGAAAAATGATTTATGTGTGGCTTAAGTACCCTCAAATAAAGTAGCCAGGGATGCAACTGATAAGTGATTAAGGACTAGAGCCCTGGGGGGGGAGGGAGGATGTATGCACATACTTTTAAGTTTAGTTGAATTATTAACACTTTCTTAAGTCTAGATTATGAACAAAAAATCAAGCCCTGATTTGTAGTAATTGCTGATTTCTGAGGTGTAAATGTTCACATGGAAAACTTAACAATCAGCTCTCACTAACTGGTTAGAGCTGGCTCCAGCACACCCCTGCTTGTAGCCTGTATTACTGAAAGCTAAGCCTAGATTCAAAGCACACTTTGAATCATCACCTTTTCAAAACTACAGCTCACAAGCCCTCCATATGATGCTACTTTTCATGATACCAAAATAGAGACATATCAATTGAAAATATTAATTTTAGGTCCAATTAGATTACCCTGAACCTTCACTTAGTAAGACTGAAGGGGATGGGTGGATGGAACCTTTGTCCTGAATTCTTCTAGTGGCACCCAAATTGCCTGCTCAAGTTAGTGCAGTGCTTTATTTTCCAAACTATGTTCCATGATATTCAGCACTGGGCTTAGGATTTCTAAACCCTCTCAGAAAGCATGAACAGAGTTTTAAGAACTAGAGCAAATCTAGACCCATTTGAACAAGCAAGTCGTATGAGCTCTACAGCTTAGTTCCTAGCTCTACCCTTGCTGAACCCCTCCAATTCTATCCAACTCATCCATCCAAACATCCACCCCATTTTCTGAATTTATTTATATATACAGCATCTGTAAATGTACCTTCGCTTATTATTAGTGTTCCTTGAATTGGTATAGTATATAAACCAATCTCAGGACCCCTTGATGCTCTTAAAAATTATTGAGGACCTCCAGAAGAGTGTTTGTGTGGGTCACAGCTATTGATACTTGCTAATTTAGAAATTAAAATGACTTCATATTAATGTGAAAATAGTTTTGACTTCACAGATCCCCTGAAAGATTTCACTATGGGAGCTGCTGGTCTATGTCAAGAATATCAAGATCAGTATGATTGATTCAGTTCCTCCAGAAATGTGTCCATGAGTAGGTCATTGGATAAACATCTCACATTTAGTGTATCAACAATCAAATTAAAGTTTGTTGATTATTTATATGCAGATTTTTAGCATTTCCTGCTTCCCTTCCCCCCAATCCCCTAGCAGACGTGGAAGAGTGAATGAACAGGACTAAGGGTAATTTTTTTTTCTTTGTTCCATTGATTGCCATTACATACTAGGTTTTTAAAAATGGTGTGCTTTTCATACATGTAGCTTCTTGATCCATTTGGAATTTATTGTAGTGCATGATGTAAGATACTGGTCTACTCACATTTTTTTTTAGCAAACTTTTGACTAGTTTTTACCAACAGTTTTTTCTTTAAATTACAAATACTTTCCATAGTGTTTTTCGATAATGGGTTTATTGTACATTATACTAATATATATCCATCATTCCAGTTCATTATTATCTAATCTTTTCCATTACCAGACAATTTAAATAATCATTTTAATAGTATAATCTGAGTTCTGGCAGTACAAGTTCTTCCTGCTTTTTCTTTTTCATATTTTCCTCTAATATTTTTGTGCTTCTATTTTTTTTTTGCCTTTTTTTTTGGAGGGGGAGTGCAATTGGGGTTAAGTGACTTGCCCAAGGTCACACAGTTAGTTAAGTATCTGAGGTCAGATTTGAACTCAGGTCCTCCTGACTCCAGGACCAGTGCTCTATTCACTGTGCCACCCAGCTGCCCCTGTGCTTCTATTTTAAAATTAATTTACACTATGGAATTAATTAATTTATCTAGTTCTATGAAGTATTCCATTGGCATATTGATCATTAGGAAAAGGGATTGAGACTAAACCTGTGATTTCATTGCTCTAGGTAATGTTGGTTGGCACCTTCTTTGCAACATCTAGACTTACAGAGCTGCCTGGGGCACTGAGGTATTAAGCTAGTTGTCTAGGGTCACACAACCATTATACATCAGAGATAAGACTATGCCTTTCTGACTTTGAGGCCAGTTCTCTAACCATTCTTGGGGTATTTTGATCTGCATAGCATTCTGCAGTGGCACTAAAAGTTGTATGGAAGGAGGACTAGATTTAGAATCAAAATACTAGGATTTGAATCCCTGGCTCTGTCAATTTCTTAACTTCTCTGGACCTTAGTTTCCTTATGTATAAAATAAGAGAATTGGACTAGAGGCCTTAAAAGGTTCTTTTCAGCTCTAAGTCTGTGATACTATCAATAGCCTATCTCTCCAATTATTAGTTCTTTCCCTTAATTTTTATATTTTGTAAATATAAAAATATATTTATATTTTTATATATAATCCCTTATATATATAAGATTTTATAATCTTATGTGTCCCGGGGTGGCTAGGTGGTGTGGTAAATTGGTAAATTACCAAAAATCAACTGAAGGGGTGGCTAGGTGGCCCAGTTAATAGAGCACCAGCCCTGAAGTCAGGAGGACCTGACACTATTATTTCAGACACTATCTGCACAACCCTGGGTGAGTCACTTAACCCTGCTTGCCTCAGTTTCCTCATTTGCAAAATGAGCTGGAGAAGAACATGGCAAACCCTTCCAGTATTTTTGTCAAGAAAACCCCAAATGGAGTCACAAGGAGTCGGATACAACTGAAATGACTGAACAACAATAAGCAGGACATAAGTATAACCAATCCTTTATCTTCTCTTTCTCTTTTCAACCTTTCTTCTTGGCACTTCATTTCTCTCCTCTCTCATTTCCTCTTTTTCATAGCTCTTCTTCCTCTTCACTATTAGCTTCCTGGACTAGAAACCAGAAGAACAACATTCAAGTCTTATCCCTTCTATTTATTAGCCTTTTAATTATGTGCAAGTCAGTTTCCTCATCTCTAAAATGGGAGTGATAATATCTGTTCTGGCTACCTCACAGGGTTGTTATGAGGAAAGCATTTTACCATATTAATCTATTAATTTAACAAACATTGAGTAAGCATCTACTATGTACAAGATGGTGTCCTAGGTGACGGAGAACCAAAGATGTAAAAAACTGAAAAAGTCCCTCCCCTCAAGGCACTTCCATTCTCCTGGGAGTAAGACATTGTAATGTCACTTGAACTCAGGGAAGCATATCAGGTGCGGAGTAATAGGGGCAAAGAATGATCTGTAAAGGGCAGCTAGGTGGCACAGTCAATAGAGCATTGGCCCTGGAGTCAGGAGGACCTGAGTTCAAATCTGACCTCAGACTCTTAACACTTACTAGCCATGTGACCTTGGGCAAGTCACTTAACCCAACTGCCCTCCAAAAAGCAAAAAAAAAGCTCTGTAAAAACTGGAGAGGGCAAGAGTACTTTCAGTTAGGGGCATCAGGGAAAACTTCATGCCAGAGGTGCTTTCTAAGCTGAGCATTGGAGGAAGAAGGATTCTGAAAGTGGAATTAAGGAGAAAATGCATTCCAGGAGTAAGGGACAGCCTATCTGAGTGTGTAGAAAAGCGGGTCAGCTTGTGAAGTTCATGGGAGAGCTGATAATCTAGTTTGGCTAAGAGGTCATTGATGAAGCTGATGTGAAATGAGGCTAAAAGGGGGTTAGTATCAGATTGTGGAAGACCTCCAAAGTCAGGTTAAGGACTCTTTATTTTATCCTAGAGGCAATAGGGAGCAAGTGAAAATTGCTGAACAGAGGAGTGACACAGTCAAACAGCTGTGACTTAGGAAGATGTTTTTGGCACTTATGTGAAGGACAGACTTACGTGAAGGACAGAGAAATTGCAGGCAGAGAGACCAAGTAGAGGGATTTTAAACGTAGTCAATCATTATGCCTCCCTCATTCTTCTCTTTTTCTTCCCTTCTTTTTCTCATTATTATATAAGCAAGGGCTATATGTTGAACACCAGGGCCCCAGGGAAAAGATCAGTCAGTCAGTGGCTGGGGGCCATTTAGGAGAGCCCAAGGGAAAGAATTCTCCCAGGAAAGAGGGTGGGGTCCAAAGTCTTAATAGAAGAGAGTAAACAGAAAGCCCTGCCAAGTAAAGCCGGAGATCATGGGGCCCTATGCAGCCAAATCCAAGGAGTTAGGAAGCAGAAAAGAAATTTGTAGCAGAGGTTCAGGGATGTAGAGATTGTAGTTAGAAAGAATGCACTATTAAGGGAGTAGTAGACATGAGTGAGATTACAGTTTATCATGCAATTTTGGGGTGGTGGTTGTATTTTCTATAGTGACATCCAGGTGCCATGAACCAATCATTCTCTTTGTTCCTGAATGCAATAGCATTAGATGATACAGAGCAACATATATCGTTCTTTTTTTCTTTCTTTTAGGACTGGAATTCTAGCTTTAATTCACTTCAAATTCAAGTAAAAAGAACACATTAAATAATTTTCAATGTTAAAAATTCATTTTAAAATTGGAATAAGATAGCAACATAATAGATGAAATTTCAGTCTAGACTTATAATTTTCCTGGCCCATTAGCCTCCTAAGATTTTTTTTCTCCCAATTTTTAAACATTTTTATTTAAAGTTTTGAGTTCCAAATACTATCTCTTCCTTTCTCCCTCCCTAAGATGATGAGTGGTCAAATATAGATTATACACGTGCATATGTAAAACATTTCCATTTAGTCATTTTGTACAAGAAGACTCCAATAAAAGACAAAAATGAAAGAAAGACAGTGAAAAATAGCATGCTTCAGTATGTATTAAATCATTATCAGTTCTTTGTCTGGAGGATAGCATGCTTCATCCTTAGTCCTTTGGGATTGTCTTGGATCATTGTATTGCTGAAAATAGCTAAATCATTCATGGTTCTTCATCAAACAATATTGCTGTTACTGTATACAACATTCTCATGGTTCTGTTCACTTTGCTTTCTGTTCACAACAGTCTTTCCAGGTTTTTCTAAAACCATCCTGCTTATCATTTCTTATAGCATAATAATATTCCATTATAATCACATACCAGAGCTTGTGTAGCCATTCCTCAATTGATGGGCATCCCTTTGATTTCTAATTCTTAGCCACTACAAAAAGAGCTGCTATAAATATTTTTGTACAAATAGGTCTTTTCCCCAAATTTCCAAAGAAATTTAGATGTCTTTGGGATATAGAGCTAGCAATAGTATTGATTAATCAAAGGCTATGCACAGTTTTATGGCCCTTTGGGAATAGTTCCCAAATTGCTCTTTGGAATGATTGGATCAGTTCACAACTCCACTATTAATGTCCCAGTCTTCCCACATCCCCTCCAACATCCAAAATTTTCCCTTTTTTGTCATATTAGTCACTGATAGGTGTGAGGTGGTACCCCAGACTTGTTTTATTTTACATTTCTCTAATCCATAGTGATTTAGAGCATTTTTTCATATGACTATAGAGAGCTTTGATTTCTTTGTCTGAAAACTACCTGATCATATCTTTTGACCATTTATTAATTGAGGGATGGCTTGTATTTTTACAAATTTGACTCCGTTCTCTATATATTTGATAAATGAGGCCTTTATCAAAGATCCTTGTTGCAAATTTTTTTCTCAGTTTTCTACTTTCCTTATACTTTTGGTTGCATTGGTTTTGTTTGTACAAAAAGTTTTTTAATTTTACATAACTAAAATGATCTATTTTACGTTTTGAAATGCTCTCTATATCTTCTGAATTTTTCCCTTTTCCATAAATCTGACAGATAAACTATTCCATGCTCTCTTAATTTGCTTATGGAATCACCTTTTACAACATATATCTTTCAATGGCTTCACCCACTTATCACCAGCAGCAGCAGCAGCAGCTCTTGGCTATAGTTTTCCTGAAGCACCAGTCTGACTATGTTACTCCTCTACTCAATAAAGTCCAGGGGCTCCCTGTTACTTGTTTGTGGTTCAGTCATTTCAGTTGTGTGCCACTCTCCAGAATCCAGTGGGGTTTTCTTGGCAAAAATACTGGTGTGCATTGCCATTTCTATCTGAAAATGGGTTTAATGTAAATCATACTAATATATATATATATGTAATCATTCTAGTTCATTATTATCTGATCTCTTCCATTACTAGAAAGCTTTAGTAATTATTGTTTTATGGTATGATTTAAGATCTGGCAATACAATCATTTGCCAAACTCTTGCCTTTAGGATCAAATACAAACTCCTTTGTTATTAAAAGCTCTCCACAACCATAAGAAGGGATGTGTTTCCACAGTACATCCAAGGTGATGAGGTTTCACTTCAATATTTCCTTTTGTATACCCTTTTATAAACCTAACCCTATTTTACTTCTCAGTTTCAATGTCCTTAACTTAATTTTTTTCAATTACCAAGCATTTATTTTCTCTCCTTGAAAAAAAAAAAGAAAAACAAAACCCTGTAGCAAATATGCATCGTCAAGCAAAACAAGTGCTCACAATAACCATGTCCAAAAATGCATCTCTCCAATGTCCTTCTCACAAAGATCACATTACACAGCACTGATAATGAACTTTGGGAAGCACCACTGTTCTTGGACGTGCTCTGCCTATGGAATATGCTTCAGGGCTTAGAGGAGACAAGCTTTGTAAGTAAAGATATTAGGGTGGCTTTCCTATAGCCAATCCTGACTTTGGCCCCTCTCCATCCAGCACTTCGGGCTTTGGAGCTCAAGCAAAAGGGGAAAATGGTGGAAGAGGAAGGAACAATTGAATGGGTACTAAATAGGATATTCATGGAGAAGGTGGTGCCTGAGTTGAACCTTGAAAGAAGGTAGTTGTGTGGAGGGCACTAAATGTGCTGAGTATCTAACAATTAAAACTGTTGCTGGGCCTGAAGGGCGAGAGGGTTCTCAGCTCTCGCTCTCGCTCTCTCTCTCTCTCTCTCTCTCTCTCTCCCCCTCTCTCTCCCTCTCTTCCTCTCTACCTGCTACTCTGAACTCAGGTATTTGATCCAGACCAGATTCAGTCCTGAGAGAATCTGGCCTGTAATGAGAGGAGTTAGGCTCCCTTTTCTTAAAGTCTTTGGCTTCTTATGTACCCCCATCCTCATGCCCCTGAGGAAAAACTGCTAAAAGCTTCGGTTTGGGCTCATCTCTAGGATCTCCCCAAAGGGGAGAATAGAAAAATACTCAGTATAAGGTAATATCAATCAGGTATGGGACAGGTATTTATTTTCTACATACAAAAGAAATGCTAAACACAAAACACAAGTGTTCGATGAGAGAAAGACAAAACAGAATTCAATAACTTATAACTCGTTAAAAATACCCACCTCTCAGGAGAGGTTGTCACTTAACCTTCATCTGTGGGATTGCTTACTAGGGATTGTTGTATTTCATAATGCCCTTATCTACTAAGCTAGGCCAGGGATTAAACACCCCTTCTTGTTGGTGGCCACATCCGATACAGAAAATTCCCCTGCCACCAGTCAGCTCCAGTCAGCACCTCTAGACCTGTTGAACTGACTAGGTCACCTCCAAATCTGGACACATCCACAGAAAGCTTGATGTTCTCTCACTTTCTCGGGAAAATAAACACCCGGATCCCAGGCTCACACTTACCTAGTGGAATCTTCCTGCTCTAGCTGATGCATGGGTGGGTGCAATCACCACGATGTAGCAGCCCATCATCAAGGGCCAGCCCTCCCTTTTACCTCACAGAGGTCTCAGGTGTCACCTGGAGAATCAAAGGAAAAGAGAAAGAGGGTGAGAGTCACACCCTTTTTAAAGACCCACTCAATCATTCTCTCTCCTTACCAGGGAGACTGTTTTTTTGTCACACACCCCTCAAGCTCCCTCCAGTGCTGAGTCAGCATGGAAGCTAGCAGGGACTTTGTCATCCCTAAGGCATCCAACCACTGAGCTAACACCCAAGGTCAGCAGGAAGCAATAACAATATTGATGATGATGATAACTAACATTCACACAGCACTTACTATATAAATAGTATGTTACAGGCACTGTGCTAAGTGCTTTAATTATTATCTCATTTGATCTTCACAACAACCCCGAGAGATAGGTGCTATTATTATCCAGTTGAGGAAATTGAGGCTAAGGAGGTTAAATGGCTTACCCAGGGTCACACAACTGGTGAATGTCAAAGGCTGACTTGAACTCAGGACTTCATGACTCAGTGTTCTATCCACTGGGTCGCTTAGCTACCCCCAAAGAAGCTCTGGGCATGCTCTGTGTAACCTCTGGATACAAATGCTTTGCCCTCACTCAGAATTTAGTTCAATTCAGCAAATGTGCTAAGCAACTACTAAGGCAGAACTTTGTGCTCGGTTCAAAGCCAAAACTATCCCTACCCTCAAGTAACTGGATATTTTTCTATGGAGACACAACTGTGACAGAAAGTAGATTAAAGTTTCCAAAAGAAGAGGGGTTGAAGTAGATCTTACCAGGCATTTCCTCTATACTTTATTATGCCTTAAGTATCCAAGGACTCTCCAAGACATTCAGCTTCAGTCAATGACTTCTTAGGACTGGAGCCCCTAGCTACCCCAGAGGTCATCTCTTTCTCTTTGTACTTCTGTGATTCTCAAGATCAGCCATTTCTGTTAATTATCCCTAGACGGTTCATTTTTAGGGGAACCTGAAGCCATTGGGGATTGTTTCAGAGAGGATCCCCATCTCTTCAGTTTCCCATTTTATGGAGCCTCGATTGGATGTGTATCACATGAGACCCAGTTTTAAGCTCCATGCTCTGTTGAGTTGGTCACATCATTTTGGAATAGACTATTTTAGGCTGCATTTATCCCTTACTCTTTTTAAAGTTTCATCAAGTTACTTTTTAAATGTTTTCAATCAACACATCTTTATTTATTGTCCTTACACCCAGAGGCTACTTGAAGAAGGTCTCAATTTGAGAATCTGGTAAACAAACAAAAAAAAGTTCCTAATGACCCAGGCAGGCAAGCACCCAGGCTCCTAATTGGTCACTGAAATGCTTAGCTTGCCAATAATTGTTCCCTAACAATGTGTTTAGTCACAGATTTTGTAATCATTAAAAGAACCACCACTGGAAAATATAAAGTTGCCTCTTAATTCATTCAGTTTCTCTGTCCTCCTCTAGCCTGTCATGCTGATCCAAAAAAAAAAAAAAGCATTTGTTAAGTTCCTGTGGGCATTTGATGCCGCTGCCCTCTGGACAAACAGAATTTAATTGGCCCTGGTCCAGGTAGTTTGTGGAAATCCAAAAATCTTCTCTGGTTCTGGAACCTAGGCTGTTTTGAGGTGTACTATCCTTCCTTTAGGCTACATCCCCTACTCATTTCTGACCATGCCTGGCTTTCTCCATTCCTGGAGTTCTCTGTATCTAGACCCCTCCATATCAGAAGCTTTCCTTAATCAAGTAATCATAGGGGAAGGAAGGGAGGAGGGCAAACTGGAACTGGCCAGTGACAGCCCTGTTTTTATGAACACATGAAGCATGTTCTGCCTGACATATTCTCATGTGGAGTTTGGAACATGTGCTGGTATTTCATTTTTTTTTTCAGTCTGCTTACCCATGAAGAAAAGGATCCTTTTAATTGGCTGCTGAGCCAGATCTGAGAATGTTTACAAAAGGCATTAACCTGATAATTCTGCCCTCTTTTCTCCCTGTGATCAAGGGAAAACATGCTGTCAGCCTCTGGGTGGTGAGGGGAGACTTGGACCTTAATTTTTGCATTGGGGGCTAACATATGGCCTCTCTTCGTGTCTTTGCCTTTGTTCTTTCCTGCCTTTTTTCGGGGGGCAACAAGGTGGTGAAGTGGATAGAGGATCGGACTAGGAGTCAGGAAGACTTATCTTCCTAAGTTCAAATTCAGCCTCTGACACCAATTAGGGTTAACCTGGGCTTAACCCTGTTTGCCTCAGTTTCCTCATCTATAAAATGAGTGGGAGAAGGAAATGGAAAACCACTCCAGTCTCTTTGCCAAGAAAACCTACAAATGGGGTCACAAGGGAATCAGATGCAACTACAAAATAACTGAATAACAGTCTTTGAAAGATCAACAGATTGTACTTCCACAGATTTGAGAACTGGAGTCCGTGCCAGATTTTGTGGACAACTAGGTCTGGTGAGGAGCAAAGCCCTCAGAAACCGAGTTGACCCAGCATAGCAATGGATTAAAGATGTCCAAGAGGCAGTTGCTACAATTCATCCATTGGCCAAGCTACATTCAGAAATGACCTTGGTGGGGGCCAACACTTTGTAGCAACTACTTTAAAGCTGAGCCCAAGGCCATATGTGGAGAGTGTGTCCCCAGGTGTTGGGAAAAAATGCTTTATAGTTTCTGTTCTTACTCTATCTTCTCAGTAGCTATCCTTCTGTGAAAATTAATTGATGCTAATTAGATAAATGGTACTGGGGTGCTAATAATATGAGGGAGAAATCAACTATAACTGGCAATTAATATTGGAGACAACATGCTAGAACAGGGGCCTGAACCAATGTCATTATATAGAAAACTCCCACTGTCCCTCAGCAGTACCCCTAGACCCTTGATGGGAGAGAAATAGATGACTTCATTCTGGGAACCCAGTGTGTGGGTGTCTGTGCATTGGGAGAGCAAGTCCAGAGTCAGGTTACCCAATCAATCAATAAACAAGCATTTATTAAGCACTTACCACATTCTGGGTACTGTGCTAAGTTATTAGGGAAACAGATAACAGTGAAACAATCCCTGCCTCTGAGGATCTTAAATTGTAACTGGGAAGGTAAAATGTATGTGTATCTGATGGGTGTGTATATACATACACACACATACATATACACACATATACAGAATATATAAATTAATAGAACTATTTGAGAGGGAGCATACTAGGGATAGGGAGAGAAGTGGGGCTTAGGAAAGACACAGAATGTGGCACTTAAGCTGAGTTTTGAAGGAAATAAAGGATTCAGATAGAAGAGAGGAAGGAGAACCCTTCTGGTATGAGAGGCAACAAGGGCATAGGCTCATGCTGGAAATTTCCATATACCACGATGCTTTGGGAGCCTCCCCTGGCCAATCCCACCAATGGATTATATGGGGGGGAGGAGGGGAAAGGGCGGGGAAATCAACCAGACATTCTTGAGTGACAGCCTTACCCCTCCTATAAAATCCCTGACCCTCACCAGTTTTTGCTGTTACCTTTGCAGGAAGGCAAAGTGGTATAGAGGGTTCCACATTGAACTGGGAGAAATGTATGTGTTGGGTATGGCCTAGATACACCCAAACTGGAGGGAAGCCTGTCATAGTACTATAGTTGACTCTACCTTTTTGTCCTGCTGTGGCCTGAAGATCATAGCACCTGAGCCCAGTGAGCTCCCCTTCTGATGACTGAGATATTGACATATCCTCCCTCATCTCTGGTTGTTTCCATGTTCTGGTCTTTGGGTCTTCAAGTCAGGCCTTACTTAGGCTTTCCCTCGTGTGAGTTAAAAGGGCCCTGTAATAAAGGCCCATTGCTTTTAGCATCACTAGCCTGGCTGGCTCTTTTATGAAAGCCTCTAAGTCCCAAAGCAGTTGCAGTAGATTGGGATATGGATGTACGAGCAGGCACAGAAGTGACTGTTTACTGCCCTCTCAGGAGGGTAAAAATGATCCAGAAAGGGTTAGGCAGAAGAATTTCCTGAATCTTAATAGCCACATAAGCTAGGGCGGTGAAACATTCTTTGCAGCTTTCTGATACTGCCTTGCCTCCTGGAGAAACTTTCTTCCCTCCCTTTCCACAAAAACCAAGGATACAAGGTACAAAGAACCCTGGATCCGCACTCAAGAGATTTAGGTTTAAAACCTGGTTTTGGCCTTTAGCTATGTGATTCTAGACTGATGACTTAGTTTTCTGAGTCTCACTGTTTTCCATCTATAAAATGAATGAATACTATTTATATGATATTAAAGTTTTAAATTTAATATTTTAATATATAATATTTTAAACTTTAAATTTTTAAAATGTGAAGTATTAAAGTTAGCATTAGTATTAATTAGCATAGTATTAAATTTATATAACATAAATACTTCGATTTTTGTAGTACTTTGAAGATCACAAAGTGCTTCATATAGATTATCCTTACAGATATCTATATCTCTCTCTATTTTATGTCATCTATATATCTTATACATAAATGTCCTTATAGATATAGAGGTAGATATCCTTATGTCCTGTGAGGTAGGTGCTAACATTATCCCCATCTTATCCATGAGGAAACTAAGGCCGAGTGAGACTGTGACCTCCCTGAGGGATATACAGCTAAGTAAATGATTGAGACAGGATTTGAACCCAGACGCTCCCATTTCTAAGCTGAATAATTGATCTACTGTACCCCAGCTGCCTCACACTATTTACCTCATAGGCTATTGCTGGGGAAAAGTGCTTTGTAAAACTTCAGACTGTTTGCTGTTCTCCCCTCCTCTTGAGGTCCTGCACCATTTTCCAAGTCTCTGAAGTCTTGCGGTAACATTCTGTGGCCATGCCTCTGGGCACCTTTCTGTAACCCTACCCCCTTCTTCTCCTCAGTTCCAATGCCCTTCCAAAAGGGATCACGTTACCCAGCTTTGGGGAGCTCTGCTGTTCTGTGATATGCTCTGGCTCTCTGTTTATACCTGCAGCCATTCAACCTCTAGCCTCCTCCCTCTCACTTCTAGCAGGAAAAGAGGGGGGAAAAAAGGAGAATTAAAAAATGGAGGGGGCTGGTTGAATGCACACAAGAGATTTTCAATTTATCCTTAAAGACATCTGTGAAAGTCTGTAAAATAAATGTGCTATCATCACATATTATTTCAGAGCTTTCATTACATCATAATTATTTTTTATCATATATATTTTTATCATTATATCATCATAATTTTTTTTATTCCTTCTATTAGGTTGCAACCTCTTCAAAGGCAAGAATCAAGATCTGTTCATTTCTGTGTTCTTCTCCCTTCCGACTCCCCACCCCCACCCCCACCAGTGCCTAGCACTGGTATCTTGCACATCATGCTCAAATACCACAAGGATCTATGTTTTTGGCGGCTAGGGGGTGCAGTAGATTAAGCCCTGGACCTGGAGTCAGATAGACCTGAGTTCAAATCCAGCCTTGGATATCCTACAAGCTATGTGACCCTGGGCAAGTCACTTAACCTCTGCCTACCTCAGTCTTCTCAACTGTAAAATAGGAACATAATAGCACCTACCTCCCAAGGTTGTTGTGAGGATCAAGTGAGATAATATTTGTAAAGGGCTTAGCACAGTGCCTGGCACATAGTAGACATTTAATAAATGCTTATTCCCTTCCCCTTCCCTCTCCTTGTCACCTATGGGAATTCCCATAGATTGTAAACTATCTATGACTTGGTAGTTGTCCTGCAGAGTTGCAAAAGGCAAAAGAAGTGAATGACTTGCCTAGAGTCCAGGCATAGTAAACATCAGAGGCGATATTTGAACTCTGGTTTTCTCGATTCCAATGCCAGCACTGTATTCAGTGTTGATTCGGATTCGGTATTGTATTCAGTAAAAGCACATTGCCCTTACTAGTATTTGAAAGGTTCTCAATATATCTGAGTTGAATTGAATATCAGTGCCTGGAGAAATGGCATCTCATCATCATCATGGTCACTCCCACCATCTTTAGGAAGCAGCCTGAAGGCAGTTCTAGGTGTGCATATGATGCCGTGCATCACATTTCAGAGTCCAGAAAGACCTGATCCAATTTTTAAGAAGCCTGCTACCCACTGCTGTTATGTCTCAAAAAGTTTCCTGAAGCCGAGGAAGAATGATCAACCCAGAGCCGCCTAAGTGTGGTTTGGTTTTGGTTTTGGTTTTCCCTAAAGCACAGACCCCTTCTTCAATAAACTCCAGCGGCTCCTTCTTACTTCTAAGATCAAATCTAAAGTCCTATGTTTGGCCTTTAAAGACCTTCACAACCTGGTTCCTTTCTACCCTTCCAGAGTTCTTACACTTTACTCCCCTCTACACCCTCTATGATTCAACTCTACTGGCCCAGATGCTGTTCTTAACGTAGGATGACACCACTTTCCTCACCCTGGCCTCCTTCCTTGCCTTCAAAACTTAGTTCAAATCCCACTTTCTGCAAGATGGCTTCCCAGTCTCCCCATCCCTTCCCTTGGAGATTACCTCCCATTTATATTTCATATGTCTTGTACGTACAGTTATGTTCATGTTATCTCCCCTGTTAGACTGTGAGTTCCTTGAGGGCAGGGACCATGTTTTTCCCTTTCTAGCCCTTAACATAGTGGGTGGCACATAGTAAATGTTTAATAAATGCTTGTTAACTTAGTGAGGAAAAAGGATACCAGCAGTCAAACCACAAACTCTGATCAAGACAAATGCCTCTGAACCATCCTCACACATCTCAAAGAACTAAGAGGAAAAAATATCCTAGCCAATAACCATATTGTGGTTGTTGTATACCTTCCAGATCCTCTCTTCTCTCTGCATGTACTTACATTCTCACACACCAAAATGCATGGCTCTCTGACTCTCCTACCATGCATACTCTAGCAGCCAGGCCTGATTCTGGTTCACTTCCTTTTGCTACCAGTACCAGAAACCTTCCTATTTCCTGGTGTCCCTAACTGCCCCCCTATAGAATTGCGATCTCTTTCATACCCAGCTGTATCTCCCAGTGCTGAGACCTGCTCAAGGAGTCTGGGCACTCTAGTGACAGATTTGTTGCTTCTCTTCCCTTCCCAGGTCTGCAGTGAACTCCTATCTTCTGACACAGAGACCTTTGAGCCTTGTTGTCCTTCTCACTGATGCAGGTCTCTGGTGCCAGCGGTGCTGGAAGTAGCCTGCACAGGATGGGTCAGAACTGGAAGCTAGGCTAGTTCAGCATGTCCTGGAAAATAAATAGTGCAGCCCAGAGGCAAGGGAGTATAGCCAAGGGATTCATGTAGAAATGCAAGGTACCTGGGTACAGTGAATCAAGGCAGTGAAACTCAGGTTACAGCTTTAAGGATTCATGGTCTGGGTAGATGTGTTAGGGCCAATACCGGAGGATTCTATTTGACTTAATTCAACAAACACGTAGTAAATATCTACATGCAAGACTCTGAAGGGAATAGGCAAAGGGCAGAGTCCAGAGAAGCAGGTCTTCAGAGACCCAGATGTAACAGAAGAGCACAGGCAAAGGTATGCTGTGAGTGTACAGTAAAGACTGACATCCTACGTGAAGGGAAGAATGGGGAATACAGACCAGACCAGCGGCCTGGGATCAGCATCTTGGGTCTGCTATTGATGGGCTCCCTAGCACAACAGCGCAGCTGATCTGTGACTTGATCTTTGGATAGGGCTTGTTTGCCCTCTGCCCTAGTTTTAAGCATATCTAGATCAATTTGGCACCAAACTATGGAAATCATGAGAGTCCTGGGTGATCTCTTTTCCATGTATTTCTTTTTTGTTGTTGTGGGTAAATAAAGGTTAACAGAAGGAGTTAGGACTTTTTGATTGCTACCAACTGATGATTTGCCAAACACCAGAGGTCTCTATAGTTCATGTCTTCTGAGGCAGAATCTAATATTATTATTGTTGTTGTTGTCTTTATTAATCATGATAGCTGGCATGCATGTAACCCTTTCAGGTTGTGGGATGTTTTGTTTGTTCCCCACAGCAACCCTGTGAGGCAAGTACAGGAACTATTGTCCCCATTTTACAGATGAGCAAAGTGAGGCTCAGAGAAGCCTTTCCCATGGTCACACAGCTAGTAAGTGTCCGAGGCAGGACCTGAATCGGTGTCTTCCTGATTCCTAACCTGGTTCTCCCTGCAGTATAGCATGCCCTGAGAGAACTCATATACCTCTTGAGTCTCACTGATTCAAGCTGGACCGAAAGTAAGGTAAATATCACCATGTCACATCAGGTTCTGGCAACCTAATTATTTCCTGTGTTGTTTCCTGATGTGTGTCTGGTTCTGATCCCTTGCCAGAGTCCCCAAACCTCTAACACAAGCATACCCAAGAAAAAGCAAAAAGGTTCAGAAGGTAGAGGTGCTGTCAAAGAGAAACCTTTTGCTGACTGTGATAGTCATTCTTTTTGTGTTCTCTGTTAAGGCAACTCATAGCATAGCTATGATAGCAAATCACTTGATTTCCCAGGGGACACACACACACCACACACACACAAGGTGAAATACAAAAACACACAGGACAAGTCACCCAGTAATAACAGACCCCTGAAGCCACACTGTTCTGCCATTAAAAAGGCTCACATGATTCACTGCTTCTGTCCCTCCTTCCAAGATGAGCTCTGCAGCAGCAGTAAAATAGGCCAGCAGAACAAGCAGCCTTCCAAAATTCCTGCTTCTGCCTTCTTTAATCTGCTGTCTGTGGGCAGACTTAGAGGGGAAGATGGGCTAATGAAAGCTTGGGGGCTACTGCCTTGGGCTGCTGCCTCGCTGACCCTAAAGCTCAGTTGCCCTGGCTTCCTAAAGTATAGGGACATTCCCTAGCTCTTAACTTCAGGCTTTAACTTCAACAAATATGTATTATGGGTTTGCTGTGTGCAAAGTACAATGCCAGCTGCTACAGGAAATACAAAGACATTAAGATTAAAAGACAAAGATTAAAAAAGACAAAGAGCCTGCCATGTAGCGCTCACAGACTAGCAGAGGAATATTGCCTAGTGAACACTATGAACACCCCACGGTTTGTGAGCTTGGTGCTGAGGAGTGTATAGAGCACTGGGCCTGGAATCAGGAATCTTGACCTCAGACACTCACGAACTGTGTGACCCTGGGAAAGTCACTTTACTTGAATTTCCTCACTGTAAAAGGAGGATCATAATAGCACCTACCTCAAAAGGTTGTTCTGAGGGTCAAGTGAGATAACATTAGTGTCTGACTCTATATAGATGCTTATTCCCTTCTCCTCCCCTTGTGAACTCTAGTCATAACTTTCTGCTTAACCCCTTGAATTTTTGGCCTCTCTGTTTGGGACTTAGTAGCCTTGGACTTTGCCTGTGCCTTCGGTCCAACCCCACTGATCTGTTGATTGCCTTCTTTCTGGCTTGCCAAGCTTGTTTACTCACTTAATGGCCCTTCTGATCAGACCTGCCCTGCAAGCTTGTTCCTTTCAGCACAAGCCCAGCTCCACTTGTCCTTGCCTACTCCTCTTCCCACCTGAGGACCAGATCAGACACAGTGATTGGTATCAGTAGCATCTTTATATAGCAAAGAACTACAGGGTTTTTTGTTTTAAGGAAAACATGGTTTGGAATCACAGTCATGACTCTGGAGACATTTAATGAAAAATGGCATTCACAAGAAGTTATAACAAAGAAATGCGTCATCTGGAAATACAGAAATATATCACCATCCTAAACAACGGTTTTCTATCAGGATGCCACTCCTTTCCAGCAACTAACGAATCATCAACTGAGTCACTCACGGTTTTCCTGAAAGATTGGCTGAACTGGGGACTGGCAGAGGCAGAGCTGTTACCAGGACCATAGATACTGGGCTGGAAAGAACCTCAAAGATTATTGATTCTACCCTCCCATGTTACAGATGATGAGAGAGTACATCACTGAGTCACAGAATCTCAGGGGGCTTCAGAAACCAGTTAGTCCAATCTGTACCTGAACAAAAACTCCTTCTACAATATACCAGACAAGTGCTCATTCAGTCTCTGTCTGAAGATGCCCAATGAGTGGAAAGTCACTACCGCTGGAAGCAGACGTGTCTCTTTGAAATAGCTCCAACAGCTAGGAAGGTTTTTCCTCCATCAAGACTAAATTTATCTCTACAGCTTCCACCCATTGCTCCTAGTTGTGCCCTCTGGGGCTAAAGAAAAAAACAAGTATAATCCCTTTTCTATATGACAGCCCTTCAGATACTTGAAGACAGCTATTAGGTGCCCCCTGAGTCTTCTCTAGGCCAAACATCCCTACTTCTTTCAGCAGGTGCTCATTTGGCATGCTCTTATGGCCCTTTACCATCCTGGTTGACCTTCTCTGGATGCTCTCCAGCTGGTCAATGTCCTCCCTAAAACGTGGCACCCAGGACTGAACACATACTCTGGGTATGATCTCACCAGAGTTGGGTACATTGGGTCAATCACCCCTCTAGATCTAGATACCATGTCTTTTTTTTTTTAAGGCAGCAGTATTATCAAAATTAAACTGGAATTTCTGGTCATTGGCACTGTTTTTGTTTATTTCAATCTTAACAAAAAATGCCAGGTAATCTGAGACTGGCCTTATATTTGATCAGTCATGATATGACATATAAGTAAATAAAAATAATGAAAATTGTAAGCATCCCATGTAATTTAAAGGCAGAATTCCACTAATTTTTTTTTTATCATATTTGCTTATCCTCTGAAAGATAGGATTGAAATGATGTCATGGGGATATGGTTCCATAAAATCAAAAGTCACCTCCAGAGGGACACATTTAAGATGGTACTTCTAGGGTAAGAAAGGCACAAGAATAGGATGAGAAGAATGGGTAAAACACAGTGAATTTTAGAGTTGGAAAGGACCATAAAATATAATGTGATGTAGGAAAAGCTCTTTCTAGGTCTCTGGATTTAGAGTCAAAGGAACCAGGTTAGCTTCTTAGTTCTGTTACTTATTGCCAACCTTGAGTAAATCACTTAATCATCTCTGGATTTCAGTTTCCTCTTCTGTCACTCTAGATAGTTTCTGAGGCCAACATTAAATCTGATTCTACCATCTCTCTAGGCCTTGGTTTCCATATGTGTAAAATGAGGGCATTGCTCTAGATGACTTCCAAGGTACTTTCTAGCTCAAAATTTATGATTCCAGTAACCTATTGACCAAGATAAAAGATAACAGCACCAAGTTGTGTTTAGTGGAGAAACCCACCCACTGAGATGAATTTGCAAAAAGGAAAAATGATAAGGGTCAAAGAGCATGTGTCTTCCCAATCCACTACATGATGCTTGCTCAGAAATCCAAGGCTGAGAAATGAAGAAGGACTGGGTAAGGGATGAGGGCTGTGGTCTGTGGCCAAAATAATGGAAGACCATCAGTTAAAAAGTTCTGTGAGTGTGCTTCCTGCTTCAGGAGGCCTGGGTGTGTCAGATGGCTCCTTGGGTGATGTCACAGTGCAGAACAGTTGTAGATTTTCCAAAGCTCTAAGGAATCTGAGATACAAGTGAGGGGAATGATACTTGAAAACAAAAGGCAATGGAAACAGTGACGGGTCAGGAGGCTCAGGCAGTCCTTGTTATTGCTTCATGAAGTTACTGCCCTTTTTCTCCTTGGCAGGCTTTGGGGTCCAGTGAGGGACGTGCAGGCATCTTAGTGAAGCGATAACTGGAAGAGTGTGTCCCTTTGTCACTGGGACATTGGGTTTCTGAGTTTACAGTTTTTGCTGGAACCTCCCCCTCCCTCTCCCAGGCTTTCAGCAGGTCCATTCCTATCCTGTGGCACCTTTCCCTAAAGGGCTGCTCTTTCTACCCCTCCTTCCTTCTCTACTTCTCGCCCCCCCCCCCCCAAGTCCCCACCCCAGACTTAGGAAAAGGTTGTTTTTGTCCCTGAGGCCTCTCTGGGTCAAGGCTAGGGGTGAGAGCTGACTTTAGGATCAGCCTATGAGAGGAAAGAGGACTTATCCTAACTAGAAGACTACCCTATAAAAATGCTCCAAATAAGAAACCCAAATTAAAACAGTGTAAGACTGATAAATATGGTGAGCTATCATTGGAGGGATCCCAGGAAGATCAACATACCAATACATTGTTGGTGGAGCTGTGAATCTTGAAAGTAATCTGGAAATATAGGCCCAAAGTCACTATACCATCTTTACCCTTTAACCCAACATTGCTACTACTAGGCCTATATCTCAAAGATATCAAAGACAGAGGAACAGGACCTATATGTACAAACATATTGATGGCAGCACCCTTTATTGTAGCAAAGTAATGGGAAAAAATGCTCATCAATTGGGAAGTAGTGGAACAAATTATGGTATATGAATGCATGGATCATTTTTGTGCTGTAAGAAATGGTGAAAAGGATAAATTTGGAGAAACTAATACAGAAAGAAGAGCCAGGAGAACAGTTTATATGTTGATTACCACATTGTAAAGGAAGATAATTCCAAGATACTTGAGCACTCTGATCACCCACAATTCTGGAAGACTTGATGATGAAGCATTCTTCCCAGCTCTTGGCAGAGAGAAAGGTGATGTACTATAGTTATAGAATGAGACTTATTTCCAGACACAGCCAACATGTTACATTTCTTTTCCTTGATTATACTTGTTGTAATGAAGAGCTTTTATCTGTGGGTAGAAGTTTGCAAGGGGGGTGGGAAGTGAGGAGAGTAATGATAATGATGAAAAAATAAAAGAAGGAAGATAGTATCAATGAATATTAATTATTATTCATTAAATTAATTATTAAATAGATATAATTAGATTAACTTAAAATATGTAGTAGAGAGCTGAAGAAAGTTCATTGGGAGACACAGACCAGGATATAGGGTTGGTCCTACTATGTTAAATTTGATACATACTTTAAAAAAAACCAAGCTGTACATAGTAGATTTATGGTTTCATAATGCAATCCTCTTTTTCTAGTTTTGTATATGGAAACATTTGTTATTGTTGTTAACTGTCAAGTTCATAACAAAAAATTAAAATGTTAGAAACACACATATATATGTATATAAAATTTTTCTGCTTTTGAACAGTATAAACCCTGGGAGTGAGGCTGCTTGCTTGGTCTACTAAGTTTGGCCATGTTTTTTTCCTCAGTGAGATTTAAAGAAAGCAGCTTTTTACTGTGAATTACAACTTAGGGACAGTTTGTACAAAGGAAAATTCCTTTATGGGGACAGGTTTTTTATAAAAATTGTGTCTTCCCAGATTAAAAAAATTCAAATAATACTCTTATTGTCTTTTAGTCAATTTCAAGCAGTGGATTGGATGGTGGCAGTGTGAGAAAAGTTATCCAAAGAGATTTTTTTTTACATGAATTTTAGGGAAGAACTGGGTGTCAGGCTGAATCATTTGCTGAGTGATGGGGGAACAATTCTAACAACATTTCTCATGAGTTCTTTTCCTTGTCCCCCATTAGAATGTAAGTTCCTTGTGAGTAAGAATTATTTAATTCTTTGTATTTGTATCCCCAGGGCTGTTGCACATTACTTAGCCAGAGGTTTTGTTGTTGTTTATTTTCAGTCTTGTCCCTACTCTCCATGTCCCCATATGGGGTTTTGTTGGCAAAGATACTGGAGTGGTTTGCCATTTGCTTCTCCAGCTCATTTGATAGATGAGGAAACTGAGGCAAACAGGGTTAAGTGACTTGCTCAGGGTCATACAGCTAATAAGTATCTGAAGGCAGTTTTTAATTCAAGTTCTCCTGACTCCAGAGCTGGTGCTTTACTCATTGTGCTACCTAGCTGGACTCAAATCCCAACTCTGATGCTTAGTACTTTAGTACCTGTATGATCATGGGCATATATTACTTAACTTCTCTGGGTCTCAGTTTCCTTTCCTATCTAAGAAATGAAGGGGGCTTGTCTAGAAGGTCTCTCAGCTCTATGATCCTAAGAAATGCTCACTGGTAATGATGATAGTAGATGAGGAGGGGGTGGAAATCTCTAGTTAGCAACACAGCAATAATGATGGGACACTAGAGACTTATTGAATGTCTGAGAGTGAGTCTGGAATTATAAAATGGGCCAATGAATTTGATCTAGAATACAAAGATATTCCAATCTCAAATCAATATTAAAGAATTCTGAAAAGAAAAATGCTATTTTTGTGGGAGGCCAGTATACAAGAGAAAGGGGAAGTATGTCGTAACAAGAGATCATAGGATTTACAGCCAAAAGGGATTAGATGATTTCTAAGGTTCAACTTCCTCATTTTACACACGAGGAAATTGGGTCCCAGAGAGAAGGAAGTGATATATCCAAAATAACAGAACTAGTAATAAAAAGAGGGGGATTTGAACCCAAGTCCTCTGATCACAGCTCTGGTCTTCTTTCTGCTACCCTGTACTATTTCTCAGGCTGAGAGGACTAGAGAAATATGGGACCAAGTTCATCCTTCAAAAAATCTGAGCTAGAGAGCAGACCTGAGTGTGCTGGTAAATGTTTAACAACTGACTCTCTGAAAAAAGAGAAATGTACCCAGGATAGATGTTTAAATTTAATTTGCATTATTAACATTTTCTGTATCACTTTGTTAAGTCTAGACAACCAAGAAAACAATAGATCAAGTTTTGCTTTATAGCATTTGCTGGTTTCCCAGGTGTAAATGCTCACACTGGAAATTTAACGTTAGATAAGCTGGTTTGAGCTGACTCTGGTATGTCCCTGGATACTTCCCAGTCTCTGCTAGATACCTTTGATTTATACATATCCTTCATTTCCTGAAACTCAATATTTGATATTTCTGCATACTACAATTTTCCTGAGAAATAAATCCTTTAAAAATGTACATTGGTAGTGGGGTTGATAAGACCAAGCACCAGAGAATTTCAGATTTGGAAGGGTCCTTAGACTTGACTAAGAATCCCTCCCACAGCATTCCACAGCATGACAAATGGTCAGTCTCTACTTCAAGACTTCTAACAATGGACAACCCATTGCCTCTTAAGGCAACCCATTCCACTTTTGGATAGCTCTAATAGCTCTAATTTTTAGGGCAACTAGGTGGTGCATTAGATAGAGCACCAGGCCTGGCATCAGGAAGATCTGAGTTCAAATCCTGCCTCAGGGACTTACTAGCTGTATGACCCTGGGCAAATCATTTAACCCTATTTGCATCAGTTTCCTCATCTGTAAAATGGACTGGAGAAGGAAAGCGCAAATCACTCCAGTATCTTTGCCAAGAAAACACCAAATAGGGTTATGAAGTCAGGCATGACTAAGCAACAAAAATTATTAGGAAGTTTCTCCTTATATCAAGCCCAAGCCAGTCTTTCTATAACTTCTATCCACTCCTTTTAGCTCTGTCCACTGGTGCCAAGCAAGACAAGTTTTATCCCTCTTCCCTGTTGTAGTACTTTGCATTTTAAAGACAGCTACCATGTTCCTCTCTTCTCTTCTCTAGGCTAAACATTTCCTCATTTCTTCAACTGTTCTTTCTATGGCCTGAACACTATGTACTTTACCATTCTGGTTGGCTTCCTCTGGGTGCTCTCCAGCTTCTTTTCTGAATGTGGTCTGACCAAGGAGAGTACATTGGGACTATCACCTTCCTGTATAGTGCTTTAAGGTTTGCAAAGATCTTTAAGAATGTTTTCTCATTTGAGCCTTACAACAACATTGTGAGGTAAATTCTACTATTATACTCACTTTACAGATGAGGAAATGAAGACATAGAGAAGTTTAGTGACTTGCCCAGGGTCATACAGCTAGTGTATGATGAAGGTTCTGAACTCACATCTTCCTGACTCTTACTCCATCACTCCATCCACAATGCCCAATCCTGGACACTATGCTCTTCTGTGTAAACTGTGATTGTATTAGCTTTTTTTTTTTTGCTGCCATATCACACTGGACTCATATTGAGTTTGTGGTCTACTAAAACCTCCAGATCTTTTCCAAGCTAACTGTCTAGACATATACCCCTTACCCTCTGCTTGAAAAATTGATTTTCTGAAGCTAAGTGTAAGGCTTATATTTATCTCTATTAACTTCCATCTTATTAGATTTGGCTCAATGTTCTCTAGCCTGTCAAGACCTTTTTGGATTTTGATTTTGTTTATTCAACATGTTAGCTATCTCTCCTAATTTTTATCATCTGCACATTTGATGAGCATATCAAGACCCAGGTGCAGCAATAAAAGGGGGACAACAGATAATCACTGAGCAAGATACAACAGGTCCCTGAATATAAGGATCCATGAAGACCCTCAAATTGGGGTTTTAAGATCATTAATATTAAGAAGTGGCTAGTGGTTAAAGCCAATCTAGCCCAAGGACCAGAGTTCCTTGGATTAGTGCCAAGAAGGAATTGAGACCCCAGGAACCTAACTGAAGTCATCTCTGCCCCTGGACTAAGGGGTTATCTTCCATGCACAGTCAATTCTTTGAAGTATTTGATTACAAAATGTTTATAAATGGAGGATGTTTGAAGACCTCAGTGTCATCCAGACTGCAAAGCTGCAGCACATTAAATACCCCAAAACTAACACCAGAGGCTAAAAAAGATGAGTCAAGAATAATTGGTATAGTGGACGCCCCTGGTTTTTAGCACTCCTCCACTATCCCTGAAGATTGTTTGCCAAGGAAAAGGAACACGAACCCCTTTTATTCATTCAGTGATTTAAAAAACTGGAAAATTACTCCTGCAAGTAAGAAAGGATTTTCACTGTGTTACTCATCAGACAACCAAATTACTGCTACATGTTCATGGGTAGAAAGAAAAAACCCCAGCAGTTTATGGTAGGTCAAGATTTAGACGATGTAAGTTTCATAGAAGCTTCCAGGAAATCAGTGAGAACTAAAAAACTAGTTGATTACATAAAATTCCTAGGGACTGTATTAGAGCCATCACTCATCTTGGGAGTGATGCTTGGGCTTATCTGGGTAGGTGGCATGTGACAGAAAAACAGAAGTCGTTTCTGGGCAGGAGACATATGTAGGAGACTGTTGTTCTCAAGAATGAAACAGCTCAAGAGCTATCATAAGTGAAACTCATAGTGCTTAAGAGCTTTCTGTAGTCAGGTTTCCTCATGATTGGTAGCTACAAAGAGATAGGGAAAGCTGGGGGCTGGCTCAGTCATTCCATTATTCACATGCATCGCATAGAATTTGTGAGTCCAATATCCTCTCTGTTCCTCTTTCAAAAGACACACAATGATCATGCTTACATGGGAAAACAGTCGAAGAAGTAATCATGAGATTTATTCTATCACCATGATGCTAAAGAATGGATATGAAAAAAAAAATGGATATGACAAAGCCCAGGTTTGTTGTGGCAGTCAATTACTTAGATGTATGACTTATAAGGTATTTCAGATTGGTACATCTACTATGGTATAATGGATAAGACATTGAACTTGAAGTCAGAGAGACCTGAATTCAAATCCCCCTACAAACATTTGCTAACTCTGTGACCTCAGCCAGGTCACTTGACCACTCTGTGCTGTAGCTTCCTCTTCTGTAAAATGTACAGTCTGTGCTTGACCTCCCAGAGCCCTTTCCAGCTCTGGATTGATGATACTTTATGTGACACCAATTAATATAAAAGTTCTGTTCTTTCACCTATCCCCTCCTATTGGAGACTTAGGGTACCCATCTGCAAAGTCAGATCATCACCTTTCTCCTTCAAATGGGGTCTCTGTGGAATAACAGGTTGGTTTTTTTCTTCCCCAAAATGAGTTTCCATGGAAACAACAATACTGCCCTGAGGGTATAGTATGTGTGGCAAAACTCATAGAGTAAGGTTGAGAGGGTGAACCAGCAATCTGGCACCTTTTGCCACCTCATTCTCTTCTCTTTGCCTAGCGAGCTGCTTCCACTCTTTTGAGAAGAGCCAACATTTTTGTTTTGCAGTTGCTATAGCAAGAGCAAGAATGCCGGGGATCTAATGCTCTCATGGGTACAGAATCCAGTCTTGGAAAATACAGCATCATTTTTAAATCTATAAGGTAAGTCAGTGGGGGCTATGTGTGTTTCTTTTTCTCCCTTTACAGAAACAGACATGGAGATATCTGATCAAAAACTCTTTACTAAGACATAGAGTATTCATTTGCAATATACTACCTACTATGTTCTAAGCACTGTGACTGATAACCAACTTATCCTTGTCTTCAAAGAGCTTATGACTGAATAGGAGAGATAAGAGATATACAAATAATTCTAATAAAAAGAACAAAACTTCTGACTGAATAGAAGAGATGAGATATACAAATAATTCTAATAAAAAGAACAAAAAAAAACCAACAAATGAGAGATAAAAATGAAGTTTTATAGAGCTGTACAATAAGGGAAGGGAATCTGTAGAAGTGAAGGGAATCAGGGAAGCCATCATTGAGGAGATAAAAAATATAAGGTAGAAGATTCTACCATGAGGGGAACATAGGCTTTTTGAGGGAAGGGCCTGTTTGTTTTTTTTTAATCTTGTATCCCTCCCTAGACTGTACCTTGCACCTGGTAAATGCTTTAAAAAATGTTATAATTGATTAGATTTGTTTGGATTGGCATTAATGCTTGAGGTGGGCCTTATAGGATGGGTAGGGATGATGGACAGGATTTCTGATGGTGGAGGTAGCAGGAGGTCAGAAGAGCAATTCAGGTAGTAGTAATTCAATGAGCAAAAGTATGGAAGTAATAATCTAATATTTACATTTGAGGAATAGCGAATAGCTCAGGCTGGCTGGAACAGAGAGGAGGTTGAACTGGATGATTTCTAAGGACCTTTCTAAATTTAAATCATGTGATTCTATAATTTTATGTAAAGGAGTAGCGAGCAATATAACTGGAAAGATAGGTTAAGGATAGAAGAGCAGAATGGGCTTTGAATTCCAAACATAAGCCATAGTGAGCAGCTACAGATTTCTGAGCAGGAGATTGATACAATCAAAACAGTACTTTTAGGAGAATTAATCTATAAAATGAATTGGATGAAGAGAAAGTATGGAGCCAGGAAGAGTTCTTAGAAAGCTATTGCAATCTGGCTAGAGATGATAAGAGCATGAACTACGGCTATGGGAGTGGCAGTCGAAAGGCAGAGACAGATGCAAGAAATATTGCCAAGGAAGAATTTACAGGATGTGGATGGTGTATGTGGGAAAGGAGGAAACAAAGGCTCTAAGGTCATAGCAGGGCCTAGAGTTTGGGAGAGCGGTAGCAACACGAGTAGAAATAGGGAAGTCAGTAAGAGTTGATGGATCGTGGGGAAGAGGGTGATAAGGATCAATTTTGTTTTAGACATGTTGAATTGGGGGTGCCAGTGTGATATCCAGGATCAGCAGGTAGGTGGAAATGTGGGACTGAAGCTCTCTCTTAAGGGGAAGGGAGGAAATGGCAGTTGAGGCAGGTTTAGAGCTAGAAAGTGCTTTAGGGGTGATTTTTGTCTAACCTCATTATTTTACAAGTGAGAAAGCTTTTTCTGTGCAATAATCTGTGGTCTGCCTAGTCCAGAAGTCAATGAAAAGGTTCTGGTTAGATCCAGGTCTTCAGAATTCTAATCCACCAAGTTTTTGCAAGACCCTGATGCCACACAGAAAATAAATGCAGGTCCTACACAGTCACTGTTTAAAAAAAAAAAAGACTTTCAAAAAGCAATGTTGATAAACTTTATGAATTTTAAATAATGGAAGACCAGAAGATAGTCTGAAGGAGTAAATCAATGAATAAAAACTTAATAAGAGGCTACTATGTGCCAGACACTGTGCTAAGTGCTGGTGAAAATCTAAATAATAGAATATGCGTAGAGAAGTGCTGTTTTCATTACTTTCAAAGGCATACAGTAATGGAAAGTAACTGGTAGTACATTGTTACTAACAGAGATTACAATGATGAATCAATGACTCATTTATAATTAGCACCATTTCTTGCACAGGAGGCTTAAAAACAGTTTGTTCTCTGAAGCAGGTTAAATCTGACCACTTCTCCATTCTCATTTAGAACTAACCATTTGATTACTAATTTTCCCCCTCCACATATAAGGCACAGGTAAACTTTAGCTCAAACTCAGGTCAAATTACCTTAGATTCTATATTAGTAGAGTACAAATTAATGAGGTTTTATTATGCAGCCAACTTCCAATTATTCTCCTGAGGATTACTGAGCTTGGTCTAGAAGTCCCATCATTAGAAGGAGGACACAGAGTGATGACCCCATTTCTAAGGATGAAATTTTTTCCCATAGGGAAGTGATAGTACATTTTTCCTGCTACAAAGAGCAGAACTTAGTCCTGATTCAGCTGGGCATAGGGAAATCATCCTACTGGGGATAGGAGTTGACTACAAGGATAAGTTATCAGAGTATTAAAATTTTATCTCGGGTGCTGATGTTCTTCTGCATCCAAAGCCAACTGATTTTTAAAAACTAACCTCTTACTGATTTAATTGATAGTCATGCCCTAGGTATTGGGGCAGCTAGGTGACTCAGTGAATAAAGTGCCAGGCCTGGAGTCACAAAGACTCATTTTCCTGAGTTCAAATCCAGCCTCAGACACTTACTAGCTGTGTGACCCTGGGCAAGTCACTTAACCCTGTTTGCCTCCATTTCCTCATCTGTAAAATGAGCTGGAGAAGGAAATGACAAATCACTGCAGTATCTTTGCCAAGAAAACCCAAATGGGGTCACAAAGAATCGGACATGACTGAAACAACTCAACAGCACTAGGTGTAGCTTCCGTTTACAAACTGCCTATTAATATCCATTCTGAAATGTAACACATTCACTTTTATATTTTTCCAACACCCCAGTTTTTTCAAACATATTTCGTGTTGCTCAGTAAAAGAATCAGGAGGAATTATGCAGGAACATTTCCTTATTTTCCCCTTCATGGACCCTTAGCATGGCGGGGCTTGAAGGAGCAGTGTTCTTCTCAGTGCGCAAACACTTGTTCATCAATCCCTTGGTCTTTCAGAGATGTTCCAGTTTGTATACTTTTCACTGGATTCCTTTGAAAGAAGACTTTGCACAGCTCTAGTTTTTTGTAAAGAAGAATGCTTGAAAGAGACTGACTTTGGTAAGAAGCATTTTTTTAAATTCCCTACTTTTGCAGAGTAACTTCCCCTTATTGGTATTAATGTCTTATCGTGGCTAGTTGAACCGGGGACCCTTTGTATGTGATCTGTCCCATCCTAGCCTCTTGAAATATTTTTTGCTCTGATTTAGGAGTTAGGGAATTTGGTAGTCACAATTTCACCTCTCTCTGATTGTAACCCGTGGATTTTACCAGTACTTTCCCCTCCAGTTCCAATACTTCTAAGCAATTTTCTTTTATGATTCACTGAAATATTGTGTTCACGTTTTTTATTTCAGTGTCCTTTTCTGGGAGTCCTCCATTTCTTATGTTTTCTCTCCAAATCCTATTTTCTAGGTCAGTTGTTTTTGAAAGTAGATCTCTCCCAAATTCTTCCAGTTTTTCTGCCTTATGACTTTATTCTGTTACTTCTTCTTGTATTAATTATTTTTTGAGTTCTGTTTATTCCATTCTTTTGTGAGGTATCCCACTGTTTGCTAAGGTTTTCTATCTTCTATTCTAAGCTTATCTCTTCTATCAGTTTTCTTTTCTGGTCTTATGTAGACTTTTTAGTCATTCCATTTTTTCTTGGATTTCTGATTGTAGTTATCTCAATATTATTCTGTCCTGGGGTTTTATCTTGGTCTTCTCTTATCCCACAGTATTTCTTCATTGTATTATAAGATTCCTTTTGCTTTATTTCTTCTCTTTTCTTTTGTTGTTGTTATTGCTGTTGTTTCCTTCCGTACCCTTTCCTATTAGAAAGGCTCCTGGGCTTCTTGTCAAGTGGCTGAAGACCCTAGTAGAGCCCTTACTATCACCTTCACTAAGGGTGCTTCTGGGGCCCTTCGTGATTGCCTGAGGAGTCCAGCCTGGAGTTAGAATTGTAGGGTGGAGGGCCAGAGAGGACATACCAAAGACAAAGAGTTGTGACAGAATGCATTGAAATTGTGCTCTGCCTGCAGCAAATTCCAAATTTCCTTTAATGATGCCTAACATTTATAGAGCATTTACTATGTGGCAGGCACTGCACTAAGTGCTTTACAATTATAATTATTTTTCAGTCGATGCTCATAGCAACCCTTAGAGGTAGGAGCTATTATTATTCCCATTTTACAGATGAGGAAAATAAAGTTAAATGACTTACCCAGGGTCACACAGCTAGTAAGTATCTGAGGCTGAATTTGAACTCAGATCTTCCTGACTCCAGGTCTAGCACTCTATCTACTGAGCCACCTAGTTGCTTCTCAATTTTGGAAGCTGCAGAATTCTTGAAGCAGAGAAACTAATGGTTTCCACTCAAGAATGACTCCAAAACAACCAAATGGATTCCTTCAGGAAGTACTTTTAGCCCTAAAGCTGGAGTGGTTCTTATAGTCTCTATTGGAGGAAACAGGTTCCAAGTATCTCCTGTCCCCAGCTGATGGGGCTGCTTTGAAAGGGCCTAGAGCGGGAACAGAGGGAGAAATCCAATAGAATAAAAATTGAAGCTGGTTGAGAGGGTCCCTAATGAATTTCCTTCTCTCCAAAGGTAGCCCTAAACTTCTCCCAACTATAAAGCTGATGCCTGGGCCTCAGTTTGGTGGCAAAGGGGTTGATCACGCACACTTGTGCTGTTTTTTCCTTTCATTTCCTGTGAAGATTTTACTTTGTTGGTTTCTTCTCTTTCTGTCTCTGCCTCTCCGTTTCTCTCTCCCTGTCTCTGTCTCTCTCTGACTGTCTATCTGTCTGTCCCCTTGTCTACCTCTGTCTCTCTTCTCTGCCTCTCTCTCCCTCCTTGTCTGCCTCTGT
>NW_027185784.1:13849699-14021440 GCF_028583685.1 Petaurus breviceps papuanus
CTCTCTCTTTCTCTCTTGTCTCCCTGTCTATATCTCTCTCTGTCTCTGCCCCTTCTCTGTTTCTTTCTCCCTCCTTGTCTGCCTCTATCTCTCTGTCTGTCTCTGTTTCTCTCTCTCTCTCGTTTTTCTTCTTCCTGTTTGTCTCTCTCCTTGTCTGCCTCTGTCTCTCTTTTTCTCTGTCACTCTCTCCATCTCTTCCCCATTTAAGGCATGCCTCAAAGCTTTTGAGGGGTTGTTTAGAGGAACTGGGTTTTGCTGCCATCTTTCTGACAGATCTTTTTGCTGGAAAGCTCCTCCTGGCTTTTGTGCCAGGTGAGAAATGTAGGAACCTTGGCCCAAGCCCAGGGCAACACTTACTAGTTGAGTGAGCATGGTCAGGATGCTTAGTCTCTCTGAGCCTCAGTTTCCTCCTTTGTAAAATAGGAATAAACACACAGGTACTACTTATCTCACAGGGTTTTGTGAGAAAATCATTTTTGAACTCCCTTAAAGAACTACAGAAATGTGTCACCAATAACAAAAAACAACAACTTGGAGACTGAGCTCGTATAATCAGGAGCATAGTTTCTAAAACTTTTAAAGACTTGATCAGAACAGCTGGCATTTCTTTAAGGTGCTTTCAATACCTCTTTGAGAGCTCCTCCTTTTGAGGCCTTATGGTACACTGGAAAGGGCACTGGATTTAAAGCTCAAGGAACAGGGTGTGAAAGCCACCTCTGCCTTTTACAGTTAACCTCTCTAGGACTCAGTCTCTTCATCTGTATAATGAAGGGTTTGGGGTTTGAGATTCAAACCCGAAAATGAAGGGGTTTGAATCTCATTATTTTAAACGGCTCTTCTAGATCTTCTTGTTGTTAAATTGTTTCAGTCGTGTCCAATTCTTCGTGACCCCGTTTGAGAATGGTTCATCATTTCCTTCCTCCAACTCATTTTTACAAACTGAGTCAAATGGTTAAGTGACTTGCCCAGGGTCATACAGCTAGTAAGTGTCTGAGGCTGGATTTGAACTCATGAAGTTGAGTCTTCCTGACTGCTCCTCCAGCTGCTAGCTTTCCTTCTAGCTCTAGGATCCTTTTTTAAAGTCAGAGCCATTTCCCTCAATCACCGATAAGCCCTTCAGAAGTCCTCTGCTGCTGACAGTCAAAACAATTAGATAATGGAAAAAAAATTTACACAGTTCCTTTCCCAAAACTGAAGGGAACTGAAGTACTCAAGGGAGTTTGTTGGGGGGTGGGGGCAGATATTTGAGTTAATATAGAATTGTCTTAGGAAAATAGAGGTTTCTGCTGAGGCATAAACAGTATACAAGAAGGTTCTAGTGACTAGAGTTGAAAAGACTTGGATTCGTTTTGCTTTCACACACACACACACACACATACACATACATTTCCCCAATTACATGTTAAGACAATTTTTTAACATTTGGATTTTTTTTTAAAGTTTCGAGTTTCAAATTCTATCCCTTCCTCCTTTCCCCCCTCCCTGAGACTGTAAGCAATCCAACACACATTATACATGTTTTACTTTGCTTTTAAATACATACATATGTATTCTTATCTGGTTAATCTCATTGGTTACCCAAGGTACTAATTTGAATGGACATTTCATATCAAGTCAATTTTTTTTTTAAATTCCTAATAAGGAGGCACATTTAATGGTTGGTTCATGCCCACTTAAATCTGATTAGTCATTTCACAGCTGTATCTTGGAGAGAGAAAACCTCAAATATTTTTGGTTGATTTCATAAGCAAACTAAAAGCAAGATCTTTTCTTGCTTCCTTACTGGTTCCCTTTGCTTATAATTTGCAAGCCAATAAATGAAAAATGTCCCCCTTCATGGTTATGTTTTTCATCAGTTGTTGTCGTTTTCCAGTGTTTTTTTCCCTTTTTATTTCCCATGACCCTTTTTAGGAGCTGGCAGCAAAGAACTGTCCTTACCTGATTTTACATTCTTCCCCCCTGCTTCACATGTCTCATTTTGCTCTTATAATGCTGCCTTGCCACACACACCTGACTGTTATTAACTCGGTCTGCCCCATCTTTGTCCACTGATTTGTGATCCACAGGGTTGTTCTGGGACGCTTCCTTCAAAACACAGGTCAGTCACCGGGAGAGGCACAGGATCTTGACACAGGTTTGTTTGTCATTGGTAGGTGGTTTGAGGACATTAGATGAGAGCACAAATTTGTTATTGTAGGGCTGCTGTGAATGCTTAAGCTGTGTATGCTTGATTATTATTATAGAGAGCAGTTTATGACAGCTGGCTCTGATTTGGTTATTTCCTGAAGAAGACACTTTTGAACAATTATTTAAATGCCTCTCCTCGTATAATTATAATAATAATGATGATGTTAATTTTGCAACTGAATCTGCTGTCCAGGGTATGCACACTTGACAGCTCTTGCTTTTAGTCCAGCTTCTTTTTATGTACTGATGTCAGCTGTTGTTGCTTAGATCCTTTAGCAGGGAACTTTTTTTTTGCCTATTTAGGGTTACTGCCCTGAAGGCAAAAAAAAAAAAAGGAAATAATGAGATCCACAAACAAAAAACTACTTAGTTTTTATCCTTAGGAAGAGAAACATAACCCATTATGATCTGCTTTTAAAATTGAGAACAAAAAACCTCAATTAATAAGTACACCAAATATTACAAAATAAACTCCATTTCCAATAAGTGGTAGCTTGGAGTTTTGGATTGTCAGAGTTAGATTTGAGTTCAAGTCTGGCCTCTGATAGGTAGCTGTGTGACCTTGGAACAAACACTTGACATCTCAGTACCCCCAGACATCCCTCTCAATCTGTATGCTGCAGAAGTCACAGATTTGCTCTAAGGAAGCCTTCTCACTGAAGTTCCCTATGTTAGTGAAATCACAGATTAGGACCAAACAAAAAGAACAAAACGAAACTTCAGTTCACAGTATGTCGGGGTGAAAAGGTGTAGGAAGACTGGAAAGGTACAGGCTCTGGATGGGAGTGGGGAAAATATCTAGTTCAAGATGTCCAATAAGTAGTTAGAAATGTGAGACTGGAGGTCAGAGCTAGACAACTAAATCTGAGAATGATTAGCACAAAGATGATAATAAAATCCATGAGAGATGATATGATTGCCAAGAGATACAGTATAGTGGCCTATGCCAGAGCCTTTGAGGTCACCCTTTGTCAGAAGGTGTGACCTGGATTAATGTCTAACAAAGGAAACTGAGGAGAGGTCAGACAGGGAAGAGGAGAACCAGGTAGAGCAGTGGGTATAATCCACAGTGTCAAAGGCTGTAGGGAGGTCAAGAAGGAAGATGACTGAGAAAAGGCCATCAGATTTGGCAATGAAGAGATCACTGGTGACTCTGAAGAGAGCAGTTTTGGTTAAATAATGAGTTTAGATGCTAGACTGTAGAAAACTAAGATAAAGTAAGAGAAAAGGAAGCAGATCCACTGATTGCAGAAGGTCTTCTCCAGAGTTAGCCACAAAAAAAGAGAGGAGAAACGTAGGATGGTAGCTAGTAGTGATGGATGGGTGGGATAAGCATTCTTTGAGGATGTGGAGAAGACACCAGCAGGTTTGCAGGCAGTAAGGAAGTAAACAATAGACAGGGAAAGATTAAAGATAAATGAGACTGAACATGACGGAGAAAGCAATCTGCTGGGGAAGATAGGAGACAATGTGATCACCTGTGCTTGTAGAGATGTTTGCCTCAGCCAGGAAGTGGGGGGAAACCCAAGGGATGCTGCTGTTCTTTTGAACTGTTCTTCTGGTACTCCACTTCTGGGTGTTGTTCTGCTTTGCCCAGGGCTTGCTAGGTTGTTCTAGGGACCCAGCTCTGCCCCATCCCACAACTGGACCTGATTTACTATGCTATGACATCAACTACCATCTCTCTCTGCTATCCTTCCCTTTTCACCTTAATTTCAAGTTGTATCCCATTCAAAAGATATTAATAACCACTCCCAATTCAGCTTGTCTCATTTTTATCTCGTGAGCATAGCTCCTTAGTCCTGCGCCACTAGGCAGAATGGTTATTGGACAGGGCTCATTGAAAGTGAATGTATTACTTACTGACTGGCCAGTGTGGGATAGAGGCAAGGGGCATCGGGCAGAAGGGGATGAGAAAGCTGTTCGTCAGACTCCATTGGCTCCCTTTACCTCCAGCACTAAAAATAAAGTCCTCTGTTTGACTCTTAAAGTCCTTTATAATCTGGTCCTTTCCTACCTTACAACATACTCCCTCACGATCTCGTGATTCTGTCCCCTTTGCCGTTCTCCAACAAGATGCTTCTCCGTGCATTTTCATTGACTGCTCCTGCTCGAATTTGTAGAATTCTTTCCCTCTGCCTGCTGACTTCCCTGGCTTCCTTCAAGTCCCAGCTAAATCTCTCTTTTGTTATCTCCAAACGATCCTTGTTTGCATTTTGTTTTTGCATATCTCCCTCCCCCTCCCCCCCATTAGACTCTGAACTCCTTGAGAACAGAGATTATTTTTGCCTGTCTATTCTCATTGCTTAATATAACACCTGGCACATAGTAGGCACTTAATAGATGCTTGTTGACAAATTGACAGGTTGTTGTTTAGTCATTTTTAGTCACGTCAGACTCTTTGTGACCCCATTTGGAGTTTTATTGGCAAAGATGCTGGAATGGTATGCCATTTCTTTCTCCAGCTCATTTTACAGATGAGGAAACTGAGGTCACACAACTAGAAAGTGTCTGAGGCTGGATTTGAACTCAAGCAGATGAGTCTTCTTGATTCCAGGTCCTGCACTCTATCCACTGTGCCATCCAGCTGCCAACTGAAGGCTAGTTCCCTCTTTTCCATAGACCAGGTATTCTTAACCAGAAAACCTTTTTTTCTAAAACAAAATTTTGATAATTGTATTTTACTATAAGTGGTTTTCTTTATAAGATTATGTATTTTATTTTTTCATTTAAACACATTTTTCTGAGAAGGCATCCTTAGGCCTCTTGACAAATTGCCAATGGAGTTCATTAGGTAGCAAAGGTTAAGAACCCTTGCCATTGTCTCTGGGCTATGTTGGAGGCCATGAATATCTCCAAACGATCCAAACCTATACTGCCAGGAAGGCATCTTTTGAGGCACCAGGTAAATGCTCTCTAGAAGGCCTGGTTGCTAGTTTTAAACAATCTAGGGAAAAGGGAGACACAGGGAATTTTTCCATTGATTTAACTTAAATATGGATTGCACTATTCATCAATAGAGGTCTAATCAAATTGGTAATGGCCAAGTAAATTCAACAAATATTTATTAAACTATATGCAAGGACCTGGAGATACAAAGACAAAAGAAAGAAAGAAAAACAGCTGGGATAACAGCTTAATTATATCAGGGGTGCAACTTGTAAATAGAGATGTAAATAAAAGATAATTTGAAGAGGAAGAAAGCACTGACTTGTGGGGAGGGGGATCAGAAACGGCTACTATTGTAGGAGGTGTTACATGAGCTGAACCTCAAAGGAAGCTAAGGACAAGATATTCAGGTATGGGGTGCAAAGGGAAGAACATAGAAGATGGATTATCATCCTGGAGGAATAGTGGATAGACCATTTGGGCTGGAAAAGAGCAGGTATGGTGGAGAATAATGTGAAATACAATTGGAAATGTGGGTTGGAGCCAGATTGTGAAAGGTCTTTAAATGCCTGGCTGAGGAGTTTGCATTTTATCCTAGAGGTATTAAGGAGTTACTTGAGATCCAAAAGCAATAGAAATCTTTTCATCATGCTGAAAGGGACCTTAAGAATGTAGTTCAGGGGCGGCCAGGTAGCACAGCAAGTAAGAGCACCGGCTCCAGTGTTGGGACGACCTGGAGATCGAATCCCGGGCTCAGACGCTCAGCACC
Organism: Petaurus breviceps papuanus; assembly: GCF_028583685.1. Lineage (NCBI taxonomy): Eukaryota > Metazoa > Chordata > Mammalia > Diprotodontia > Petauridae > Petaurus > Petaurus breviceps. The sequence goes on from NW_027185784.1 coordinate 13,855,545, forward strand.
ACACCCAGAAATAACTGGCCGTGTAACCTTGAGCAAGTTACTTAACCCCGATTGCTAAAAAAAAAATGTAGTTCAACCTCCTTGCTTTAGACTAAAGAAAACTGAAGCCAAGAGAGAAGAAGTAACAGCCATAGGTGGTTCAAGTTCATTCAAACCAGAATATCTCAGACTTACACCAATTCATAGGACTGGGGGCTGGGTCAGGGAGAAAATGATAGGGATGGAACAGAACCAGGCATCCTGGAATATTATGGTGGAGAGCCCGTCCAGGGGACAGAGGAGAGCCGTGCACAGAAATAGAATGCTTTGCTCTTGTTCTTAGGATTTTTTTTCCTTCAGTTCCAGAAAGGAGAGGACCCAAGCAACAATGCTTACTTAGTTCAGAAAGAATGTAGTGAGCGGGCCAGCCAGAGAGCTCTGCCGGATCTCAATTTTGCGTGAGTATTTTTTGCTTAAGTCACTTCTTGCTTCTTTTTTTAGCTATTTTTCCTTCTTAACATGACACTAGTTCCCCTACTGCTCACACAAACCTCAAGGTCAAGCTAAGGCTGAAGTATTTACAGAGAGTCCAGGCACTTATAGGGAAAATCATAGCCAGTTCATCCCTTGACCTGGTTTGAACCAGTCGACTCAGTAGACTGAGGAGGGGAAGGAACAAGTGTCCTGACTCTAGGGTCAGGGATTTCTGAGTTCTGAGGCCAACAACAAACTGCTCTTTCATGCAGAAAAAGCTTAATATTAAACACTTTAAATAGCATAAGAATAAATGAACCTTTCCTGAATATGGTAAATACTATCTATCTAAAACCAAGAAAGAGTATTATCTGTAATGAAAAAATGCTAGAGGCCTTTCCAATAAGATTAGCGATAAAGCAAGGATGTCCATTGTCACCACTAGTATTTAATGAAGTTTTAGAAATGTTAGATATAGCAATAAGACAAGAGAAAGATGTTGAAAGAATAAGCATAAGCAGGGGAGAAGAAAATTATGACTCTTTGCAGATGATATAGTAGTTTATCATATCACCTTGGCAGCAAGGTGTTGCAGTCATTAGAGCACTGGGTCTAAAGTCAGGAAGACCTGAGTTTAAATCTAGCCTCAGACATTTACTAACAATGTGACCCAGGGTAAGTCACCTAACCTCTCTCTGCTTCAGTTTCCTCAACTGTAAAAATAGAAGTAATAATAGCATCTACATCACAGGGCTATTGTGAGGATCAAATGAGATAAGATTTGTAAAGTGCTCAGCACAGTGCCTTGCACATAGTAGGTATACAATAAATGCTCATTCCCTTCCCCTCCCCTTATTTAGAAGTCTAGAGATTTAACTAAAAATTAATTGGTATGATAATTTCAGTAAAGCAATAGAACACATAATAAGTCCTCAAAGATCTGCCTTTTTGTATACTGTGAACAGAATTCAGTAAAAAGAAAAAGAAATTTCATTTAAAATAGTTACATCATGTATAAAACATCGAGGAGTCTATTTACCAAGATGCACAATATGTATATAAATGGGAAAATCCTTTTGACATAAGACTTACATAATTGGAGAAGGAGTAATTGCTTATATTTGGGCTATATTAATATAATAAAAATTACAATGCTATCTAAATTATTCTATAGATTCAATGCCATACCAAACTACTAAATGATTAACTTAATAGAACTATATGAAATGATAACAAAATTCATCTAGAGAACAAAAGATCAAGAATCTCAAAAGAAATAATGGAAGTGGGAAGGAAAGGTACCTAGTATTACCAGTTCTCAAACAATAATTATTAAAACAATTTAGTACTGGTTAAAAATAGAAAAGCAGATCAGTGGACCAGATTAAATATACAAGACCCAAAATCACAGTAGTATAACGTTCAATAAATCAAAGAGCACTAATGAATAGATAAAGAACTCATTACACAACAAAAACTTCTGGGGAAACTAGAAAGTTGTCCGGGAGAAATTAGGCTTAGACTGACATCTTATACATTTTACCGCAATAAGCTCCAAGTTGGTAAATGACTTGGGTATAAAAGCTTTTACCATAAACAAATTGGAGAAGAAAGTAGATGCCTTTCAGATTTATGGATAAGGAGAATTTTTGACCAAACAAGGGACAGAGAGAGTCATGTGAAATTTTTATTACATAAAATTGAAATGTGTTTGAACAAAAAAAAAACCCCTATACTTCAAAATAAAGAGGAAATAGTTAATTGGAGGGGGGGACTCAGAAAATTTCTCTGATAAAAGTCTGATTCCTAATATGTATATGAAATTAATATGAATTTATAAGAACAAGAGCCATTTTTCAATAAATAGTTAAAGGAGAAGAATAGGAAATTCTCAAAAGAAGATATGCAATCTATCAACATTATGAAAAAGTGTTCAAATCACTGATAAAAAATGAAAATTAAAACAATGCTGAGGTTCTACTTCATATCCATCTGATTGACAAAGAAGACTAAAAAGGAAAATTACAATATTTGAAAGGTTTGTATGAGGAAAAGCAAACCATTGCACTATTGGTAGAGCTTAGAATTGGTCCAACCATCCTAGAAAGCAATTTGGAACTATACCTGTAAAGTCCCTAAAATGTATATGGACTTTGAACCAGCAGTAATAATACTGGGCATATATCCAAAAAGATCAAAGATAGGAAAAGATACATATGTATCCTTTTTTTTGTACACATATACCAAAAATATTGATAGCAACACTTTTTTGTTTGAACAAAGAACGGGAAACAAAATGGGTATATATCAACTGAGGAATGGCTCACCAAATTATAGTATATAATGGAGTGTTATTATGATATACAAAATGATAAATGGAATGAATTCAGAGAAACCTGGGAAGTTCTGTATGAACTGATGTAGAGTAAAATAAACAGAACCAGGAAAACAATTTATATTACTCCAACATTGTAAAAGAAAACAACTTGGAAATACTTCAGAACTCTGATCAATCAATATAGTGACTGGTCATGACCCCAGAAGACTGATGATAAAGCATGCTTCCCGCCTCTTGGCAGAGAGGTGGTGAACTATAGGTGCAGAATGAACTCTGTATTTCTAAACATAAGCAATCTGTGGATTTGTTTTGTTTGGCTATGCTTGTTTATGACAAAGGAAAGACTTTTATTTTTGTGAGGGAGAGTTGTGGTAGGGAATAGGGGAGAGTAATAGTGATACAAAAAAAGGAGAAAAGAAAGAAAAGAGCTTCAATGAAACATTTTTAAAATATCCAGAAGAGGTGAAAGAAGTATGGGAACACAGACAAATGGAACACTATTAGTGATAACATATTAAATTTAATGTATGCTTTTTAAAAAACTGAGCTATACATAATATTCACTGATTCACATACGAGCATTTTTTTAACTATTAGAAAAAAACAACCCAAGACAAAATAAAACCAAAACCAGTAAATTGCTCAAATGGCAGAACCTTCTGACCTCTTTGGTGGTCTGAGGTTGCTGCTGCTGCCACCTCCTGGGAGAACACAGACCAGCTCCAGGACCTGAATCTACTCTCAGATCCTGCAGGGCCCAAACAGGACTAAGATCCCTTTCTAACCTAAAATGGGTTCTTTTCTTACACAATAGTTTTTCCTGCATCTTCCCCTTGGACTTCATCTTTATACTAGACAAAATATCTCGATTTCTTCTGATCTTTCCAGCAATTTTATGTGGACTGATGATTAAAACACCTGGATTCTAGTCCTGGCTTTACCATTAGCTAGACACACAACCTTAGATAAGGAATTCCACTTCCTGTGTCCTCATATAGAATTTATAATTAGAAGGAACCTTAGAGGGAAGGGGAAAAATTACCTTAGAGATAATTTCATCTAACCCTCTCTTTTTATAAGAGGAAACTGATAGCAGGAGATGTCCCAGGTCATTTACACAGCTGATCATATTCATTCCCAACATCGTTCAGAGTCCAATTCTCAGTGCATTTTCCTGCCTAGCCATGGTAATTCTAGGGGTTAAGAAGGAAGGAGGAACTTAGAAATAGTGTATTGGGGCAGGAAGAACTCTGTACTTGTGAGTAAGGATACCGAAGGTCTGATAATTGGTGATAACCTGGCTTTACTATAATACTGTAATCAATACTTCAAGGACTATTTGTCATCACTCTTTCCCTTTCTACATGTTCACAGCATATTCCGGAATTTTGCCAGGAATCAAAGTCAACTTCAACGTCCTATACTTTGCAGATTCTACTGTCTTCCCTATCCTGAAAACTAGGACATTCACATTCCTCCAAATCTTATGGCACCTCTTCTGTTCTTCAGTAGCTTTCAAATATCACTGACAATAACTCAGCAATCATTCCCCAGGCGTGTGAGTAATACTATGTCAAAAGCCTTAGAAACTGTAGTATTCTGACCTTGCAGAAAATTAGCAGAGCATGCTTATCAGTTCTATGGGTACACTGCCAAAATCTGTTCTGGGGATGTTTCCACTTTGAAAGATAAGAGAGCTTCTATTACCAATGTGACCTTGGGGAGGTCACTTAATGTCTTTAGGCCTTATTTTCCTAATATGCAAGATGTGGGATAGGGGTAGATTAGATCCTTGTTAAGGCCTCTTCTAACTCTGAAGCCTACCATTCTATCAGATATTAATTTCCAGCTGCTAATTATTAGGTATATGGCTTTGGATAAAATATTTCTTCTCTATGGGCATCAGTTTCCTTATAGTTAGAATAAGAGAGTTCAATTAGATGATTTCTAAGGTTCCATCCAACCCCTTGATTCTATGACTTTAAGAAAATGTCAATCTTAGTGATACGCTACTTAAATATTTAACCAGTGGACTCTCAAAAAAAAAGTATACTCAACATGTTTTTCAGTTTATTCATCATTAACATTTTCTTAAGTCTAAACCATAGACAAAACAATAAATCAATTCCTCATTTGTAGCATTTGCCAGCTTACTCCAAAGTGTAAATGCTCATGCCGAAAATTTAACAATAAGTTCTCCCAAACTAGTATAAACTAGCTGTAACACACTTCTGATTTTAGTGCAATTACCAGTTTTTGTTTTGTGAAGAAAGCTAATTGAACTGAGCCTTACTCCCTCTGTCCAATGCTCCAGGCATTTCTTCTCTTTTGGGTAAATATTATTTGTTGTTTTACTCTGTTTTCTGTTTACACTGGATAGTCCTTATGTATATTATTTTTCTGGTATCGCTTACTTTATCCTGAATTATTTTAAATGTCATAGGATCATTGAACAAGAGTTGGAGGGAAACAGACCAGGCCCGATCCTCTCTTTTGTGTGTGTGTGTGTGTGTGTGTGTGTGTGTGTTTTGTTTGTTTGCTTGCTTTTTGGAGTGGGGAGGGCAGGGCAGTTGGGGTGAAGTGATTTGCCCAAGGTCACATAGCTAGTAAATGTTGTGTCTGAGGCTGGATTTGAACTCAGGTCCTCCTGACTCCAGGGCTCTATTCACTGCACCACCTAGCCACCCCACCAACCCCCTCTTTTTACAAATGAGGAAACTGAAGATGATTTGTCTAAGGCAGTAAGCTTCAGAGTTAAGATTAAAAAAAAAAAGCTAACATTTAAGAAACATTTTAAGATTTACAAAGCACTTCATTCATATTATCTCATTTGAACTCACGTCCTCTGACTCCAAAGCAAGTGTGCTTTCTACCGTACTATGTTTTGTTTTGTTTTTTGGAATTGTCATATTTGTTACTTCTTACAGAACAGTAATTTATGTTACAGTCAGGTACCACAATTTGTTTAGCTAGTTTACAAACTGATGAGAAGGAAGAAAAGAAGGAAACAAGCATTTATTAAACACCTATTATGTGCCAGGTTCTGTGCTAAGTGCTTTCCAAATATTATCTCATTTGATCTTTACAACAACCCTGAGAAAAAAGATGCTATTATCATCTCCATTTGACAGTCAAGGAAACTGAGTCAGACAGAGGTTAAGTGACTTGTCCAGGGTCACAGAGCTACTAAGTTGTCTAGTGCTAGGTCTGAACTCAGGTCTTTCTGATGCCAGACCCAGCGCTCTACCCATTTTGTTTCTAGTTCTTTGCTGCTACAAATGAATGAATGAAAATATACTTCTGAAGTACGTGCAGTGCGCCAGATACCATGCTAGGCACTGAGGATACAAAGACAAAAGAGGGACAATTGCTCTCCTCAAGGTTCTTTGTTCAAATATAGTGAAGGAGTGGCTAGAGAGGGTATTTTGTTCTAGAAAGTTACAAGGATGGTAAGTGGGAGTCACAGGGTAGGCAGTTGCTTGTGTCTTTTCTAGAAGCAATGGTAATGTTAATTTAGACACAGCAAGGTGGTTCAGGGGACAGTATTAGACTTGGAATCAGAAAGACCTGAGTTCATATCCTGGCTCAGATGTTTAGTAGCTGTGTGACACTGGTCAAGTTACTTAACCTAGGGCTGCCTTAGTTTCCTTATCTGTGAAATGGGGACAATAATAGCACCTATGTCCCAGGGTTGTTGTGAGGACTTATTAAGATAATATTTGTAAACTGCTTTGTAAACCTTATAGCACTAAATAAATGCTAGCTTTTGATATTTATTTCCAGAGCAAAAGAAAAGTTGGGGGATGGTTATGGAATCTCCATGCTCATGGAAGGAAGATGTTGGAGTGAAACATGGTTAGGGGCCAGCTAGGTATAGTGGATTATTATCAATCGAGACAGGAAGGCACCAGGGCAGGAATTCCAAAGCTGAGTAGGGATATCCCCGGGGTAGGAAGATATGGAAGAAAGATGACCAAAGTAAAGCATTGCAGGAAAACTGGGGGCAATATGGATGTTTTTTGATCCTTGTTCATCTAATCTATTCCACTGATCCATTTTTCTATTTTTAATCAATATCAAATACCAAAGTTTTGATGACTATTGATTTTTTTTATCAGATGCTTTATTAACTTCTAGTTTACATCATTCATTTCTGCAAGATTTTGAGTTACAATTTTTCTCCCCGTTTTTCCCCTACCCACCACCCCAAAATAGCAATCCCACTGGATATCCCCTCCTCCAATCTGTGCTCTCCCATATCTTCTCCCATACCCCCTCCAACTTTCCAGTAGGGTACGGTGGATCTCTATGCCCCAGTGCCTGTATATCTTATTTCCCATTTACATGTAAAATAATATTGATAATAGTATATATATATATATATATATATTTTAAACATTTGATTTTAAAACTTTGAATTCCATATTCATTCCCTTCCTCCCTTGTCACCCACCCATACTGGGAAGATAAGCAATTCAATATAGGTTGTACATGTGTAGCTATGCAAAACATTTCCATAGTAGATATATTGTAAAAGACTGACTATATTTCCCTCCCTCCTACCCCACCTCCCACTTGTTCTATTCTCTACTTTGATCCTGTCCCTTTTCAAAAGTGGGTGCTTCCAACTTCCCTCTCCCCCAGCCTGCCCTCCCTTCCCTCTTCCCCCCTCTCAACCCTTTCTCCCCTACTCTCCTGTAGGATGAGATACCATATTTACTGTGTATATCATTCCCTCCCTAAGCCAAATTAAATGACAATAAGGTTGACCCATTCCATTTTGCCTTCCTGTTCTTCCCCTCCATTGTAACCATTTTCCCTTGCCTCTTCTATATGAGATAGTTTACCCCAATCTATCTCTCCCCATCTCCTCTCATTATATTCCTCTCTCACCTCTTACTTTCACCTTTTAAGTATCATCCCTTCCCATTAAACTGGTCCTGTGCACTCTTGTACACATATATACACACATTTACATATGTATTCATAAGCCCATATATCCTCCTATATAGACATATATATGTATGTGTGTGTATGTATATATACATTTCTATTCCCTTCAATTATTCTCCTACTGAGAAAAGTTTCATAAGTTACAATTATCGTTTTTCCATGTAGGAATGTAAATAGTTCAACTTTGATAAGTTCCTTATGATTTCTTTTCCCTGTTTACTCTCTCATGCTTCTCTTGCTTCTTGTATCTGAACATCAAATTTTCTATTCAACTCTGGTTTTTTCATCAAGAATGCTTGAAAGTCCTCTATTCCACTGAATGACCATATTTTCCCCTGAAACATGATACTCAGTTTTGATGAGTAGGTGATTCTTGGTTTTAATCCCAGCTCCTTTGCCCTCCGGAATATCCTATTCCAAGACCTTCGATCCCTCAGTGTAGAAGCTGCCAGATCCTGTGTTATCCTGATTGCATTTCCACAATATTAAAATTGTTTCTTCCTAGCTGCTTGTAATATTTTCTCCTTGATCTGGGAACTCAGGAACCTGGCTATAATATTCCTAGGAGTTTTCTTTTTGGGATATTTTTCAGGAGGTGATCGGTGGATTCTTTCAACCTTTATTTTGCCTTCTGGTTCTAAAACATCAGGGCAGTTCTCCTTGAGAATTTCTTGAAGGATGATTTCTAGGTTCTTTTTTTGATCATGGCTTTCAGGTAGTCCAATAATTTTTAAATTCTCTCTCCTGGATCTATTTTCCAGGTCAGTGATTTTTCCAATGATACATTTCACATTGCCTTCTATTTTTTTCATTTGTTTGGATCTGTTTAATAGTATCTTGATTTCTCATAGGGTCACCAGCTTCCATTTGCTCCAATCTAATTCTGAAGGAATGATTCTCCTCAGTGAGCTTTTGAGGTTCTTTTGCCATCTGGCAAATTTGACTTTTTGAGGCATTCTTTTCCTCATTGACTTTTTTAGCCTCTTTTGCCATTTGAGTTAGTCTATTTTTTAAGGTATGATTTTTCTCATTCAGGCTGTTGACTCTCATAATTTTCTTGCATCATTCTTATTTCTCTTCCCAATTTTTCCTCCACTTCTCTTATTTCTTTTTCAAAATCCCTTTTAAGCTCCTCTATGGCCTGTAACCAGCTTGTATTTTTCTTAGAAGCTTTTGGTGCAGAGGTTCTGACTTCACTGTCTTCCTCCTGTTCATGCTTTGCTCCTTTTTGTCCCCAAAATAGGAGTCTAATATTGGATTCCTCTATTTGCTTTGCTTCCCTCGTTTACTCATGTTGTCATTCAATTACTTGAGTTTTGGGCTTTTTGCCACAGTAGGACTCTGCTACCAGACAGGGGAGCTTCATACCAAATGCTGGTGTTTTCTCAGCTGCCAAAGGTATTAGCTGGGTGCCCTCTCTAAAGCTTCCACACACTCTGGCAAGCTGGTCACATACCCCAGGACCTCCACCCTAGACCACAATCCAGATCCAAGCAGGTTAAAGAAAGAGCGATTACCCCTCAGACTGGTTGCTTGGTCCCCCTACAGTCTGCAGTCCAGGAGCTGAAGCTGCCACGTGGGCAGCATGGCCATGGCACCTCAGCGGCTTCTCCCTCCAGGGGATAAAGGCTGACATACTCCCAAACTACCAGTTCCCAAAGTCCACACTGCACTGACCTCTCACTTTGTCCTTAGCATCTATGGTTGATGATTCTGGAAACTGCCATAGCTGCTGGTGATCTGAAGTCCCTCCAGCCAGTGGGTGGTCAGGCCTGCCCTGGGGCTAAAAACCTCCAGCTCGAGGAGGGCTGGGGTTGGCTCCCAGAGCGCTACTGTGCTGGCTGCTCCCTGTAGGCCTCTCAGGCTGTTCTCAGTGTCCTCTGTGTCATTTTGTGGGTTCTGTAGCTCCAAAGTTTGTTCAGAGTCACCTTTTATGTGAATTGGAGATGGCAGGAGCCAGAGCCCAGTGGTGGTCCTCTTTCGACTCTACCATCTTGACTCTGCCCCCCATGACTATTGATTTTTAATAAAGTTTGAGCTCTGAAAGTGCTTCATTGCTATTTTTTAAAATTATTATTTCTCCGGACATTCTGAACCTCTTATTCCTTCAAATGAATTTTGTTATTATTTTATCTACCTCTATAAAGGTACACTTTGGCAGTTGATTGACATGGCATTAAGTATGTAAATCAGTTTAGGAAACATTTTTATTATACAACTGCAGACCAACCATGAGCAATGAATATTCTTTCAATTATTTGTCTTCCTTGTTCTCTGTCAAGACTGCTTTGTAATTATATTTATAGGATGTAGATTAATTTTTGTAGATTAATTCACAGAAATTTTATGCATTTTGTAGTTATTTTACATGAGAACTCTCTTTCTAAAATTTTCTCCTGGGTTTTGTTTTTGGTATATAGAAATGTTGATGATTTTTGTGGGATTTTTAAGAAAATTGTTATCTTGCAACTTAACTGAAATTATTAATTGTCTCAATGCATTTACTCACTCTTTGGGATTTTTTTCCCCCCAATAGAAAGGTGGATTAGTGTTGGCAAACTTTTAGAAAAGGAAGATATTACAAAGAGCCAATATGGCTTTATCAACAATAGGACATAGTTGACTAAACTAATTTCCATTTTTTCCATGATTACTAAACTAGTAGATGAGAGAAATGGTGTGGAGATATACTTCATCTAGCTTTTACTGAAGCTTTTGATAAAGTCTCTCATACTTTCTCATTGAGACAATGAAGGGATATGGATTAAATATTAAAGAATAAGCTCTATTTAATTTCATTTTGCCTTGAAGTATTAATTTTAAATTTGTTAGCATGTAATTATGGATAGTAAATTCTGATGATAATTTTTATTTCTTCCATTTGTTGTAAATTCATCTTAATTTTTTATTTTAGCAATTTGATTTTCTTTCTTCTCTTTTATCTGATTAACCAAAGGTTTATCAATTGTGTTACTTTTTGAAGAATCAGAATTTAATTTTATAATTTCTATTGTGTTTTTAATTTATTTCTAATTCCCAAGACTTCCTCCTTTGAACTTTTATGAGCCTTGTTAATGTGATGTTTCCCTACTTTTAAAAATTGCTAGTTCAGCTCATTAATTCTCTATTTAACTTTTTAAATGTACATTTTCATAGTAGAATTTTTTTCCTCTGAGTAATGTTTTATCTATACCTTCCAAAATTTGTTAAAAGCTCTGATCATTATTGTTCTTTTTAACTTAAGTTCTAATTGCTTCTTTGATTTATTCTCTGATCTACTCATTATACAGGATATCATTATTAAGTCACTAATTTGGTCTTATGTTTTATTTCTATTCTCTGTGTGAATTATTATTTTTATTGTATTATGGCATATAGATTCTGTATCTAATGTTTTGACTTTTTTTTTAACCATTGTTTACTTTCTCTGTGTTCTATCATATGGTCTATTTTTACAAATGTATATCAGGTACTGAATAATATGCATAGTCTTTAATATTTCCATTTAAAAGAACACATGTTTTCAAAATCTAACATTCCTAACATTTTGTTTCGTTTATATCTTTTTCTTCCTTTATCTGTGTTAATTTATTCAGCTCTAAGAGAACTTTAAAGTTTCCTATAGTTATTATTTCCATCTACATCTTTTTGCAATTCAGTTAACTTTCCTTTATGAATTTAGATGTCCTTCCACTAAGTGCATGTGTTCAATTTTGATATTTCATTTTGAAGGGTACCTTTTAGCATTATATAGTTTTCCTATTTATCTATCTCAATATTGAGAATTTTAATCTTTGCTTTGTACAAGAGCATGACTGTAACCTCTGCTTTTTTTGAAATCATGTTAAATATTAAATGCTGTTTGAGCCTCACTTGAATGATACAATCTTCATTTTTTGGATTTATTTTTTGTATGCCAAAAATTGGTGGATTTTGTTTTCTTATCCTGTTATCCTCTTTTTTATTGGATTGTTTAATCCATTTACATTTAAGGTGATGATTGTTAGGTTTGTGTTTTTCATTTATTTCATTTGTATGGATTTTTGTTCCTTTCTCTTTTAAGTCAGTTCTTTGTACCTTTGACTAGACTTACTTATACTGCTATAATTCTAGTCTATTCCCATAGGGTCATCATCCAGACTCCCATTTACTTGATATCCTAAATTACTTGAATTTACTTAAGATGTTAATTTCTCTTTCAAAAAAGCATTTTCAAATGTTTCTTTCACTCCTCAGATAAGTATGTGGTTCATAATCTTCCTTTCCTCTTCCCACTTCTTAGATTAACATTCTTTTATTGTACCTCTTTCTAAGAAATTTTCATTTCCTTTTTTCTCATTTCTTCATTTCAGTACTTTATTATACATTCTATTCTCCCACTCATTGCCCATACCAAGACATTTCCTTGTTATTTCTTTATTCTATTTTCTTCATTAGAAATAGAACTTCTAGAGTCACAAATTTGATTTTCTTCTCTCCTATTTCTAGAATTGCCTTTATGTATCTTACCCTGTCCTTATCACTCATTCTTGTACATATGTATGTATGAATGTATATATTCATTTACCTTATTTTTTGTTTTGCTTTTAATGGTGCCTTCTACTGTGTCCTACTCCTAGAAATGATATTTAATAAAGAAGCAAGCAGATAGTGATGAAATTGATTCACCCTGAAACCCAAGGTATGAGGCTTAATCCTATCTCTGGCTGTTATCATGATCACTGCTTCTCAGACCAGATGATTCTATCTCCAGATCTACCTACCCCTTGCCAACTTGGGTGCTGAATGCATTCTATAATGTGTTCAAAGTTGTCCATTATGCCATTTTTTTTCTGAAATTCTGTTGAGATCTCTAATTTTCCAACTGAATTTCTCTCCTAAAATAACTTGGACACCCCCTCCTACCATTCCAGTCTCCACTATGTACTCTGTTTTTTAGTGACACTGGTCTTGCTGTTTCTCAAAGAGGATTCTTCATATCCTTCCTATATTGCTGCTTCCTAGCTTCCTTCAAGTACCAGCTAAAATCTTACCTTCTACAAAAGCCTCTCCTGATCCCCCTTAATACTAGTGCCTTCCCTCTGGTGATTATCTCCAATTTATCATTTATACATCTTTTTTGTGTTTAGTTGTTTGCACTAGACTGTGAGCTCCTTAAGATTAGGGACTGTCTTTCACATTTCTTTGCAACCCCAGTGCTTAGCACAGTGACTGGCACATAGTAGACATTTAACAAATGCTTAATGACTGACTAATATCTTTTCTCTTGGAATTCATTTATTTTATTCCAGGATCTCTGGGAATTTCAGAATATTTTTTTTTCCATTGGGGATTTTTCATTTATTCCCCTTTATAGCATAATAACAGTCCTATTTTTTGTTGTTGTTTATATGCATTTTTCTTTCTTTTACTGTTGGTTTATCTGCTTAGTAACTAGGCCTGTAACTAGCCTTTTTCTTTTTGTCTTTCAGCCTTTAAAAAAAATTGTATTTTTAGTAACTTGTCTCTGGCTTCCCTCCTCATTCTTGTCCCTTTGCCCTTCTATTGCTATGGCACATAATGTCCTCATCTTCTTCTGTTTGGGGAATGTGGGGGATTTGCTCCCTGCCCAAAGTAAACTTTCTTAACTCATTTAAGAAAATAGTTCAAAATCTTCCTTCCCCCTGTGGACTCACATTCTTTCAAGTGGCTTGGCAGAATTAGTTTCTTTCTTGTGATGGAGTGTGCATGTTGGAGGGTGTTTCAGATCAAACCCCCACTTTTCAGGGACTGGGAAGGCCTCCAGAGATAGACCCCAAGTCACAAGCTTGTGAGGTTGATTGCACTGGAGCTGGCTAATAGTAGCTTCATGTGTTTCAATTCTCTCACGTAATTTCATGAGGCATTTTCTTCCCTTAGTGTTTGTTATCTTGCTAATTCAACTGTGGTTACTACATATTGGACCCACATTTTCTTTGACTTTTTGTAGTTAAAAGTTATATATGGAAAACATACTACTCAGTCATCTCTGATTGAAGTTACCACATGTTACCCACCCTCCATATGTGATACTAAACTTTTCTGTATCATCCTCTACTATTCTCCTTCAATTGCTCTTTCAGGATCTCTGGGCTGAGATGGAGGATAATAGCCTAGTTCACCATTGCAGTCTAGATATCATCTCACTGTTTCAATGTGTAATTAATAACATTTTAAAAGACAAACTTCCTGGAGTAGATTGCATGTTATTGTCACAATACACAAATGAATCATGTACATATTTAAATGTTAAATATATTTGTGATTGTTCTAACCATTTCTTGAAGCATGGGACTATCTTAGTGGAGACAAGGTTTCTTAATGCTTTAAGTTTTCTGCCCCAGGAAATGGGGACATGGGGATAAGATCTGAAGAAATGTGGGCTAGTATAAGATGGCTGTAAAAGCAATCTAACATGGGGTAATAAAAACAATATTGGAGTGGGTATCAGAAGACCTATATTCTATACTGCCCTTTGGTACAGGGCAGTTGCTGAAATTTAGGTAAGTTGCTTAAGCCAACTAGACTGAAATCCTTTCTACTCTAAGGAATCATCCCTCCCATAACATTTTTCTATCTATAAAATAAGAGGTTTTTGATCTTTTGGAACATAGGTTTATAGCAAGAAGGAATTTTAGAGATAATCTAGTCCATCCTTCTCATGTATAGATTAGAAAACTGATATCTAGAAGTTAAATGACTTGTCCAATTATGTGATTCTGTGGGGAAAAAAGTATATTGACACTAAGTCATTCATTAGGAAATCATGGGTGAATAATTATCTGTACCTCAGTTTCCTCCTCTGAAAAGTCCAAATGATAATAGTGACAGCTTTTTGGAGCCAAAAACAAGCTGGACAATCAAAGAAAGCCAAGTTTTTGTTTTGAGTCTAGTTCTCTTTATCTTGCCAAAACGGGAAATGCAGAGGCTATTCCTGACCCTAAATCCTCCCTATTGATCGGTAAGAAAGCTTCAGCCTCCTAGGTTTTTCTGACCCGGGATAGCTAGTTGGCCCCTCCTTAGAGCATCTGGTTCACCATATTAATGCCAGACTTCGTTTTGGACACCCCACCGACTTTAGCCTAACTGCATGCAGCACAGAACCACAAAACTCAGGCTACCTCATTTTCCCATCCTCAGCCTCCTCTGGTAACAGGGATTACAGGCCGGCTGCCAGGAAAAGTGGCAAGTGTTTTAACAACTCCAATGGAAACGAACATCTGGCCAACAAATCTTTGTAGCCTAAGGAGTATTCTTCAGATGAGCAGAAAGAAGACGTATGCTCCAACTAGAGTCTTAAGGGGTACTCGACGGCCCTGGCCTTTGTGAAGGCTGGTTTTCTAAGCTGACTGATGGGGGAGTGGGGGGGGGGGTTTCTTTTGGGGTAAAGTTCTAGCTAAAATTCTATTTTTATAAGTCCGAGGTAGCTAGCCACCTTTGTCGGATGTGATGCTGAAGGGGACAAGTAGTATCATGACCTCGTAAGGGTTTTCTTGGCCATCCTGTGAAGTAACTAAAAAGCAGAACAATCCCACAGAATTAATCCAATTCAGCCAGTGTTCATTCAAATGCCCACCACGTGCTTGCACGACGCTGCAGAAAGAGCATCCTTTGCTCCACTATCACCCGACCCCTGATCTCCTGGCGGTGGGACCTCCCTCCACCAGCACCGGTGGTCCAGCCCTTCTCACCCTGGACTCCTCCCGTCCATGCCCCCTTCCTCTTCTGTTTTTCAATTCTGGGCACATGGGCAGAAATTTGAAGAAGGGGGACGGGAAGGAGAGAAGAAAAAAAATAAAGAAAAAAGGCGACAATGATATGGGAAGGCCCTCATTTTTTCCTCCTTTATAATTTCTCAGGCACTAGTCTCTTTCCTCATTCCTCTGCACCTGTGCCCTCCCCCTGCCAGCAGTCCCCTCCCTCCCCGTCTCCAATGCCTCTTTTCCCCAGGTATTAAACTTAACGAAACGCAAGAATCTTTGTTCGAGATACCCTTGGGTAGAGGAGAGGACGGCGTGTCTCCGCCTCGCCTCCCCGGAGCTCAGCGGCTCCAGGTGCACTAGAGGGAGGGATGCTCTGGAGAGCGCCGGCACGAACGCGGATGCCCAGCGCAGGCAGGCACCTAGCCGCGGGTACGCGCCCGCCGCGCCGGATGGGGACGCGGACCCTTTAAGCGCAGGCCCCGCCCCTGCCCTCCCGTCCCCTCGGCGCTGCCAGCGTCGGCGGCCGCGGCGGCGGGTTGGGAGCTGACAAGATGGCGGCTGGCGGGGCTGGCGCTGCGGCGCCCGAGAGCCGGCTGCTGCCTTACGCACTGCACAAATGGAGCTCCTTCTCCTCCACCTACCTCCCCGAGTGAGTGCGGGGACGGCCCGGGGGGGCTGCGCCCCGCCGCCGGGGGCGGCGAGACGGGCGAGGGGCGGGCGGCGGACAGAGGCCCGGGCCTGCTGCTGCTTCGGCTGCTGCTGCCACCGCCTCTGTGTGTGTGTGTGTGTGTGTGTGTGTATGTGTGTGTGTGTGTGTGTGTGTGTGTGTGTGGGGGGGGGGGAAGGCGGGGAGGGAGGCGCGGCCTTCTTTACCCCCCGGCCGGGCCCGGCCTCTCCTTCCCGCTCTGGCGCTCCTCGTCTGGTCTGGCCTGGGCGCAGGAGTTAGGGCGGCCACCACCGAGCTCGGGCAGGGCTGGCGGGGGGCACGGCGTGCGGCCCGGGAGGAGCCGGAGCTGGGGCGGGCGCAAGAAGATGTCTCGGCGGGGTCGGGGACCGCGAAGCCTCGGAGAAACCCCCGGGTGGGGGGCGAGTAGTTCTGGGAGAGGAGCTGGGGGAGCGTGGCGAGGGTCTGTGAAGTTGGGGCCCCGGGAGGGGGGAAACTTGGGAGCCGAAGAGCGGAGCGAGTTCGAGTTCTCCCAGATCCCAGGAGGGGGAGGAGCCAGGACCGGGCTGGGGTCCGTCGGGCTCCGGCCTCGGCCGTGCGGTCGTAGACCCGCCAGGGTAGAACCGGGCAGCCTCCACACGCTGGTAAGCGCCTGTGCCCGGGAGGAGCGTCACCCTGGGCGGTAGAAAAGGGGGCTTGGCCTCCCCCCATTCCCAGAACCGGCGCTCAGTTACCTCCGTGACGGGCCTGGGGAAGCTTGCTCATTCTCCAGACACAGGGGAAGGAATGGACTCCGTTAGTTTTGGACGCGTGAAGGCTCAGAAAAAATGAAGAAAGTCTTTCCCCTCTCCCAGTACCCCCCTCCCATCTCGCAAAAGTTTTTATTTTCAGACCTATTTTTTCTTTTAGAGTTCTCCCGTGGGTCTTCATTGTGCTAGACGCCATTGTTTTATAAGCAAACCCAGGTTATCACGTAATGCAACGTGTGGAGTCAAAAGACCTTTGAGTTCAGTGGGCAATCACTGAGCCTCTATTTCCTCATCTGTAAAGTCGGAATAATGTCCACATTTTATTTTACCTCTTAGGGTTGCAGGGTTGTTGTGAAGATCAGGCTAATGTATATATGTAAGCTATTGTCTTCCTAATTTGACTTGGAACTTTAAACAAGTATGATATATAGATAACAGTGTTTTTTTGTTTTTTTGGTGGGCAACTGGGGTTAAGTGACTTACCCAAAGTTACACGGCTAGTTTTTGTGTTAACTGTCTGAGGCCGAATTTGGACTCAAGGTCCTCCTGACTCCAGGGCCAGTGCTCTATTCACTGCATCACCTAGCCGCCCCTATAGATAACATTTAAAAAAACTTCCTATCCAAATCTTTCACCCTCCTCTCCAACCCCATAGTTTCATAATACTTAGAAAATTTACAACTCCAGTGTGGTCACTAAAAGTGCATCATGAAGCTGCTACTAGGACAACTCAGTCCTTTTGACTCCCAGTCCATTGCTCTCAGACCACAGTTTGACTAGAAATCTTTTGCCTGTCGCAGGATCCAGTTAAATAAATGGTGCCAAATGACCTATGGTCAGATTAGATTTTTGCATTATGTTGACAGCTGCCCCCAAAAACCTTTCTCCTTCTGACTTTGCTGTTTTTGCCAGTGGTACCATCATTCAACTAGTCTTTTATGTTGAATACTTTACTTGTTACCTTTGACTTTTTTTCTCCTGTATCTTTTAAATCTAAGATAGTTGATTCCACCTCAGAAACTTTCCCTCAAAGGGAGGTTGAGTGTACCATTCAATTACCATGGTCACACTTAGTGAGTCTTTGAGGCATGTGTCTTGGGAAGTCTCTATTAGCTTTCCCTTTGCATATGTGACCACCACCATAGTTTGGCTCTCCTTGCCTCACCCCTGCACTCTTACAGTAAAATCTCATTTGGTCTCCCCTGTACCAGTCCTGACTCCAATCCTTTCTTTAGTAGCTGCCTGATTATTCTTTGTAAGTACTGGTCTATCAGTCACTTGCTCAAGATTCTTCAGCGGCTCCCTAGTGCCTCTAGGATAAAATACAAAATAAGATGACTAGCCTAGCTTTACAGGTGTATTTTATATCATATACTTTACATTTCAGCCAAATTGATCTACTTGTTATTCACCTAACTTGGCACAGCTGCCAAGACTTCCTGCCCATGCCTTTGAAGAGTATTGTGCTGGAAATTTCCATGCTGGAAATTGTCTTCTCCCCTGATATTTAGAATCTCTAGCTTCTTTCAAGGTTTTCTATGGGAAACCATTCCTAAACTCCCTAGTCATAAGTGCTTTGTTTTCTCTGTCCTCAAATTCTCTTTTGTGTACTTTATTGTTTATGAGTTGCAGTTGCTTGAGGGCAGGGGTTGTCCTCTGCCACCTCTGTATTAGCATGGTGGTCATTTCCATTTATTTGCCTAGATTTTTGCAGTAGCTTCCCAATGAGTCTTTTGACCCCTACTCTATCCTTTATATCCCTGCATGACTTTATCTAGTTGCATAGCTCAGTTTTAAAAAAATCTTTGTTTTTCTCCCTAATGTGTACTGAGTCTGTTTCAAACTTTTTAACCTGGAATGCCTTCCACAGTCTTTCACCATCCTTCTTTTCATTGTTACATTACTGTCCTCCAGCACCAACCAAACTGAAACATTAATTTGTGTTGTACTTCATGCTTTTTGGAATGTTCTCCCTTTCTTTCTATCTGTTCTTTAAAATATTTGGTACTCAAATTCCAGTTTGATGTTGAAGTCAGAAAAGCAATCTAGCCCTCAGCTGGAGTGGGGACAAGATAATTGGTACATTGCTTCTACTTTCTTTGACTTTCTCATTCATCAAAGGTGTGAGATCAGGGAAGCTGACTTAGTGGCATTACAGGAATTTTAAATGGGAGCTTTGTGGTTTGATTTGGTGATAAGAGTAAAGGTTTGCTCCTCTCTTTGGAAGTAAGATTATAAATACGGCTTTTGTAGAAGAAGGGATAGTACCCTATCGAACTGGCAATAAAAGGTATGGACTTAAATAGGTCTGTTTACCTGAACCTATGGCTGTATTTTGAGGTACCATAGTCTAGTAGTATAGTACTTGAGATTGGGAGCTGGGACACGGTTGTTGTTGGACTTTATTGTTATGGGTCATTACTGACTTGTATAAAAACACGGACATGATGTGGTTGAGTCCAGTAATGTTTATATTGGGAGACTGAGTCTGTTCCGTAATCTGAAAAAGCTCTCTTCCCACTGGAGGAATGCAGCAGTGGTGGCAATCATATTCAACTTACACATACATTATTTTCAATACAGGATCTTTCTACCAGACATTTGGTGATCATTTCCCTAAGTCAGCAAAGAGAGGTGGGAAGAGACTGAAGGTGTGGGGCTGGAAAGGTGTCAGAAATTCCAAGAAGTTGAAGACCATTAAGGAGCTTGTAGTCTAGTTTAATTGGAGTCATTGATATACATTGACATACAGACTCTTCAAGAAACAAAATTTAAAAAATAGAGAACTAGTTTTCCCTTAAAAGTGTGTTTTTTTATTTCTTCTCTGCCCAAATTGTTTGCTTGGGTGGGAGTGGGGTGGGCTGATAAAGAGGGAACCTGAATCTTTTCCTCTCTAATTTTTTCTTTTTCTTTTTTTCCTGGGGCAAGGTAGTGCTGATGGTGGTGGTTCTGGTTCTGGTTCTCTTAGCTCTCAGATCTCTAATTATACCAGACTTGATAATTTTATGAACAAAGAAATTGTACATATTTTTTTTAATGTTCTTAAACTAATAAAGTGATTTTCTGCTCTGTAAAGAGGAATAAAAAATGTCGCATATATTTTTTGTTTCCTAGAATTTTTCACCTCTTTAATTGGAGAAACAGAGTAAACTCAAAAGATAATTCATAATACTCTTAAGTGCTCTGTGGTTGAGAGAGCTAGATTGTGCAGTGGATAGAGCACAGCACTTGGAGTGAGGAAGACAAATTCAAATCCAGCCTCAGATGCCACTAGCTGTGTGACTCTGGACAAGTCACTTAACCATTCTGTCTGCCTCGGTTTCCTCATTTGTAAAATGGAGATAATAATATCAGCTACCTCCAAGGGTTGTTGGGAAGAACAGATGAAATATTTGTAAAATAGCATAGTACCTGGTACATAGGTGCAATCCATTCATGTCTACTCATCTTGTGCTACTCTTACTCATGTCCTACCAAATGTTCTACACAACAAGGGGTGTTCACCCAAGGAGGATTTCTTTTTGACCTCAAGAGGAGACCAGGAATGCTCTTACCTTCTGTCTGTTATCTCCTGTTGTGACCAGCCCCTCTTCTCTTTCTGTCATACCATTCCTGATGACACCTTCTACTAAATCATGTTCTTTGATGTTCCTCGTTGGTTATATTTTGCACTTTGCTCATATCTGCCATGTGCCTTTTTTATTCCCTTCTTTGTGATGGTCATCTTTAGTTCTTTATTGGCAGCAGTGTTTGTTCCAGGTCTCATATCTGTGCACCAAAGCTAGCAGAATGTTATTAAAATAATAGATGGGCTTTTGCCCTCATGGGAAACTTGAGATCAGTAGAAGTGCTATGCCATTTCTCCAAAACAGTCCAGTTCACTCTCCTTCTTAACTCGCTGTTCATATTGTCCATTCCAAATATACATATTGTTGGACGAGCTTTATCCAGTTCTTTGTTGAAATCTGAGTAATAGATATTTTTCATTCATTTAGTCTTTCATATGTGGATGGACAGGCCAAGTTCTTTGAATGATTGTTTAAAGATCTCTTCCAAGTGACTGTAATGTTGTTGGGCTTGATGCAATCAACATAGTGTCATTCTCAAGAAGGAGCATCTGGAGAACCTCACCATCCACAGTGCAATTCACAATACAAGGCAATATATCATAAATGTCAAATGCAGGGTATAGACAAAGAACATTGTAGTGGCTCATAACAGGGACAGTTATTTAGACATATTTTAACTTGACATTTTGATTACAGTGAGAAAATATGAAAACTTAGTTACTGGGGCTCTTTCTGTACAATTTGGAATTCTGTTGGTAACTGAATTACTTAAATACTAGGGGAAGTAATTTTTTTTTTTAATGAGCTCTTATTCTCTTGATTTCTTCTTCATGACTAAGAATCTGAAATGAAAATTCTTGAAGCCTTGGGGCATATATATAGGGAGCAGAACATAAATGATGAACCTCCAAAGAAGACTTGAGAAGGATCAGTCTGACAGGTGGGAAGAAAAACCACAGTAGAACAGGGTTAGTTAGACTAGATATATCAAACATATTCTGGCAGCGTGTTGCCTGCAAGACTCAAGTGTGTCCAGAGAACTAGATTAAAATGTAACTGAGAAATATTTAACAAAATAAAGATAACAAAACATAGATAATATTGATATGTGGGTTTTTAAGTCAATATGTGGCCCACATATTGTTTTAGTGACCACTATTTCTATTTGAGTTTGACATCACTGATCTAGAACCGGGGAGACAAGGATATCTGAGACAAGAGAGGATGGTCAAAACTAGCTAGCATTTCTGTAGCACTTTTAAGGTTTGTGAAGGGCGTTACAACCCCAATATGTACTTTATACTTCCATTTTACAGTTGAGGAAATGGAAGCAGAAGTTAAGTGACTTGTTCAGTTAGTAAACACAGTTAGTAAATGTGTGAGACCAGATTTAAACCGAACTCTTAATCCAAGTCCATTTAATCCACTGTCACCTAGCTTCTTCTGACAGTGGTCAACAGTATCAGATGACACAGAGACTAGGAATGATGAGGACTGAGAAAAGGTGTGAGATTTAGTAATAGACAGTAGGTGACCTTGGAGAGCATGTTCATTGACATTCTAGAGAAGCCAGATTGCACAGGATTGAGTAGTGAGTAGGAAGTGAGAAAATGCAAGCAATAAGTGTAGACTGCTTTTTCTAGAAATTTGGCTGTTAAAAGGATGTAGGAGGATAGTTTGAAGGTGATAATATTAAGTGAAGTTTAAAAAAATTTCTTTCTAAAGGATTGGGAGATCTGGATGGGTTTTGAGGTCTAGAAAGGAGGGAAAAAACCCTCTAAAAATTTAATGTGTTGAATAACTTTTAGACCTAGGTGACCTGACTCTAAGAGAGGTAATAATCCTTAAGACCTTAGGTATTTTGAATGTAAAAGAGCTTTTAACTACTACCCTCCACTCTGCCCATGCAGAGAGGTCTAAGCTAGAAGAAGATTTGCCTGAAGTAGAAGCAGCAGAAAGATACATCCTTGCATCAAAGACTGAGGGGCTGTGATTGGTTGTTGTCCTTCATTCGTGAAGAGGACCAAAATGACACCACTATGCTAGAGCACAGTTTCACTGTGTCTCACTGTGGCTGATCAGACCACTATGAGATTGGAATCACACTTCAGGCACACTTCAGGAATCACACTATTTTTAGTCCATGTAAGCATTTGGGGTGGATTCTCTAAATTTGCATGTGTTGCATTTCTTTTGAGCTACTTCAATTCTGCTTTGCTTGTAGAGCACAGCATCTTCTCTGATGTGGGCACATTATGCTAAGTAGTCCTGTGCCAGTGTCTCCCTTGTCACACAAGCAATTCCAAAATTCTTAAGAGAGATCTTGAGAG
The DNA here is from genome assembly GCF_028583685.1 of Petaurus breviceps papuanus. Lineage (NCBI taxonomy): Eukaryota > Metazoa > Chordata > Mammalia > Diprotodontia > Petauridae > Petaurus > Petaurus breviceps. The sequence goes on from NW_027185784.1 coordinate 13,878,322, forward strand.
TGTCCTTGTATCACTTCTTCTCACCACCATGTGAGCTCTTGCCCTGTGTGACTTCTCCATAACATAGTCTTTTTGGTAATCGTACATTCTGCATTTGAACAATGTGGCCAACCCATCAGAGTTGCACTCTCTGAAGCAGAGTTTGAATGCTTGGCAGTTTAGTTCTAGAAAGGACCTCGGGGTCTGGTATCTTAGCCTGCCAGGTGATCTTCAGAATCTTCCTAAGACAATTCAAATGGAAGTGATTCAGTTTCCTGGCATGGCACTGGAAGACTGTCCAGGTATCATAGGCATTCAATAATGAGGTCAGCACAATGGCTCTGTAGACCTTCAGTTTGGTAGTCAGTCTAATGCCTCTTCTCTCCCATACTTTCCTTCAGAGCCTATTAAACACTGAGTTAGCTCTGGCAGTGCATGCATCAACCTCATTGTTAATGTGTACATCCCTGGAAAGTACACTACTAAGGTAAGATAACTTATCTACAGCATTCAGAACTTCTCTGTTTGCTGTGGTTTCATGTATGGATGGTGTGGTGGGCTGATGGAGCACCTGTGTTTTCTTGGTAGTGTTAGGCCAAAATTAGCACAAGCAGCAGAGAGTCAATCCATACTTTGTTGCATCTGAGGTTCAGAGGCCTCATTGAGTGCACAGTCATCTGCAAACAAAATCATGCACCAACATCATCTCCATTTTGGTCTTGGCTTGTAGTCTTTTCAAGATGAAGAATTTACCCTTGGTGCAGTAGTTGACCTTGATTCAGTGTTCATCCTCATTGAAAGCATTGGATAACATCGCTGAAAACACCATGCTAAAGAGCATGGGAGCAAGCACACAGCCTTGCTTCACTCCATTGGTAACTGGGAAGGCACGAGATCATTGTCTATTATCCAGAACCCAGGCAAGCATGCCATCATGAAACTGATGTATAATGCTGATGAACTTCTCCAGGCAACCAAATTTTGACATAATTTTCCATAAGCTCTCACTACTGACAATATCAAAAGGCCTTTGTCAGATGTACAAACAGCTGTGGTAGAGGTGGAATGGAAGCAGCTGACAAACCAGGATAGTGAGTTATCTCTGATTTACAGTTGTAGAGGCAGAGCCTGGGAAACAAGGGCTGGCCTGGAGAGCTCTTTTATCAACAACTCAAGGTAATTCTCTCTCCATTCTTCCCTGGGTGTATGAGCTGGGGAACAAGGAACTAATTGCCAGGCAAGGTGTTCAGTAGCACCATTAGGCAGACTTTCTTTCAATGCTTTTAGAAGATGATTTGCCCTATCCTGGGACTTTCCTCTTCTCCACTGTTCTGTGGAGGAAATTATTTTCCTTTGGTTTATAAGGATTTTAGCAATTATTTATCATCATCATTATTAGGCATGAGTTTTCCTTTTATGTTTTGTTGAAACAGTTTTATTTTATTTAAAAAAAATTATTTTGCTTTTTGGAGGGGGGAGGGCAGGGCAATTGGGGTTAAGTGACTTGCCCAAGGTCACATGCCTGGTAAATGTTAAGTGTCTGAGTCCGGATTTGAACTCAAGTCTTACTGATTCCAGGCCCAGTGCTCTATTGACTGCGCTACCTAGCCACCCCTTTAGTTGATTTTTGGTAATTTACTTGGTCTGGAAGTCCTCACTGAATGAGGACTTGAGCTGAGAATGTATTTCCCATCCCTGATTGTGAGCCTAGATGTGATGTGGGAGACCTTTTTGATATGTGACAACAAAAAGTATTCCTGCTTACTTGGTGTAGGGGTTGATGTGAATTCCCTATAGTAGGAAAATGATCAGTCAAAGGTTGTACTGTGAATCATTGACTGATTACTAAGGTCCTTCATTTCTGGTACATTCTCCTGTGTACAGTCCCTTAGTTAGAATCTGAGAATAGAATCCATTGCTCCCTTATACCATGACACTTTGGGTTGCTCACAGTTTTACCTCCCTCTACTCCCACCTCTGTTCTTGCTACCAGTGAGTTATATAAGTTCTGTAAGTCTCAGTTTCTTGATCAGAAAAATGAGATGGTTAAATTAAATGATCTCTAAGGTCACTTCCAGCTCTAAATCCATGATCTCATGACCCTTCTTGTACAGAATACTTATGTATAGGTTGTCTACATCCTTTTTTTTGGAAAAGGAGATAGTCTATTGATGCTGTGCACACCTATAAATATATACATTAAAAAAACAATTTAGGATTCTAGGCACCGAAAGGAACTGCTAGGAGATTTAAAAGGTATTATAATTGCTTCTGTTAGTCATGTTGTATAAGGTCAGAGTAAGCATCTTCAGGTTTTCTAGCATCAACTTAAAAAAAAATAGTTTTATTAATATTTTTTGTTCTTATATCACTTATACTTTTCAGTGTATTCTTTCCCTCCTAGAAAATGAAAGAAAAAATTTTGAAAAAGTCTGTTACTCTCTGAAGTATTCCACACCCATAATTATCTAGCTCTGGAAAGGAGGAGGGAGATGCCTTCTCATATATCTTCTTTTGGGGTCCAACTTGATCATTGTAGTTTTATGGTGCTCAGTTTCAAATGTATTATTTTTGTGATGTTGGCATTCTTTTCACTTAACATCATCATCATAGTCTTTGTATAGTATTTAGAGAGCACTTTAAGAAAGTGCTGTACTTATATCACCTAATTTGATCCTCACAAAAACCCTGTGAAGTAGGCTCTGTTATTATCTCCATTTGCAGATGAGTATACTGAGGCTATAGCACTTGCTACTTGCCTAGGGTCACCCAAAGTGTCTAAGATAAGATTTTAAATTCAGGTCCTCTTGACTCTAAATCCAGTGCTTTTACAACTGTTGCACTACCTAGCTGTTCATCATTTCTTGAAAAATTAACTTTGCTGTACCATCATTTAGGTTACCTTCAATTTATCCTCTTTGTGTATAGTTGGCATGCTTTCTCCAAAATCCTTTTGAATATGAACCCCTTGAGTGCAGGGAAAGTTTTTGCCCTTTTAAAAAAGATCCTCAGCACAGTTCCTGCTATATGGTAGGTTCTTAATGAATGCTTATTGATGGTTCACCTATTCCCTGGTTGATGGGTTTCTACTTTGTTTCTAGCTCTTTGTTACCACAAAAAGCAACAACTTCAATTCCTTTGACATTTGTTAAATATCTGAATGTTTATAAGAATGCTAGCTAGATGATTCCATAGTGCTTTGTTTCCAAATGAAGAGGGAGAAGAATCTATTTTATCTTGCATTGCTACATTATAAGACTGTCGTCATATTTGGCTTTCATAGTGTTCTGTGTCTTCCCAGCTGTCATCATTATAGGATCATATCATGTTGGAGTGCCTTTGTGTGTCCAGTGCTGTGCAGAGTTTCTGGGGACATTGTCAGAGTTCTCAAGGACATAAAGCCTAGTTTTAGGAGTCAGGAGAAAAACCCAAGATAGGACAAATGATACTCTTAAGGCAGCATGTGAGGTTATCAAAAATTCCTTGTGGAAGATAGGGTGGATGTATGAAAGAAGAGTAGGATTTTCGGAACAGAAGGGAACTAAAGAAATCTGTGGAAGGGTATTCCAAGTTAGGGAAGTTTGGAAGTAAAAATAATAGTTATTTGTCTGGGGAACAGAGTAGACCAGTTTTTCTAAGGTTTTTGTTTACATAATCTCAGTAGGTCCCTCAGTGCCTCAAGACAAGCCTTTTACATTCTGTTTTACTCATAGCAGCTTACCCAAGCCTTTTCATCCCTCCTCCAAGGTCTCACAGCTCCCTTTCACTGTACTATCTCTGCTGAGAACCTTGTGCCGTGTTTTACCAAAACACTTGAAATTCTTTGCAGGTGTTCCCCTCTTCCATCATCCTCAATGCAGTTTGAAGAGATAGCATTAATACTGGTGAATAGAAAAGAAAGCAGATAATTGTTTATGTGAAATGGTTAGATGTATGCTAGTTTAATTTTCATCCCTGTTTTTTTACTAGCAGGGACTTGTTTTATCAGAATGACAAATTGAAAAAAAATGCAAGGTTGAGAATAAACCGTTGCTTTTAAATACTGTATATGTAATTTTTTCCCCCTTTCCTGTTCACATGTAATGCTGTTTAATGTTACTCTCTTTTGAATCAATAAACCTGAAAAGCTTGGTGCATTCTAGACTTTTTCTTCCACACTTACTGAATGAACTTAAAAAAAAAAAAAGCTTATCAAACACTTTATTTTCCACCTTTGTGTTTGTTTGGACTTGAGAGTGTAAGTTTCTTGAAGTCAGAGATTTTGTATCTGGTGTACCTTTGTTCTATGGTGATAGGGACTTTGCTGAGAGAAAAAAATTAATAGGAAGTCTGTGAAATGAAATAGCTATCACTTTCCAGTAGATCCTGTTCTCTGGTCATAATTATTATATCTAAGTGCTACAGCTAGAGTTGGACATTTACAGTGTGTCTGTATTTCTGATAATTATCTTTTGTTCTCCTTTACTGAATTCCTCTTATCTGTAAAAATGGAGATATACCTGACTAGATGATCTTCAATTTCTGCCATTTCTATAAAAGCAAGATGCCTTTGGGGATGCTTGAGCCCCCTAGCAGTCCTATTCCTTTTGCTTGTCCTCTATTGCTTCCTCTGGACATTTAGCCTAATGCTTCACTTTGCACCAGTCATCCAAAGATAGTTGGGTCAGAGAATTCATTGCTGCATTTATTTTTATGAATGAGGGTTGTACTGTGAAAATAGTTTTGCAAGCATATAGGACCTGGGTTTAGATCTTAACTCTTGTCTCAGTCTGTGAATCACTTAAGCTTTCTTAGTCTTGTTTCCTCATCTGTAAAGTGAAGGGATTAGGCTACATGGTCTTTAAAGATCATAACTGCTCTTAACAGTGATCCTTTAATGGCACACTTACTGGCAGATGTCTCATACTCTCCCTCTTTATTTAGAAAAAAATAGCTTTGTTGACTAAAAAAAAAAATTGGTGCTTAGTTGATAAATCTTCCCCACCTCCCTTGGCAACAATGGAAAACAGTTAAATAAAAACAGCCAAAATAGTGATTTAGTGTGGTAAAATATGCAACATCTTACCTTTCTGGTCTCCTGTCAAAATGTTTCATTATCTCTTGGACTGCTAGGAGTTTTTCATTTAAGATTGCAGCTTCTTTTTTAGCGACTCCTTTGTCTGTTTTGTTTTAGCAGTGTATATTATCACTTTGTTTATTTTACTTTTCATCCACTCATGCAAAGCTTAACATTTTTCTAGATTATTCAGAATTTTTATTTCTTATTGTCAGTTAGTTTGCTATTGGCCAGTGCCATGGACTTCTGGTAGTCATTTGTCTTCTGGTATCACGCTCTTCTCAAGCCCTTAAGGTGTCTATTTGTGACAAAAAGGATTTGCTTTGATCTACAAAAGCTAACTTTTGCTGTGTGTCAAGACTTGTTCACGTCTTTTCCCAGATACCTCTCAGGTTTTAGGCCCAGTCATACTTTTCTGCCCTTCTGCTTTTGGTTTTTGCTAATAATACCACCTGTAGAGGTCTTGAAATCTAGGCAAATATTTTAATTTTACTCAGAATTAGATATTCACTTAGGATTTTTCATCAGAAGGGTAATGTGACCAAATTTATAAATGAAGACTAATCTAGCAGTGCCATGAAAGATGATGTAGAAGGGGAAGAGAGTAGATGAGGGAAAGACTTCTAAAATTTATAGTAACAGAGTTACTGTGAGCAAAAGGTTTTGTAAACCTTAAAAGGACTGTGGGAATGTGTGTTATAATTCTAATAATGGTTCAAGCAGCTGCTAATACAGCGTCTGTATTGGGGAAGGAAGAAGGGAATAATAAGAAAGGATTTGGAAGATATGAAGCTAGATGCACTAAAGCTGGGCAAATCAAGGGGATATGAGTGAGAGGAGTTTATTAAAAAGCCACAGTTAGAACCATGGGGAGAGTAGATGGATGAATGATGGTGCCCTGAAAGTAGTAGTATAGTTAGAAGCAAGGACAGTTGCAGGCTTTAGGATCTATTTGGGACATGTTAAGTTTGAGGCACTGTTGGAGCATCCAGAAGGAGATTTCCTTGAACAGAGGTTCTTAACATTTTTTTTTTCAGTTATAGGCTCCTTTAAGAAATAGCTGTATTGGTCAAACCATAGGCTGCAATCTCTTTGTTACATCCTGAAAAATAGTAGCAATTATAAGCTGAATTGAGACTTTTATACAAGCTATATTTAAGGGGGTGGGATTAGTGAAAGTGCAGCCTGTACTGGACCATGACAGTTTATGGGTAGCCCAAATGAAAATAGAGTAAAATTTCATTGGTTTATGGTTACTGTAAGAAGCCAATCCATATTAATGGAAAATCTGACTTATAGACTATTTTTAAAAGAAATATAATTTTATTATTTTTGAGTGCTAGGATATATCTATCCTCTGACTAGATTAATCAATTTTTGCCACATGGAAGTCCTTTGAAAATTTTTAATCTATAAATGAGACAGATGAACAATTACTGTGTCGATTGTTTATGAGCATTTGGTGTTTTTGATGCATTTGAGAATGATTGAAAATAATTTGTTTTTTTCATAGAAATGTGATGTCAGTGGCAACCCTTCCCAAGTTTTAGCAATATTCATTATTTATTTGTACTACTTTTGTGGAAAGGTATATGATAAGCTAAGGCAAATTTTGTTTACCCTTGTTCAAACTTAGTTTTCAAATTTGTTCATTTGATAGAACCAGAAATTTTAATTCCTAGCAAGATTAACACATCTGTTTTTCTGAGGTATTAAAAAATGTGCTACTATATATATTTTAATATATTCTGTCTTCTAGCACATCTTTGTTTTGTAGAAATACTATAAACTACATAGATTTGATTGTGGCTAGTGAGAGTTTCCTATCCCCACATCATCATACTAGTGTGTTTATTTTGTTGCTATTTTCCTTCCCTAGAGGTGGTAAATTTCAGTGATGGTGATATATGCGTAGGTATGATGTTTCCAAAGCCCTTTGGAATCCTTAGAGAAAAATAGAAATTGCTTAAGCATCTCTACCTCTTCTTTGGATGCAGAATGTGGGCATTAAGTTGATTATTTTTTTTAAAAAGCTAATATATTTAATATGTGTGGTGCTCTTAAGAATGGAGTTGAAGACAGTTTATTATACTAATTATTTGTATTTTACACAGAAATAAGGAGCTTGGAATTCCCTATGTGAAGTTTTGCAAAGGGGTTTTTGCAACAAATTTTGCAACAAGTTAGTATTGATCCAAGAGTGCTGGCATTTAAAAAGCTACAACAGAAAGAGGATTACATCACTCTTTACTATTTTCAGCCTATTTTGTAAATTTCATTTGGGGGGGGGGGTTAGAAATTAGAAATTGGGCTTTCCCAGCCCTTAAAAATTGTAGGTTCCAATGGAAAGAAGTTACAAAGAGACAGATTTAAACTTGATGTAATCAAGAAAAACTTCCTAATAATTAAAGCTATCCCAAAGTGGAATATTTTGTCTCAGGACATAGTGCTTTCTCTCTCTTGGGAGATCTTCAAGAATAGACTACTTGATAGAAGGGATTTTTTTTCCTCAAATGGGTTGGTCTAGTGTACAGCTCAGGTCTCTTTCTACTCAGAAATTCTGTTGACATGGTATTGTTGTTATTCCCATTGTTAAATTTGACTTGTGTAACATTCTCTTTAAATTACTTGGTTTTTCAGAAAGGAATGAAAATTTTACTTGTTTCTATATATTATTAAAGAAACTTAATAAACAGCACTAATACAATTTAAAAAGTAAAATCCTTTATGATTCTCTGGAAAAAAACAGTTGTGGGTTGCCAAAAGAGACAGCACAGTTGTTCATTAATCTCCCCAACCTGTATGATCAGCCATTTTGAGGATGACTAGATAGGAAACATTCTACCATCCTCAGGTTAGCCATTTGTGAAGTTGGTCTCCAACATAATCATACTGACCCATTTTTGGACCAGTTCCCTTACTTTGTTCCATGTGTGTGAAAGCCACAGTTGTTTCCTTAAGGTTGATTAGCTGTAATTTAGGTACCTAAAGCATCAGCAATTGAGATTCCATCCCACTGCCCCCCAAGCATACTCACTCCATTTCATAAAGAATGATAATATCTATCCATTAAACAACCACATAAAGAAAGAAGAATGGATTTATAGTGAAAACTTTGCACAGAATTGAAATCAGGCAACTGACTTTTGCTTATTGTTTTTACATTTTATTGTAATGGGAATCTGAAGATCTTCCCTGCCCCTTGACCCCTTGATAGGCTTAAGTGACTCTGAGAACCTTCCTTGATTTGAAAATATACTCTGCCCCCTAATAGACTGAATGTGGTCACATGGAGCCTGTAGCAGGAGACTTGTTTTTTAGGAACACCTTGTTACTTTGTGATTGGGCAGTGGGTCAAGAGGGTTGTGACATTTTCTGTCCCAGGAGAAGGCTATATATACCCTGATCTGAGGTTTTTCTTTGGGGCTTGCTTTGGGGCTTACTTTGGGAAGAGTTGTGTGATTTGGCCAGATGAGATTGGGGGCAGCTGAGGAGCCCTGCGTGTCCTACCCCCCCCCCCCCTTTGAAAACCCAGGTGTTGATACCTCTTTGGTAACTAACTAGGTATGGATGTAATGGTCAGACAGCTGGAAGCCCTATCTGCTGGTCTGTTTCTCTGTATTTTGTATGCTCATAACTTCTATTTGTATTCTCTGGAGTTCAGGGTGCCGATTTTTTCCCCTGAACTAGGTAAATGATATATGTTTGATTAAAGTAAGACACCATTTTGAGGTGCTTTCCTTTAGAAAAGCAGATCTAAGAACCTGTGCTAGCAGCCATCCTGAGTATGCTATGGTGCTTGCTGCTACATGTATATGGTGAATATCTACATTCAGAGGAACATGGCTCTTGATGAAAAAAAGTTGTTCTGTTCTCCGTTATGTCCTATTTTTGGTTGGGGATATATTAAAAAAAATGTAAAAGAAATTCATCTTCTTGGCTTAACTACATTGATCAAATTAATTGAATAATAGTTATTTTAAAAGCCTTTCTAATTTCCAGGACCCAGGACAAACACAAGGCTTAAACCAAATAATGAAGCACATTCAGTCATATTGCTTTCAAAAATTTTATAAATTTTTTCTGTCAGCAAAAAATTTGCTGCCTTCCCTCTGATAAAGAAAAATAAGACCATATCAAGCAAAACAAATTCCTGAATTGAGCATATCCAAACAAAATATGTTTTAATTTGTACTCTGCATCTGCTTCCACTTTGTCAGGAGGTAGGGAGAATGTTTCATGAACCATGAGTCCTCTGGAATTATAGTTGTTCTTTTGCATTGATCTAAGTCTTTCAAAGTTGTTTGTCTTTGTAATATTGTTGTAATTGTATAAATTATTCTACTGTTCTGCTCATTTTACTCTATATCATTTCATATGAGTCTTCCCCATTTTCTCTGAAAACTATACTGTTCATCATTTCTTATAGCACAATAATATTTTATTGCATTCATATACCACAAAAATGTTCAGCCATTACCCAGTTGATGGGCACCCTCCCTATCTCTCCCACCCTCCAGTTTCCAATTCTTTGCCTCTGAGAAAAAACTGTCTATAACTATTTTTGTGCATCCTTAGTTGAAGTTAATTTTGCTTAGAACTAATCCTCTTAATTTGTATCCCCCTCTTATTCTCCTCTATTTCCCACTTCTGTTTCCTGTTGTTAAATATATGTATGTGTTTTCTCCCTTCCTTTGATCAGTTCAGATGATAGTGAGGTTCAAGTTTTGCCCACTCCCCCCAACCTTCCCTCCTTTGTATAGTTTTCTATTCGAATGCTCTGATTTTGTGGAGCAATTTCCCTTGTCCTTCATGTCCCTTTTCCTCTTTAGTATAGTCATCTTTACCTTTCTTCCCATTTTTCTTTTAAGATCATGAAGACATAACATAACTCTTCCCATGTTCTCTGTCTAATTAGATTGACTTTATGACTCCTGGGTTCTAATGAGACACCATCTGTCTATATTACAACGTAAACATTTTATTCCCTTATAAATTGTTCACTGATGTTTACATTTTTATGTTCCTATGACTCCTATCTTTGCACTTCAGAGTTTCTTTGTAGCTCAAGTCTTTTCATTGGGAATGCTTAGTAGACATTCTTTCTTTCTTTAAAGGTCCACATCTCCCCTTTAGGATTATCCTCAATTTTGCTAGGTAAATTACACTTGATTATATAGCTTTTGCCTTCTGGAATATCTATTCCAAGTCCAGTTGGTTGATAAAATGTATGTGATCTTGATTCTGGTTCCTCAAATTCTTTCTTTCTGGCTACTTGTACTAAGACTTTCATTTTTAGATGTCTTTCAGGAGGTGATGAGTGGATTCTTTATCTTTCTACTTTGCCTTCTTGTTTTAAGAGATCTGAGCAATTGTCTTATTTCTTGAAATGTAATGTCTAAGTTCTTTTTTTTTGGCCATTACTTCCAGGCAATCAAGTCATTCTTAAATTATTTCCTTGATCTGTGTTTCAAGTCAGTTGTTTTTTGCTACAAGATACTTTATATTTTCTTCTGTTTTATCAGGGTTTTTTTTTTTAACTTAAAAAATTTCTTATTGTCTTATCGGAGTCATTGATTTCCCTAATTTTCAGGAATTTTGTTGCTTGGGTGAGATTTTGTGCCTCTTATAGTAATTAAAGCAGAGAAATCCAGGTGATCCATTGTGAGAAATCTGAAGATATGGAGATAACTTTGAATTTGGGGATTAGGGAAGGCTCTGCAGAGGGTTTTGCAGCTGAGTGGATCCTTGAAGGAAGAGAAAGAAATTTAGAAGAGTGGCATTATTTTATTTTTTAAAGTTTTCTTAGCATTTTTTTAACATCATCTATACTCCGTTTCCCAAGTTCTCTTTTCATCTCTTTCACAACTCTCATTTCTTTTCCAGTTTTTTATTCTCTTGTACTCTCATTTATAAAAATGTTTAACTTTTAAAAAAATGTTTGTCTCATTTCATCCTAGGAATTCTAGTTGAATTTATGCTCAAGCTGTATTATTCTTTGAGATTTTGCTTCTAAATGTTTTAGAATTATTCTCCCTTTCCCCCAGATTGAACTCTTATGATAAAGCAAGAAAAAATTTGACACGGTGCCTACATCTGACAATATATAAATTTTCTGTCCTTATGTTTCTGCTCTGAGGGGAGAATGATATTTCATTATCTGTACTCTCGACCCTTCATTGGTTTCTCTCTTGCTCAGAGTTCAACTTCCTTTTAGTTGTCTTTTCATTTACATTGTTAAAGGTCTTCCAGTATTTCCTTAAAAAACTTTTTACTGCAAAATGATAAACCATGACTTCCATATACCATATTAGTGGGTTTGAAGCTTTCTTTCTTCTTACCCCCCCCCCCTTTTTTTTTTTTTTTGGTGATAGGAAGGAACCACAGGAACTACTAGGTCTATTGATTATTTCAACCAACAACTTGCCCTGTATACCACAATAGGTTCAAAATGGTTGTGCAGCTGTCCCTGAGTTGTACCTCCCTTGATAGCAAACCACTTTTTCCTTCTCAGTGGCAGTTAATATTGAGATGTATAGCTTCATGTAGAAGTTTAGTTCCAACTGCTTACAGTGTATGGCAGTAATTTAAAGTTGCTATTTCTTTTTAAATGTTCTCTGGATTCTCTAGATCAGTATTTACAGCTTTTAATATTGTATTAATGTAGTTGTGATATTATTGTATTAATGTAATATGTAATAACTTATTACAGTATTAATACAGCTTTCTGTATTTCTTGGAAATTTTTCTGTGTGATTTCTTGGAGGGTGGTTTTGTTTATCTTTTTGTGATGTTTTTCTGGAAAACTTGTGATCCTCAGATTAGCTCTTTGTCTCCTATTTTTGAGTTAAGTATTCTTTTTTTTTTTTTTTAAATTCATGTCTTCTAAACTTTTCTTTTTGCTGTTTTGGGCTATTTTCCCCCTCTGACTTTGCCTTTTTGCAAAGTATTTCTGTTATCTTTTTTTTTTTAAGAACCCTACTATTATTGTTAGTGTTTTTGTCTTTTGTTCCAAATCTCTGGCTATATTGGTTAATTTCTTCCTTAAGAAATGTAATTTCTCTCCTTATTTCTTTTATATTTTTCCTTAATGATTGCTTTTCTGAACCATTCTGAAGGTTCTTGGAGGTATTCCATTGTTGTTACAGGAGGCTTTGCAGAAATTATCAAGATATCTTCACCATCCTTGGGTAATTTTGATTGTCTTTTTTGTACAAAGTACTTTTCAAGATAGCTCACTTTATAAAAAATGATTCTTCACTTCTCCTTAGTTAGCTTAAGTATGTCTTATCATTTAGTGCTCACTTTTCTATTGGTATCTTTGCTTAAAATCTACTTATTGTTGATCCTTTACCTTCAAGCAGCCCTGGTACTTTTGTGTTCCCAGCCCTGCATGATTTTTCTCTGTTCTGTCACAGCATGAAGGTCTGATGAGCTCTCTTTTCCTCAGATAGTGAGGGTTATCGTTGAAAAACTACTAGAGGGAGATTCTAATTTGCCACTGTAGTAAAGTCTGGTTCTTTTTTTTGTCATTCTTTCTCCTCTGGACTTTCTAGCCCTCTGTAACTGATTTTCCAGCTTTATTCCTTTGCTAGAGGCCCAAAGTCCTGGTTGTGAGGGGTTGGAGGAGCATCCTCTAAGACACAAAAGAGGAGGTACTCCAAGAAGCCTTTATAATTGACCTTTTCTATTCGCATTCCTTAGATGTGGTGATTGTTTCCTCTTGTACTTGTGGTGGATCCTTTCTTTTATCCTCCTCATTCCTGAGCTTTCTTCACTTTCAGACATTTTAAATTGTATTATTTGGTGTGATGAAGGTATATCTACCTTTAGGTTTGAAACCTTTCTGCATTCACTCACCACTATTTTTTGGTTGTCTAGGACTTAACATTCTAGCAAGGGACCAGGACCAACTGATGTCAGTCCAGTGAAGAATTAATCCCCCTTTTTTAAAATTCTTTTTTGTGATTTTTTTTCTAAGATGTGCTGTTAGCTTACCCTTGGTGGTAACTCTGAGGGTCTTAATGCCTTTTCTCTTTTACCACAGGAACTTAATTTAGCAATATTTATTCTTTTGGCCTTTAAGGTGTTTGCTTTCACTGATTATCTATCCTCAAATAGGAATTCCTCAAATTTCCCAGAAACAGAAATGAACATTGGGGGTGAGAGAATTGAGAAGCAATTGAGAAGCTGAGCGGGCATTCTCTTTATACACTGTGCCCAAGAAAGATTGAAGTTCTTAGTCCCATAGTGTGGGCCCTTCTTGGTAGGGAGGCTAATTTTGTGTTTGTAACACAAAATTTAGTTGCCTAGCGAAGTTCATTAGCATTGTACATCAGTTTCATGCGCTCGCCCTAGTTCTGCATTATGGTCAATACTCTTGTGCTTTCCCAGTCACCAATGGAGTGAAACAAGTCTGCTTGCTCTCTTGCTTTTTAGCATGATGTTGTCAAACACTTTCATTGAGGATGAACACAGCATCAAGGTCAACTACTGCACTAATGGTAAATTCTTCAACTTGAAAAGGCTACAAGCCAAGACCAACGTGGGGGGAGCATTGGTGCATGATTTTCTGTTTGTAGATGGTTGTGCACACTCAGTGCAGCCTCTGAACCTGTGGTGCAACAAAGTATGGATTGACTCTCTGCTGCTTGTGCTAATTTTGGCCTAACAGTTAACCCCAAGAAATCAGAGATGCCTCCATCAGCCACCACTACAGCACTCATACATGGACCATTGGTTATAGCAAATGGAGAAGTTTTGAATGCTGTGGATAAAGTTTGCTTACCTTGGCAGAATTCTTTCTGGGGATGTGCATATTGATGACGAAGTTGGCTCATACATTGCCAGAGCTAGCTCAGTGTTTGGGAGTCTGTGAAGGAAAGTGTGGGAGATAAGAGATATTAGACTGACTACCAAACTGAAGGTCTACAGAGCCATTGTGCTGACCTCATTATTGAATGCCTGTGAAACCTGGACAGTCTTCCAGTGCCATGCCAGGAAACTGAATCACTTCCATTTGAATTATCTTAGGAAGATTCTGAAGATCACCTGGCAGGCTAAGATACCAGACCCTGAGGTCCTTTCTAGAACTAAACTGCCAAGCATTCAAACTGCTTCAGAGAGTGCAACTCTGATGGGTTGGCCACATTGTTCAAATGCAGAATGTACGATTACCAAAAAGACTATGTTATGGAGAAGTCACACAGGGCAAGAGCTCACATGGTGGTGAGAAGAAGCGATACAAGGACACTCTCAAGATCTCTCTTAAGAATTTTGGAATTGCTTGTGACATGGGAGACACTGACACAGGACCACTTGTGTGCCCACATCAGAGAAGATGTTGTGCTCTACAAGTAAAGCAGAATTGAAGTAGCTCAAAAGAAATGCAAGACGTGCAAATTTAAAGAATCCACCCCAAATGCTTACATGGACTATTTGTGCCTGAAGTGTGATTCCAATCTCATTAGTGGTCTGATCAGCCACAGTGAGACACAGTGAAACTGTGCTCTAGCATAGTGGTGTCATTTTGGTCTTCTTCAAGAATGAAGAACGACCACCAACAGAGAATGGAGTTCTCTGTGTATTGTTTGAGGTTTCTTGTTTGAATACTGCTGTTCCACTAATCTTTGCATTTGTAGTTTTCCTCTTTGCTTCCTTTAACCTGAAAGCTACTTTGTATAGAGTCTGAATAGTAGTGAATTTGATGATGAAACTCAGGAACTCCTCAGGTCCTCATTGGCCTGGTTTTGTTACCATTTTTTTTTTTTAAGCTTAAATGTGAAGAATAAATCTTTCTTCCAGAAGGGAAAGTTCACGACTTTAATCTCATCTCCTCTGGTGGCATCCCTACAATTGCTCTGTTTGCTCTAGTTCATCCACTTCAAGTGTATAGACATTAGAATTGGAATGTTGTGGATCTGTGGTTTTATTGGTCTAGGGAACTCCCAAGTGAGGATACTCCTTGGGATACCACCTTGGGCCAGAACCTTCTGTGAACTTAGGCTCTGAGAGAGTTGCCTGGAGCACTGACAGCTTAAGTTAGTTGTCCAGTGACATAGCTATCATGTGTCACAGGAGTGACTTGAATCAGGTTATTCCTGATTTCAGGACCAACTGTCTGCTGTGCCTTATTTACTGCCTCTCAAAACCACATGTCATTGAGTTAAATGGTAGCATTTTCCCCTCACATTTAACAGTCCCAGATATGTTCCAAGGAGTAAAGTTTGTCCTTTTTAGCCCTTCCTTGACTCTTCCTGACACCAGTGTCGCTCTTCTTGCTAGTTCTTATTATTTCACTTGGTACAGGTGCTTAATAAAAGGCTTCACTCATTGATTCATTTAAATTTAAGTTTCTAGAGAACTGTAACACTGTATAAGTTTATAGTTGTAAGGAGCCTTAGAAACCATCTATTCCAGTCCCCTAATTTTACAGATGAGGAGACTGAGGCTTAAGAGCACATAAATGATTTATTTGTGGGAGGTTGAAGACTGGGGACTCTGGCTTAGTGGAGGTAGACCCTAGTACTCCACAGTATAGTACTACATTATTAAATAGTATTGTATAGTAAAGTACTTTGAGTGTTTTAAGAAAGTTAAGGGACTAATCAAGGGCAAATGAATATATATACTATATAGTATAATTTATTTTAGTGTGGTGTCATTACAGTAGGGGCTGTAGTTATAGTTTTCACTCTTGTGTAGGCATATCATCACATCTGCTTGTAAGTCTGGGAGGTGACACCTAAAGCATCATTTTGGGAAGCATGATGATAAAACTTAAGTAGTCACAAGTTTCAGTACCTTGGAAAGGGGAATTTCCCCATTGTTACTGATCTCTGCAGTACTCTCAGTTGCCACTAGGTGGTGGGAGATTAATCCAATCTATGAACTAAGAATGGCAGGAATCCTATTTATCTTAGATCTATGGAATATTAAAAGTTCTTATTAAAAAGTTTTCTTCATTAATTTTTACGGTGTCCAAGATAGTACCAGATGAAACGCTAGTCCAGTAGTGGATACACGACTATTCATATTATTTCTCACATCTCCTAAGTCCTTATATTGCTCCCAGATGTATCCAGAAGGGCACTTATTTGTAATTCACTGTCTTTTTTGCTTAGTCCCTCATTCTTATTTCTAATTGTTGATGCCTTAATTCTCCCTCCAGTCTAATGATAAAATTTGACTTAGCTTCAAATTTGCAATTAAATCTCATTTGAATTTCTCGCCAATTGCTTATTTTCTGAGATTTTTGTTTGTTAAAGTCATAGAAAAAGTTATATATACGTATATATGTGGTCATATATAAAGTTAAAACCTATTTCAAACGTATTCCCTATGTTTGAATCCTAACTCTGCCATTTAATTCCTCTGTGACAGTAGGCAATTCATTTCATTTCCCTGGACTTTATTTTTCTAACAGGTAAAATAAGAGGTTCAACCTTTAAAGGCCTTTCCAATTCTAAACCATGATTCCCCAGCTGAAAGTGATCTTGCCTTCCTCACATTTACTTGCAGAGATTTTTCTGTATTTTGTTTCTTTTACCTACTGCCTTGTCCATTCAGTAAGCATTTGTTAAATGCTTACTATGCCAGGCATTATGTTAAGTACTGGGGGTACAAATGCCCCCCAAAAAGTCCCTATTCTCAAGGAGTTCACAGTATAATGGGGAAGACAACAAACAAAATATATGCAAGATAAGTTAAGGATAGTGTTAGAGGAAAGGTACTAATGCAAGGAGACCTGAGAAAAACTTCGTGCATAAAGTAGAACTTTAGCTGAGACTTGAAATAAACAAAGGAAGCCAGGAAATAGAGATGAGAAGGGAGAAAATTCCAGGCATGGGGAACAGCCAGTGAAAACACTCAATCAGGAGCTTGAATGTCATATTTGAAGAATAGCAAGGAGGCTGGTGTCACTGGATCAGTCTTCATGGAGGGGAATAAGATGTAAAAATACTGAAAAGGTAAGTTTGGAAGAGCTTTAAAAGTCAAACAATTTTCTGTTTAATTCAGTTGACAGTAGGGAAGCACTGGAATTTATTGAATAGGGTGATGCTATGGTCATACCTATGGTTTAGGAAGATCAATTTGACAGCTAAGTAGAGAGATTTGAATTAGACCAACCAAAAGCCCATTTTCCGAGTCCATGTGTGAGGCAAAGAGGACCAGCACCAGGGTGATGACAGTAAAAGAGAAGAGGATAGTTGGAGAGATGTTATAAAAATAGAAACTTAGGACTTGACAAGTGATTGAATAATGGGGGGTGAGGAAGAGTGAAGAGGTGAGGTTGACACCTATGTTTCGCCTGGATGACTAAAAGGATGGCTGTACATTTACCAATAATAGGCCAGTTCAGAAGAGAGGAAGGTTTGGGAAGAAAAATAACAAATTCTATTTTGGATATGTTGTTTAAGGTGTCAAAGGAACATCTAGTTTGAGATTTCTAATAAGTAGTTAGAGATTTGAGCCCAGAGATTAGAAGAGAGGTTAGGTGCAGGAGTGGGCTAAGTAAGTAGATCTGAGCATCTTTAGCCTGAAGGTAATGGAGCTTATGTGACCTAATAGGATACATCCCAAAGTGAAATGTAGAGGGAGAAAAGAATAGTTCTTGGGACAGAGCCCTGGTGGTCTCCACCATAGCAGGTATGACCTGAATGAAGATCCACTAAAGTAAGGAACTTGAACGTTGTATGTTACATTATTGTCTACACTTTTTTCATTACATCATCAAATTCTACAGATTTAACTATCCTCTATAAAGATATGACATCTGTGACTCTACCCTAACTCCCCAAGCAGCTCTAATCCTATATCGCTAATTGGTTATTTCAGATGGGTTGTCCTGAAATCATCTTAAACTCAACATGGGCAAAAATGAACTTATCTTGCAATCTTCCTTATTTTTGTGGAAGATACCACCATCCTTTTATTCTCCTAAGTTTTTAACCACCTCTTTAGATTCAACTCCTCACTTATTCCTCATCCCACATCTAATCAACTGCCAATCTTGCCTTTTCTACATTTTCATTCTCTCTCTCCTGACCCCTTCTCTCCACTCATACAGCTGTCACCTTAGTTCAGTCCCTCTCATCTAGATTTAAAAAAGTTTTTTTCACTTAGCCAGCATTTATTTTCTATCCTTCTCTTGTCTCCCCTCATTTCCTGGGGGCAGAAGAGAGGGGAGCAAAAGAAAACTCTTGTAACAAACATGCAGTTAAGCAAAACAAATTCCCACATTGTTCTTGTTAAAATAAAAATGTGTCTCAGTTTATATATTTAATTTGCCACCTCTCTTTTAGCATATTGGTAGTGCTTTTCATCATTGATCCTCTGTAATCATGGCTGCTCACTCCCTCCATTGATAAGAGTTCAGAATTGTTGTTAATTTATATTATAACAATATCATTGTGAAAATATTCTCCTGGCTCTGTCCACTTCACCCTGAAGCCATTCATGCAAATCTTTCCAAGTTTCTCTGAAATAATTTCATCATTTCTTGCAACACAATATTATTCTCATATTCATATGCTGTAATTTCTACAGACATTCCCAAGTTAAAGAACATTTCCTTTGTTTCCAGTTCTTTGCCACCACAAAAAAAGCTGTTATAAATATTTTGATATTTATGGATCCTAGGCATAGTAATGGTATCACTGGATCAAAGTGGTTTAAATAACATTGGGGGTATAGTTTCAGATTTCTTTCCAGAATACCTAGTAATAGCTCCATTAGCATAGCCCTGAAAACCTTTCAAGGTTTGTCATATTGTCAGCTTTGCCAATCTGATGCATGTGGTGGAGTATTAGGTTTGCATTTCTCTAATATAATTTGGAACACTTTTTCATATAGCTATTGGTAGTTTGAATTTCTTCCATTGAGAACTGCCTTTTTATATTCTTTCAACATGTATCGGCTGGGGAGCATCTCTTATTGTTATAAATTGTAACCAGCCCCTTATCTATCTTGAAATTGAGACCTTTGTCAGAGAAACTTAGTGCAAAGATTTTTTTTTTCCCTTTCCAATCTTAGCAGTTATTCTTTTTGTGTGTGTGAAATCTTTAAAATTTTATATAACCACATTTGCCCATTTTATCTTTTGATCCCTATTGTCTCTTCTTTGGTCATGAACTCTTTCCCATTCATAGATCTGAAAGATAATTTCTTTCTTGATCCTCCAATTTGTTGATGTGATCTTTTAGATCAAATTCATGTATACATTTGGAGCTCATCTTGGTGTGTATGGTGTGAGCTGTTGGTCTAAATTTAATTTTTACCAGACTGCTTTCAAGTTTTCCTAGCAATTTTTGTTAAAGAGTAAGTCCTTACTCTGCTATAGTTGGGGTCTTTGTGTTTATAGAACTTTAGGCTTCTAGATCCGCTTGCTTCTGTTTATGTGTTTGTTTTTATATTGTCTCATTAGACTGTGAGCATCCTGAGAGCCAGCACTAGATCTTTTTTTTCCCTTTTCTTTGTATCCCCAGCATGTAGCACAGTGCCTGACACTTACTAGGTACTTGATGAATGCTTGTTTACTGACTGACTAGAAACAAGGGAATCCCTGCTTTCAAGTTAGGGAGATAACACTTGTGTGCAAATAGAACAGCAATTATAATGTAATACAGAATCACAGACTTATGGCTAAAAGGCATTTAATTCTTATATGTCAATGTCTCCATTTTGTATATGAGGAAACAGGATTAGAGGGGTTTAGTGAGCTGCCCAAGGTTGCATTGCAGGGAGAAGGAGCGTATACTTTCCTCTTCAGGAATAGAGCCTGATCTGATGAAAAGCTTAGTAACTAGTTCTTCCCAGCTGAGATATAGGTGATTCCATTGAGAAGGCTATAAGAAAAGGGATTTCTTTGTACTGCATAAACTGTATTATAATGAGATTTTACTGCATTGGTCTTTGAGTTGTTGATTTGTGGCCTAATTACCTTATTTTCAAGTGTTTACATGTTTTTTTTCTATCCATAATAGAAGAATTATTTTTAATATTGCTAATAGAGTCCATTTTTAAGAGTGATTGAAACTTAAGGTGTTTTTCTTTCCCTCTATTTTAGGAATATTTTAGTGGATAAGCCAAATGACCAATCTTCACGATGGTCTTCAGAGAGCAATTACCCTCCCCAGGTAAGAATCTGATTTTGCTTTATAGGTATAGGATGCTTCTCAGTAGTTGTAAGTCAGGATTAATTTAGCACCATCATCTCTTGAAACTAACTGGTTTAGTTGACACCTAGAATTTGTTGCTTCTTTTGTAAGTTTTTCTAGACTTCTTAACAGCAAGCTAATTAAATTCCCCCTGTTCTTAAATGTTGGAAAAGTTTTCTTGTGGTTTGATGGAAGTTAACTTGAAGTACTTTTTAGAATCCTCTTTGCTTTCTCTAAATCAATAATGGAAATACTGATTTTACCTACTCTGTTTCTTCACATGCTTTAGGAAATTTAGTTGAGCTATATTTGATTAATGAATATCAAATTTAGTTGATGTATTATTAAACCTTAGCTTTAAGGTTTGAAGCATATGAGCATTTATTGGGGCAGAAGTGTTGATTCTGCCTTATCTTGCTTTTACATACGCTGATTTTTTTTTTTGCCTAGTTTAGTCCATCTATACACTGTAGGAATTGTTAGTAGATTGGAACTTCATATTGCTGGCTTTGAGATGAAGCTCATTTTGTGGAACTGCTTTGTAGCAAGAAACAAATATTTATAGTAAGTTCTTTGGGTATTTGATTAACTTAACTCAATTGGTCCTTACTTAGGACCTTGTACTTTCTACTGACAGAAAAGATCCAAAGTTGTCTGCTATTACTGAATTCAGTGTGGTAGGAAATAATGTTCATAGTGAATTTCTAGAGAAGTTGTAGTGTAATTGGTTGTCTTGTTCTTTTTGTGGTATATATCTTTTCCTGGTTTGTATTAAATGGTGGGCTTTTTGCACGTTTTATTTTTGTCTTAATTTTCCATTTTCCTTTAGGAGTTATACTGTACTCGGTTGCTTATCTAGCAAGTTTGCCTTTTTCTCATCTTAATTGAAAAAAATGTTCTTACTGTTAGAAATTCTTCACTGTGATGTTAAAATTTTTAGTCATTCTGAACAAATAAATTTTATAATTTTCTTTTTTTCCTACAATGTTTGAATTCTTAATTCAAAGGTAGTTATTAAGTATTAGACCTTTCTTGCCTTTGTATTGTTGTAGTGGAATAACTTTGTTTTTAACATTGTTTGATTTTCTATATACTAACACCTCTATAGTCTATAACAAGGATTCTTAACCTGGAATCCATGAACTTTTTAAAAATAATATTTTTATAATTGTACTTTCAAGTAACTAGTTTTTTTGTAATCCATTTAAAACATCATTCAGAGAAAGGGTTCACCACTCTATCAGAGGGTCCCATGAAACAACTAGAACTCCTGACCTAGAATCAAAAAGAACCTCTTCCTGCCTCAGTTCTGCTTCTGCTGGAGGGAGGGAGAGGCTTGGGGGGCCTTGGCTGCTTCTCTTTAGCCAAAATGTACATTACAAATTCTGTGAGCAAGTATGTGCATATAAATTGTAGTAAGCTTTCAGGTTCTCATTGCATCTATTTTAGATGTAACATCTCCTTTCCCAGTTCCCAGCAGTATAGAAATGTTTCTATATATGGAGAGAGAAGATCAGGGCAGAGGCAAAGAGAGACAAGCAGCCTGGAAGGGAAAAATAGCAACTGGATATCCTGAAAGCAGAGAGAAATGGGAATTAAAAAAAAAAGCTGAAATAATTCAAAGGATATAGTAGTTTGGGACTATTTAGTATAAGGACAAAAGACTCTCCATATTTAAAATGTGATTTATTATATTGCTGTATAGGAATTGCAGCATACTCTGTTCATAGTGATGAACAGTTAAATTATAGTCTCTTCTTTTAAGAAAACCTGAGTTTTTCTTAAAGGAAAGAAACCTTTTGTATTAATATATTTAAGGAAAATTTCCATTGAAAATTTCTGGTAAGGAGAGGATGTCACATACTTGGGGAAAAAATAGACTTTATTACTACTCCCAAAAAAAGAAAAGAAAAAAACTAGTAACTGTTGACCTTTATGCCTGCTTTGCCTTCTATATAAAATATAAAATCTTGATGAGAATTGCTATACATCAGAATTTATGAGACATAAACTTGATACATACCCATATATCAAGGGTATTTTATTGATGCTTTTTACTTAAGTTGAAAAAATGAATTGGCAGACTTTTGTAAAAGTTATTCTATAGCAGACCACATTATTACAGTTACACAATTGACTAGAAGATATAGGGAATGTAGTTTCTCAGGATTATTATCATCGTTTTCTGTAAAAAAAAAAAAACCAACCAAGCATTTGATTTACTAAATAAAGTAAAACATCACCTTAAAGCCTTTGCACCAACAATGTTTCCCATGCATATGTCAGAGTAATATACAGTTCCTTTAAGAATATAACAACATAAACATTGTTCAGCCATCTCTGTATTAATATTAATTTAATTACAGAGAGCTATGTTCAGTAAAGATATTTGTCACTTACATGGAAGATGTTCAGTTCAAAGGCTAGGTGGAAGAGGGGTACATTCTCTTTGGATGATGAGTTCTTTGAGTTTATGGATAATGTTATACCGAATTCATTGAACTCAAACATTGTAGAACCTCCTAAATGAATTCCATTGTTTTTATTAATTATCCATACTGGAGAAACCTATTGTTTTTCAGACTGTGATATGCAATTGAATGAATAATGTTGAGGTCTGGCTTGTCAAAACCTGTTTGTTGGACAGACCCCATGGATGAAAAATGAAAGGGCTCCCAATTGAAAAGGAGAGAGTGATCAGACTGGCTTACCTTTAGAAATTGTTTGAAACTTTTTAATGGGATTATGTTTCTCTGTGAAACAGATACCTGTTTTTTATACCAACATTATTTCAAGTGATGCTCAATGGTTGAAGTTTTGGGACTACCCTACTCTGTAAAGAAATAAAGTTGTGGATCACCCAAAGGACAAGGGAGGAGAGTGGTGTATGGTGAATGTGCATGGGCTGCAATATATTACTAACAAAAAATTACTTAGGAGAAACTATATAAAATCTATCATCAGAAGGACCTGTAATTGGTAAGGTATGTCAGTTTGTCATATAGCAGGAGAGGCTTAGAGGGAGTGTTTCATTGATAGTCACATAATGTCAAGAAATATATAGGAAGAAGTCTAAGAGTAAAGTTGGGTGGATTTCCTGTGGAAAGTTAGAGGCAGGGCTTGTACAGGGTGAGGAGAAATGAGTGGATTGTAGTCTGTACCCATATTGATTGATGAGTGGTTCTGTCATAGTTCTTAGATATATCAAAGTGTACATTAAAAATAGTTCCTATAAAGGAAGAGAGCCTCCTATATTGGAAAGACAGCTGTACTGGATCCCAAGAGACTTTTGTTTGAGTCCATTGCTGCCACTAACTGCCTGTGTGACTATGGGGATGTCACTTTTCTGGTCTTTATTAAGACAATAGTTGGTAGTTCTCTAGATAATCTTTAGCTGGCCCATTCAGCTCTAAAACTTCCCAGTTTTAAAATTTGATGCTTAAAATGACCAACTTTGTTCATTTGAAAAAATGACTTTTGTGAACATCTTCTTCCATGATGCTGAATAAATGAGGTTTTACAATATGTTATGGAGGAAATTAATGTTGTTTGTTTTATTAATGGATTCTGGACCATTCTGAGTAGTTGATGTTGAGAATAGGAGTTTTTTTTTTTTTTTGAACTAAAAATTTTCATCTATGTGATTTCTTCTTTCCCCCCTTAAGGACATTCCACACATTCTCATACATTTCATGGGAGGAATTTTTTTTCTGATTATTATTTTCTTTTCCTATACCAAATACTCCAATAATAAATATGGAGACTCTCATTTAAATTTCACCTTTTATACCTACTTTTTATCTGTTCTTTTTCAGAATATTGCAGGTATTGAAATAACTCTTAATTCTTCATCTCTGTTATAAATTTAGCCTCAAATTCACTTACACATTAAAGAGGATTTATTGATACCTCTTTAAAAACATCACCAACATTTCTACATATCCTTCTGCTCTCTCCTTTTCCTTTCCCTACTCCATGAATTGAATTTTCCCTTCTAATGTAGAAAAATAGATAAGGAAAAAAGCTGATAGAGAACTCTGCCTGCATCAGTATTCTGCCCTTTTAGACCCTCTCCTCTGTGAAGAGGAGGCAGCAGTGCTTCATTTTCTGTTCTCTAGAACTAAAATTGATTATTATAATTACTCAGAGAACAAATTGCACTTATTGTTCTTTTAAATTTCATTATTGTAGTTGTTGGATATGTTTTGCTTATGTTCTGAGTGCTTTATTTTACGTCTATTCACAAAAATTTTCCCATGTTTATCCAAATTCCTCGTGTTATTTCTTATTGCATAATAGTATTCTTTGGCATTCATATAACCTAGTTTGTTCATCAATTTCCCAATCGATGGACACACACTTTACCCAAACTAACTTTAAATCAGTAATTTTACCCTTCCTAGGCAAATACATTTCATAAGGGCCACATAGCCTTAGAAAGCATACTTTTCATATGAACTGGAATGTGTCCTTAGGTTAATTAAAATTTAGGACAGGTAAAAAATTTTTTTCTAAATTATTATACACGAGATGGTTCTAAGTCCCTTATTGTCATTTTGATCTCTAAAGAAAGGTTTTTTAAAAGAGGCATACCTTACACCTTTGTTACTTGTCATTAGTTTCTAGTATGACAAACCATGTGTTTTAAGTAAGTATATAGATGACTTTAGGGATTTTCTCTGTAGAGAAGTGTGGTATAGTAAATGGAGAAATGGGCTGTGTATCAGGAGACTTGAATTTTTCTTACTTTGCTTGCCCTATATACGAATCATTTATCTCATCTGAAAAATGTAGGGGGTGGTATTTTAGGCCTTTGCTTTAGCATTCATGATTATTTGACCTGTTGGAACTAAAGACAGATCAGTGTGTGTGTATATATATATGTGTGTGTGTGTGTATTTTGTTAGATTACCAAGTACTAAGTGTACTTGGTAAATTTTAGGATTTGTTTCACAATATTTTGTTGATTTTTTTTTTCCATGAAAAGGAGAACGAGTATTATTCACTTTAATCTCCTCTCCCCCTCCCCCTTCCCTCCTCTACACACACACTGTAAAGGAAGGTGCATTTTCTCAGTTTTGCTCTGAGGTCAAGCTTGGTTGTTATAATTATACAATGTGAAGTTTTATTTTATTGTTTTTTCCATTTACGTTGTAGTTATCATGTATATTGTTTGCCTGGTTCTGATTACTTCATTGTGTATCTGTTCCTATAGTTTTCCTGTGTTTCTCTGAGTTCTTCATATACCTGATTACTTATGATGCTGTAATTCCGTTATGGCCATGTACTAGAGTTTGTTTAGTCATTTCCCAGTCAGTGGGAAACTATTTTATTTCCAGTATTACTGTTTTGCTGTCACAAAAAGTGTCAGTGTGAAAATTGGGGGGTGGTATAGATATATGTGTGTTTATATATACACATGTGGTGTGTGTATGTGTATGTATGTATGTGTATACACACACATACAGAGAGAGGTAGTGTTAGTTTTTTGTGTCTTTGACTAATTATCTAGTGCTAGACTTGGAGTCAAGAAGACCTGGTTCAAATTTTTCCTCTGACACCAAAGAAGAAAAACTTTTATATAGTGCTTACAATATGCTAGGCATTGTGTTAAGCACTTGAAAATTGTTCTCTTATTTGGTCCTCAAAACAACTCTGGGAAGTAGGTACTATTATTATCCCCATTTTATAGATGAGGAAAATGAGGCAAAGACAGTTCAAATGACTTGTCCAGGGTCACACAGCTAGTAAGTATCTGACATCACATTTGATCTCAGGTCTTCCTGACTCCAGGTCTTAGGTTCTTTATCTACTGTGCCACCTAACTGTGTCCCAAAAGTCTGAGTTCAGTTTAACTTTAGAAGTATACTACAAACTTACAAAAAACATCATTTGAAAGTTTATTTAAATTTCTTTTATATTTAGTTTTGTGAATTTTGAATAATAGATTTTTTATTTTAACAAGATGAGTACCCTGTCATATTGTGGGTGTGTGGCAGTTTTTGAAAGACACTTTTCAGACTGTAGATCTGTAGAGGAGATCCTGTGCTTTGCTATGGTCACCTGATCAGTTATCTTCATTGGACTTTTCCTTGTGGGGTCATATCAAAACCTTCATGGGTACATCAAAACCTAGTTCTTTGGATGGCCTTATGTAATATAATGCCAAGGAAAGGCAACTTCCCAAGGTTCAAAATACCAGCATAGGTGCTCTCCATTTTATTCAGTGACAAACCAAGAACAGAGAAGATCAAAACATGACATCATTCAAAATACAGCATTTACTAAGGGTGATTAAATATCTCCAAGTACTACCCCACCCCAGGACCTTCCAATCATTCAGTCAATTACAAAGTCCCTCTTCTAAATACTACTCCACCCCTAGGCTGTACCTTTAGTCCACCACAAAGCCCCTCTTCTCAAATGGAGATTAGTTTCCAAACATAAGTAAAGTACCTTCATTTGTTCAATCACAGAGCACAAAAAGGTCAAAAGTTCCCCACCCCTGGATCACAATTGAATCTTACCCCAGAGTTACTTCAAGTTTAAGCACAGCACTTAATACCCAAATGGAGGTCTTTTCTTCATCTTGACTTGAGGCAAGTTCTCAGCAATCTTAGTTCCTGGGGAGACAAGGCTTAGCAAGGCCACAAGATACATTGCCAGTCCCTTCATTAATTCATCCTCTGTCTGTAGAACAGTTCTAGAACCCCTGAAAATATTAGCAAAACCCTCTCCCAGGATTTCTGTAAACATACAACCAGAAAATCCTTCTTCAGGGCTTCTGAACCAACAGAAAGGTTCCCAGACCCCTGCAACAACAGCACTGTCCTTCACCAGTGGACAGTATTCACTCTGTCTGCAGGACAGTCTCCAGACCCCTGCAACAACAGCACTGCCCTTCACCAGTGGACAGCATTCACTCTCTGTCTGCAGGACAGTCTCAGGGCTTCTTAGCCAACAGCCAGGTTCCACGACTTCTTCAACAGGACTGTCTTTCACCAGTGGACAAATCTGGCAAAACAACATCAAAACAGACAGACAAAGTACCAGCAAAACAGCCATGTCTCCTCAGTCCTTGGCAGCTCCGGGGGCAGGTCTCAAAAGTCCAGGGCAATTCAGAGTGGCCCCCAGCAATTCTATCAGTCTCTCTCTGCCTCCACGAGGTGCTGCTTCCAAAAAGTTCTTCTGCCTCTCTCTTGTCTCTCCCAATCTACGTCACCAGCTCCTCCCAGTTCAGGACTTTCTTTTCACATCAACAAGTCCATCCCACAGGTGGGATTAACAAGCTCTGGGTTTTAACACAATCAATTTGAAAACCAAGCCAATACAGGGGAATCTTTAAATGCCATTACTATCACACCTTAAGGCAAGGATTTACAAGTACAGTCATTTCAGTCACTGAGTAGCAGCTGGTAGAAGTTTTTGCAAAGTTAAAAAACCTACTAGAGTAATATATAGCACAAAGTGGTGGTGATGTTGAATTTTATTTTATTTTTTTGGGTTATGTTGAATTTTAATAAGAAATATATCAATATTCTAAAATTTTAAGTAATTTTTAAATTTTTTTTGTATATTTGTCGAATTTATATGTCTGAAGTTGTTAAAACTAAAACCATGCTCTGAGACTTGTGGTACACACTTATGTGATTCTGAGGATGTTATGTCACTTTCTGAATGGAAAGTTCATTGTATTTGGAGTGAGAGCCTCTGAGTTTGAGTTCTGGCTCTGTTACTCCCTATGGGACATTGATTGAATAAAGGAAAGGAAAAGGAATAAGCTTTTATATAGCACCTACCTTATACCTGTGCTGTGCACTTCACAAATATTATGTCTTCTGATCCTTACAACAGCCTTGTTAAGTAGGTGCTATTATGCTCCCCATTTAACAGTTGAAACAACTGATGTAGACAGAAGTTAAGTGACTGACCCAGGATCATACAGCTCTGATGACTGATTTGAACTTAAGGTTTTCCTAATTCCAGGCCCAGAGCTCTATCAACTATGTTAGCATTTAAGTCTAATAAACAATAAGTGTCCCTAAATTAAGTCATGTAACTTTTTTTGGATTCAGTTTCCTCATTCACAAAATGAAGAAGTTGGAAGAGATGACCTTTAGGTACCTTCCAATTCAGAAATTATGATCCTGTTCTCCTTTTAATAAGAAAAAAAGTTCATCCTTGCCTGAGGACACCAGAATGGAAGGCATTGTGTTGCTTGCTCTCCTGATGGCCAGGTATAATCTGGGACCAGGAGGGAGCTGAATACTAAATTTGGGGAATCATCGGAACATACATTTAAAGTTTGAAGGGTCATTGAAGATCTTATTGGTCCACCCTTTCATTTTTACAGATGAGGAAACTGAGTCCTACAGAAGTTAACCAAGAATTCAAAAGTCAGAATTCAAACAGAGGTCATATAGCTCTATATCCAATACTCTTTAAACTCATCATACTGAATTATAAACAGGATTAAAATGAAGATACAACTTAGCCTCTAATTGTAAAAAACCAAACCAACCCCCCCCCCCCCAACTTTAATGTTTAGGAAAAGTGTTCTTAGTTGGTAAAATGATGGTAAAATTTTCATAAAGCTCTGCTTGGGTGGTCTTAAGGTTCTTTCACTGCCTCTCCCTGTTTCTCTCCCTCCCATTCTTCTCTCACAGTGCTGTATGGTGCTACTAATCCCCTTCTAGGTATGATTTCTGTATAGGGAAGAAATGACAGGTAAAGTGATTTTCCTAGGGTTATAGGCCACTAAGTATTGGTTGTTGTTTCTCTGCTTCATGGATATGAATAGAAAAATGAATTTGGACTTGCTCTTGAGTATGGAGTGGGATAAATTGAATGGAAAAAACAGTCCCATGAGAATTTTAGTTAGATCTATCACCTAATTAATTTGTGTGCCATACATGTAAATATTGTCACACTCTTATTAACAAGTAGTGAAACACATTTTCTTTCTCTTCTCTTTATTTGCTCTCTGGTGGAGGTATGAATGAACAATGAAATGAGTAAAAGATAGGTGGCAGGACAGAAAAAGATGAAAAGCCATGGCTCATCCGCAGATTGGGTCATCAGAAGAAGTGAGGTGCTAGGTAAGCACAGATAAGTATCATTGTTCCAGTAAAAGCACAGAATTTACCAGTTTACAAAACCAAAATTATATTTGATAAAAATTCCTGTTTATGGGATTTGTAGATAAAATTTTATGGTGAAATGGAGTTAAAAATAAAATTTATATAGCATGAAAGCATGTTTTATCAACCTTAGGAGTGTTGAATTATGATGTCTTGCCATTTACATAGATAATTGTATTTATCTATAATTCAAAAATAATTATTGAAATTGGATGGGTATGGAAATTACATCTCTGAAGACTTAAATTTACTCTAGTGACTAAATTATGATGTACTAAACCTTTTAAATAATATCTTGAATGTATGATGTTTGTATATTATTATTAATAGTTTTAAAATCATGATTGGGAAAGGGAACAGATTAATTGCTAGTTGTCACTTTTTGAGTTCTGTATCTATATGAAGAAAGTTCATTTTTATTTAGTAAGCATTTTAGACATGTAAGTAATGCTTTCAGAATAATGTGAAACAGAAACAATAATAGCATGTTTTTAACAGTGGTTTAATGTTTTAGTGATTAGACAGCTTTATAATGCAAAATAAAATATTCATATACTCCTTGACTTACTCAAAAGCAAACCTGTGACTGTTTTAATTTTTTGAATCAAGTAATTATGTGCCCTCAGGAAGTGCTAAGAAAACAGTGGTTCTTAAATTTGTTTTGTTTTGAGTAGTTTAGAATGTTCATATGAATACCAAATTGTAGAGATTAAAAATAAAATGAACTATAAATAAATAAACATAGCTTCACAATAGAGGTTTTTTTCCTTGTTTTTTTTTTAACTTTAATTTTTTTAATTTTTTTTTTTCTTTTAAGTTTACAGGATTCAATTCCACAATTCCTTGATTTTCACTTCCCCCCCCCCCCCCCCATGGCGGCTTATTGTCAAGTATAGGATCTGTAAATACTTTCACATTATACAATGGTCAGGTTATAAGGATGGATTGTACCAGCTGGAATGAAAAATGGTAAAGAGGACATAAAATCAAATAAGAGAACGAAAAAGATCAGGTATTTTGCTTCCACCTGGATATAAATTTAGTTCTTTCTAGTTCTTTCTCTGGATGCACGTTTTTCTCTCCATCATGCGTCTTTTGGGATTGACTTATATCCCTGTATTGGTTTTTTTCTTGTTTTAAGAAAAGTGAACAATTTTAATTGGGTGCTAGAAAAGGAAGACAAAATTGCTAGACAGAAGCACTGTGCTCAGCTAGTCATCATGTTCGATAAATGCCTCAGATACCAAAATTACAATTAAAAATTAAAATAAAACAAGTTTGGTGGAAGTTTCCTTAAGGACCCCAAACCCTGAGATTTTGATCTCAGGATTTATCATTAAGACTGTAGTATAGGCTTATTTGTCATATCTGATTTGCTATTACTGTTTACAAAATGCGAAGCATCTTTGGAATATACCATGCATTGCCAGGTGTGCAAATATTCTTTTGTGCCACATTGCTGGATTTATTGCAAGGTGCTGTAATGGGTTCTCCTTTTTCTTAGTTTTTTGTCTTGCCCCAGTGCTGAGAAGAGGGAGCAGGAAACTGGATAATGGAATCAGTCTGTTTTAATTTTGTCCATCTGTGCACCACCTCCACTCTCGTTTTCTTGTCTTATTCCAGACCAATGGCATGGACACACAATCCTTTTTTTCTTTTTCAAATCTAATTTCAGTTATTTAACTAATACAGTATGTGATTATTTTTATCACCCTGTACTGGCTATTGAAGATGTCCTATTGATGATGTACTTTGATGCCTCATTGGGAAAGTGACTTTGAATTCTTAAAGGCTGTGCCAGCGGAGTGTAACCTTTGCCAGACTTCACATCTGTTGTTTATGAATAACTGAGTATTATTGACCAGATTATTGACCACCACATAAGAAATTGTTTTTTGGCCACAGACAAGGACTTATGAAGACCATCTACTGAAGCATAGGTTGCATTCTAGATGAGTTATTCCACACTCTAGTAAAAATCACAGGTGTTCTTGAAATATTGAAGTAAGTGTAAGCATCAAGACGACTAGTTAATTACAGTTGAAAATTATCTAGTTTTCTAAGTACTTAACTTTACCTTAGTTTCTAAAAGTTATTATTAAGCATGGATTTTCTTCATGGATTTGTTGAGCTCCTTTTGATTTTAAAGTTTTTCACCCTTTGCCTTCAACAGAATGCTTAAATTTTCTGTTAAATTGATTATGGGACGGAAGACCCTGTTTTAAAATTGTACATATGTCATTTTCCAAATTCTTTGGTTTCCCCCTTCTCAAAAATACAGTGAGATCTTTTAATGATTTTTTGATATAAAATCTCCTACTTTTTGCATTTTTTTTCTTTGTGGTTATTTTTAGGATTTGTAATATCATACATTTTAAGCTAGAAGGCACATTAGAGGACATCTTGTCCAGACCTCTAATTTTGCAATTTTTTTTTTTTTACATCCAAAGCTCAGAGACTGACTTTGCCTATTAGGGAATTGAAACTGTACCTTCCTGATTTCAAGTCCAGTGCTTTTTCACTCACTACACTTAGTTTTTACTTAAAACTAAGCTAAATTTGTTTCTGCTTACTAGAAATTTGTGGAAATTTTTCTACTTGCAGAAGATTATTTGTTTCTGATAATTCTAGAAATTTTTCTTTATTTTTTTTTGAAATAGTGACCAAATTAATTTACTTTGATGTTTCCTTAGACTCCAGTTATTTTGGCTCTTCTTTGTTCTATCCTCTAAATCTATCACTTGTATCTACGTTATTTTTAGTTATTGTTTTCCAAATTTGTGTGTTAATTTGCCTTAATATTTTGTGTGCCATTTTATATTACACTTTTATTAATCCTACTTTTGGTTTGTCCATTGGTATTTCAGATTCTTTTTCTCTCAATTTTTATGAGTCTTATTGCTTACTGGATATTTCTTATCTACTTTCAGTTATTTTAGTTCCTTTTCTGATAAAAAAAAACTTAAATTCTCTCTTTAATTTGTTGTGTGTTATCCATGTAATTATGTCTTGGAATTTCTAATGTAGTTTCTAATACTTCTGATGCTGTTTCTGTATTTCTTTTTCATACTTTGCTAATTTTATTAATTATTCTTTCATTTGCATATTGGCCTAGAGTCTGCCTCTTTATCACTTTTTCAGTTAGCTTCCTCTGTTTCAATTCTGTAACATGCTTGGATAGATATCTGTCAACAAACATTTTATTAAGTGCTTACTATGTGCCAGGCACTGTGCCAGTCACTGAGACTACAAAGAAAGGAAAGAACCGGGTCCCTGCCCTCAAGGAACTCCCAGTACAGTTGAGGAAATAGCATGCAAACAACTATGTACAAAGAAGATATATGCAGTGTAAATAGAAGATGATCTCAGAGGGAAGGCACCGGATGTTAGGGGGAACAGGGGCCAGTAAAGATCTGCAGGAAGGTGAGATTTGAACTGGGTCTTGAAGGAATCAGAGGAAACCAGGAGGCAGAGGAGAGGAGGGAAAAGATTCCAGGTGTGAGTGACAGTGAAAAGCAAGGAGTCTTGTTTGAGAAACAGCAAGAAGGCCATTGTCCCCTAACATAAGGGGCGTGGGGGACAAAGGGGAGTTAAGAGTAGAAAGGGTAAGAAGGGAATAGGTTTCAAACGGCTTCCTGCAGGTAATAGGGAGCTACTGAAGTTTTTTGAGTAGGCCTGTGCATTAGGCAGTAACTTTGGCAGCTGAGAGGAAGATAGATTGAAAAGGGAAAAGAGAGGAAAGATTGGAGGAAGGGAAATCAACCAGAGGGCCTTTTCATGTATGCATTGACAGAATTTGCACCAGGTGTTTTGGAGAAAAGGGGATCTATAGGAGAGCTGTTTTTTCTACCTTCACAAGACTTGGCAAGGGATTGCATATGTGGGGTGAGTTCAAGAGAGTCGAATCAAGAATGACTCTGAGGTTGTGAGTCTGACACTGAGATTTTGAGAACGATTGTGGTGCCTTTGACAATAACTGTTAAGTCGTTTTTCAGTCATGTCCATCTCTTTGTGACCCCATTTGGTGTTTTCTTGGCATAGATACCAAAGTGGTTTGCCATTTCCTTCTCCAGCTCATTTTACAGATGATGAAACTGAGGCAAATAGGGTGAAGTGACTTGCCCAGGATCACACAGCTTGTGTGTCTGAGGCCAAATTTGAACTCAGAAGAGGAGTCTTCTTGAATCCAACCCAGTGCTCTGTGTACTGTGCTACCCAGCTGCCCTTGGCAGTAATAGGTTAGAGTAAAAGAGAAAGGAGTTTGGAGTTGTGAGTTTGGATTTGGTAGGAGTGACAGAATAGCACCTTTAAATGGTAAGGCAGCATACCTTTGATGTTTTAAAAAAATAAGCAAATGAAAAGATTCTTTTCCTCTTCCTGGTGAATTGGGATGCCAAATTGGGACTTCTTACTGTAGCAGCAAGCACCCCAAGCGTCCTCAGGGTTTGCAGCTACCACAGGTTCTTGGATCTGCTTTGTTAAAGGAAAACAACTCAAAATGGCTTAACAAGCTTACTTTAATCAGTCAGACATATATCGTTTACCTTGTTCAGGGGAAATAGGTCAGCACCCCAAACTTCAAAGCATACAGGCAGAATTATCAAGACATTAACAGATCAAGTAGACAGCTTTCCAAACTGTCCAGCCATTATATCCATACCCAGTCAACATCTGGGTTTCCACATCTGGGTTTTTCAAAGCCGGGGGACTCTCAACAACGGCTTCCCAGAATTCAGATCAAATCACAGAACACTTCTCAAAGTGAGTCCCAAAACAAAGCTACACATCAGGGCTTATATAGCCTTCTCCTGGCTCAGAGAATGTAACAACCTTATTGACCCACTGGCCAATCAAAAAGTATCTACTGAAAAACAAGCCTCCCTCCCCAGGCTTTTGGTGCACTTTAGCCTAGGGGCAGGGAAGATCTTCCAAATTTGCATTCCCATTACACTTACCCAGAGGAGACAGTTGACAATGAATATGGATTGTCAGTACTTAGGTATTT
This sequence comes from Petaurus breviceps papuanus, assembly GCF_028583685.1. Lineage (NCBI taxonomy): Eukaryota > Metazoa > Chordata > Mammalia > Diprotodontia > Petauridae > Petaurus > Petaurus breviceps. The sequence continues at coordinate 13,912,660 of NW_027185784.1, forward strand.
ATCTTTGTATTTGGGAGGCAGAGTTTTAAAATATTATTTAACATATTTCTATATTAATGGTTAAGAGTCACAACCATTAACAAAGTTGGTTATAGTTTAATAACATGCATAGGTACATACACATTGAAATGATTACTCCCTCAAACACATTCCAAAATTCAAAGGGAATATGTAAAATTGAGTTTAGCTTGTTGATATGGTATTCTTTCTGAAGGGAATTACATTTAAATATTCATCATGGAAATTGAAGAAATATTATTAGCCAGTCTGTTAGTGTAATACCACAGCAAAGTGAAGAGTGAAAGTATGATTATGTATAGTATATCAATAGTACCTTAATTTACTTCAGTATTATTTGATTTTGTGAGAGAAGTGAATGAAAATGTCTTCTTTCCTTCAGTCCTAGTACATATTAGAGATGAAATAAGGTGTAAACCTAATTTTCTTCACTGACCTTGCCAAATGTTTAGAAAGATGGAACAATATTTTGATTCCTGAGCCATAAGGAAAGTGGAAGAGTACTGTTATATTAACTATTATGGATTAAAAGGCATTTAAGAAACTACTTTCTGACAATCCGTATCATTTTGGATAAGGGGCTAACTCAAAGCTCTTGGGGCACCACCCAGTGTCAGAACTGAACATTGCAGCTTGTTTCAATAAAGAAACTATTCACTATACTTAGAGAATTGTGGACATTTATTTTAACTGAAAGGAACCTCTTAGAGATTATCATTTTTATGTCTCCTGTCTAAAGCCTTCCAAATGCATCTGTATTTTCCCTAGACCTTTTTCTAATTTAACAGTATCCAGTAAATGCTAATTTCTTCTAATTTAACAGTAGATCTAGGATTCTAGATTATGGGATTCCTCAGACTTAAACATTCTGCACATTCTTACATTAGTTTATGCTTAATTTGCTAATTATTTATTTAAAATGTGAAGAAACTACTGGATCTTTTGCATAAGTAAATGAAACACAGCTTGGTGGTTTATAGTCTATTAGAAAATTAGTTTTATAGTTATCAATTTTCTCCTTTGACTTTAATGTAGAGGGTCTACTGAATAAATGAGAAAAATGAACTAATAAAGAAAAAGTATAACTGAAGGGAGCATTGCATTGCTAGATGTCAGATTGTTATAAAGCATTAGTCATCAAAAATATTTTGTATTTAAAAAAAAAACAACAGAAAAAGAGATCAGTTCAGTGAAATGGTCTGTATAAGAGAGAAGCAAAAATAATTGAAAAGAACCCAGTGATTGAACCCAACAGTATAAACTATTTAGGGTGAAGGACTTGTAATTTGAAATGAAATAATGGGGGAATTGAAAAGCTCTTTTGCAGAAATTAAGTTTATATCAGCATCTTACACCATATACCACAATAAACTCAAATTGACCAAAGACTTAAGTAAAAAAGGTCTTATAAAATTTTTTGAAGAGAACAAATTAGATCTCTTTCATATCTATGACGCAGGGGGAAATTTTTAACCAAACAAGAAAAGGTGATCATAAAAACGAAAAAAGACAATTTCCATTATATAAGATTGGAGAGGAAATCAGTGAAGACAGAGTAAAAAGAGATCTTGCATAAATAAATTGTCAAGTGGGAAACGTCCTAGCAACATTATTTGTGTTAATAAAGAAGCAAGTCTATCACTTGGGTAATGACTGAAAAAACCTGGCATATTGTAAAGAAGCAGCATGCTTCAGCTCTCAGAGAGCTGACTTCAGAGTCAGGAACAATATAGTTCAAGTCCCACTACTAACACATAGAAGTTATGTTACACTCTCAGAGCAAGTCATTTAAACTCTCAGTATCCCAGACAGATCTCAGATTAATAAAATCATGACAGTTTTTTCCACTGTAAGTTTCTATAACAGTTTAATGCCAGAGATGAGGCACTTTCTACCTGGGGGCCACATGTGGCCTTCTAGGTCCTTGGGTGTAGTAACCTTTTTGGTTAATTTTTACATAACAAATCCTTTTAAGGGTATTTATTCTGTGAAGTTTGGATTCAGTCAAAGGGCTGTACTTGAGGACCTAGAAGGCCATATGTAGCCTTGAGGATGCAGGTTACCCACTCCTGGATCGGGGGTATAGTCCAAAAATATGGATGTAATGGAATATTATTGTGTAGTAAGGAAAGATGAATAGAAAGATTTAGAAAAACATGGGGCTATTTGTGTAACTTCTCATTTCTACCTTCATAACATGTCTAATATAAGTCCCTTTTTCTCCACTCAGTCACCACCCTGGATTATTACTTTTCACAAACTAGTTCCCTTTTACCTTTCCAATCTTCTCACTCTTCATATTTCATATACTCTTATGCTTCAATGATGCAGAACCATTTGCTGTTCCTCACATGTAACATTCCATGTTCATGCCAAGGCACTAGCCGTAACCCATGCCTGGAGTACTCTCCCTTCTCATTTTTGTCTTGATATTCCTGGCTTCTTCTGTGATTCAGCTTAAAACCCACTTTATACAGGAGACTTTTCATAGTGTACACCCCCACCTCCACTAGAAGGCTGATAGAACTTTCCCCTTTAATGCTTACCTTCCTTCTACTTTGTATCTTGTGTGTTTCTACTTATTCACACACCCCCTCATTAATATCTAAGCTCCAGGAGGTCAAGAGACTTGTTATTTTTGTGTTTCTATTCTTTTTTTATATCCTCAACACTTAGCACAAAGCCTGGCCCATAGTACTCTCTTAATAAATACTTGCTTGTTTCAACCAGTGATGCATAAATAAAGAAACATAATCAAAATCTCAATATACATGGTGATTTCAACATCCTAAGTGAAAATAATGCTTAGAGGAAGGCAAACTGAACATTTGGAAAATCTAATCCCTTATTTCAGACAACCAATGATGAAACATATGTCCTTCCTCATAGAGCAGAGAGACAGAGGACTACATAGGAAGACTTGTATATATTGTCAGATGTGGTTGCTGTATGTAATGTTCATACTTATTTTTCATTGTTATAAGGAAGTGTTCAATCCTGAATGTCAGAGTTTCTGTTTGTTTTGGGATATGTCCCATCTCTTCACCAAAATTACTGATGAAAGGACAAAATTATTTTAAAAAATAAAACAAACACTAGATTTGAAATTGGGAGACCTGCAGTCAAGGGCAGGGGCACAAATCTATTCTCTACTTTCCCATTTTCCTTAGATATTTTGCAAGAACTCTGGCTAAAATCTTAACTTATAGAATCATGGAATTTAGAATAGAAGGGATTGTAATACAGGTCATCTAGCCATCATTTTTCATCATACAAATAAGGAAACTTTGAGAGATGAAGGGCCTTGTTATGGTTCCACAACTAGTAAATATCAGAGTTAGAACCTAATATCAAGTCTTCTGACTCTTATTTAGGTCCAGTTCTTGAAGAATCAAAGAATTTAAGGGTTGAAAGAACTTCAGTGGCTCCAGTCAAATTCATATATGAAAGGAATACCCACTATAACATATCTAACAAGTGGTTATCATACAGCCTCTGCTTGAAGGTAGCTCTAATAATTATAATAACACTTGTGTGGCACTTTAAGGTATGCAAAGTACTCTACAGATATCTCATTTTATCCTCGCAGCCTTGGGAAGTAAGTCATATTATTATTCCCATTTTACAATAAGTAAACTGAGGCATGTCGAAGTCAAATGACTTGTAAATGTCCAAGACTACATGTGAACTTAGGTCTTTGTGACTCCAGCTACAGTATTCTTATCCATTATGTCAGCTAGATGCCTCTAAGATGTCCAGGAAGGGGAAGTCATCACCATTTTTAGGCTACTTTACTACTTTTGGACAGCTCTGATTATTAGAAAGCTTTTCTTTGACTTTGAACCTAAATTTGACTCTCTGACTTTCTGTTACTCATGGTTTTGCCCAGGCTCTGGGGCCAAATGGAGTGTCTAGTCTTTCCTTCACGTGAAAGTTCTTCATATACTTGAAGATAGCTATCATGTTTCCTTGAATCTTCTTTTCTATAGACTATAAACATCTCCTGTTCCTTTATATGACACAAATCCTTGACCCTTTGCCATCTTTGTTATCCTCCTCTGTACACTCTCTACCTTATCAATCTCTTTAAACCCTGCTGCTCGGATCTGACCCTATTATGTTACTTCAGATGATATCTGGTGAAAATAGTTACAGTACTGTCACCTCCTTGTTTGTAGAAGCTCTGTCCCTCTTAGTGCAGTCCAAGATCACATTAGCTCTTTTGGCTGCTACATTGCGCAGTTGATTTGTTGAACTTAATAGTCCATCAAAACCTCCAGATCTTTTTCAGAACTGCTGTCTATGCCTCTTGTGTACCTGGGAGTATACAAGTTGATATTTTTGTACCAAAGTACAAGAGTTAACATTCACTATTGAATGTCATCTTATTAAATTTAACCCAATGCTCCAGCTTTTCAATATCTTTTTAGATCCTGTCTCTTCATCCAGTGTGTTAGCAATTCTCTCCCTTTTTGTCATCTGCAATTTACATTAGCATACTTTCTATGCCTTCATCCATTAGGTAATAATGCAATAGTATGTATACTGAATTGCTTGGTCTCCTGGACTCAACAAAGAGTTGTCAATGGCTCAATATCATATATATGTCATATTCTTATTGATATTGAGCCATTGACAACTCTTCATCCAGTCCAACTGGCCAACTAGTTCTGTATTCATATGATTACATAATATTATCTAATATGTACCTCTCCGTTTTCTCTACAAGAATAGATACTTTGTAAAAAATTTTGCTAAAATGTAGACGAACTTATATTCACAACTTCTCATATAGTGGTTTAGTAATCCTGTCAAAAAAGGAAATGAAGTTAGTTTGCCACATGTGTTCATTGTGATTAGTACTTCTAGGTATTTCCTAACCATCTTTTAAATCACCTGTTCTAGATAATTAAAGTTGAGTTCACTGGACCATGGTTTGCAGATTATTCTCTTTCTCTTTTTGAAAATTGGGACAAATATGCACTTCAGTCTTGTGGTTATCTTTTCCATTTTCTGTGGTCTTTCAGATATTATTGTCATTGGTTTATTAATCATTGCCTAGTTTTTCAAGGCCTAAGAATGTAGTTCTTCAGTGCCAGGGTGCCTGAAGTAATATAATAATTGGGTGCCTTTAATTCATCAAGGATAAGTAGGTGGTACACATTTACTATTTTCTTATCTAACTTGGATAGCAGCTTCCATTTATTTATTTTTGTTCTTTCATTTCCTGTGTATGTGTCATTCTGGTTTGTAGAGAAAAAATGAATCAACTAGCCTTCCTTTCTTTTTGTTGTTAGTTACCATGGTCCCATCCACCCCAATTAAAAGGTCTTTGTTCTGCCTTTTTCACTTTATAGCACTTAAAAAGTTAAACAAAAAGATCTTTTTTCAGTCCTTTGTTTACCTCAGACTGTTTTTAAAGGACCATGCTGTGCTATTATCTTTGCCTTTTGTTACCTAGCTTTGTTTCCATCTTTTATGTTTCTTTTTTAAATCTTAAGATAGTTGAAGAGTTCCCTGTGTATCCATATCAGTCTTTTCTAACAAATCTCATTTTTCTTCCTAATTGGTGTTGTTTCCCTTTGTGTTTTCAGAATTTCATTCTTGAGCATCTCCCACCCTTGGTAGCATTTTAGTCTTTGGATTCTTTGTGTCTTTACTCTGAAATTTTTCAAATCGATCTCCTTTCTCCAAATCTAAAGTCCATATCAGACTACACTCTCATTTCCTTGCCTCTACCAGAAATCCAGCTCTCTGAGTTTTTCTTTTCTTTTCCTTACCACCCTAAATGCTAGAGAGAGGCAGAAATGGTGGGAATGAATTGCTTGGGGAAAATTAATAATTGCTTACAATCATTTAAATGTTAGGGGGGTATTTGAAAAGAGTTATAAGGGCTTTTCTTTTTGTAAACTTTGAAGTGCTATAGAAACATGAATTATTAGTAAATCCTTTAAGCGTATCTCTATTTGCTGATAAAGATGGTATGGAACAGAACACTGAATAGTTGAACCCCAAACAGTGCCCCTGGAAATTTTTCTTGAAAAAGTGTCTGATAGCAACTTGCTTTTGAGTTATTTTTTTCTTTCTTACAAAATTCAAATGAACAGTGTACATCTGCACGATCTTTTCATTGGCATAATAAGTCAATATTTCTGCAGTTAATTATTAAATTGTAAATCTAAGGCTGGTCTCCTAGTTGACTTTTCTAGTGGATAGGGACTGAGGCCTGTAATATTGATGGGGTGATGGGATTTACTCTGTATGAGAAACACAGTTGTGGGGACTTCTAAGCAGGGAGAGCCACATGATTAACCCATTCTTACTGAAAGAACTCAGAAATAGAGTGCAGAGGAAGGCATTTATTAAGCTTCAGAAGCTAGTGAGGTGCTCACTAGGAGCACTCACACCTTACCAAAAGCAAGAGCAAGCTTAAATATCATTAGGGTATTCTGACTCCTCCCCTGTGTTGGGATTGGTCCAGATTCCTCAAGGTTACTACTCTTCCTTACATTTCCACTACATGCCATGCCCTTATTACATATTCTTTCCCCATCTCCACCCCCATCATTCATTCCATGATTAGAAAATTTTGGCATCTAAGTTAATATTAATGAGGTTAGTTGAGCAGGCACTGTAGTGAGGACACTGGTGACCGGGTCATGACCTCTCAGGTTGGAACATTTCTGATGCCCCCTGGCATCAGGATGGGCATTGTCTTGGTAAAATAAGATAAGCAAGTTACCCCCACAGCTTGAGAACGTTAATTAACTCCCAATAACATCTGTCAGAGCAAAACAAGATACCATAACATCCCCTCTTATACTCTGGACCCCCCACAAAGGAGCTTTCTCACACATTTCAGCAGCTTTAGGTCCTTGGCTTTTCCACCTGAGGCATCTGACCCATCCCCGTGTACCTTGATATTTAATAATCCTTTTAACTTCCCTTTCACTGTGGCTCTCTGATGCTTTACTCCTTTCATTGTCTGTACCTAGCCCACCCCAGGCTACTTGCCACTCCTTAATCCCATCCAGATCTTCTCACTGTCTTTTCTTGTATAGAAGTACCAATCTTATCCCTATTAAATTGCTCAGACTCCCCAGGAATTTCTCTTGCTTCTGTTGGCATCACAGTATTGCAGATTTGCTAAGAATCTTGCCCACCCAACCTGTGTTATCATAAAACCTCTCTACTCTGACTGAAAGAAGGCTTGAGTAGTTGAATTCTTTCCAGGCAGGACCTTCCCCCTGCTTGCATTTCAGGGTTCCCAATGTATGGGTCAGAAGACCACTTACCCACAATAACTCGGAGACTTCTGAAGGTAGAGGCAAAAGCTTTATTACTATCTTTCTCGAGAAGGGGCATCCCCAAATCCAACAAGAAAGTCAGAAGGGAGGAGAGCACTATAGAAGGAAAAAGCAAGATTATAAAGCCCTAATATGGGAATTCCACACCTTCTCCACTGTCCTACCTTACCATTTGTTGGCAAGGCAAGCTCACAGTCTTCTTATTAATGCCAACCACTTGGCGCAAAGCCCTCTCCATTCATTAACCTAATTATTACTAATGAAGCTCTAATTTTATTAGATAACATACATAATACATGAGGTCCACTACGCAAGCGCAAGTGCAGTAACAACCTCAGAATACTGAACCCCCTTCAGTCCAACCTAGATGTGTCTTTATCTGGGCCTCAGTGTCCCAAGGCAGCATGCTGTCTGCCTTCTGATTGGTCAAATCCACCGCTGCTGCCAGTTCCTTTTATTCTACATTATTTCATTTTTAGTATTATCTAAGAGTTCTCTGGGAACTGGGAACCCAGCTTCTTTCCAAGGCTACTGCCTCAACTCTTCCCAAGGCTACTGTCTGGTACTTTTTATCAGTAGTCTTGTTTCAGCAATTCTTGAAGTTCTATAGAAACTCAACCCTTTGCTACCTCTCACACTACCATTCCTTTCCCCAAACTAAAACGCTTCTAATTTGGTCTCAATAGTTAATCCAATCAATTGTATTAATACTCAGTAGCTGCTCTAACATTACCTTGAAATACACAATGACCTACATATATATAGGGAAACGATACTGAACTTAGTTGCAAAGTATAAGGAAGTAATAAGAATGTATATAGGATGTTCAGAATGGGGAAACTTCACTGCAAGTTATTCCTCACACTAGCACTCCAAATCACCTCATATCATTGGTACAAATCCGGAGGCCCTATTTGAGGAAACTCCCTCTTCAAAGGTAGGTCAGCACTGGTTCTGAAATTTTAAGTGACTTGCCCAAGGTCATGCTGCCCTTATATATCTGAGACAGACCAAGTGGTTTTCTTATTCTCAGAAAGTCAACATCTTTACTCTTTTTGTTTTATTTGTCTTTTCTAGAGTATTTTTAAACTTTACCTTTGATAGCTGCATTGGTACCATAATTCAGTACCTATACTTCCTTGTCAGCTTTCACCTAACCTTTTCTGTTTTGTTTTTTTGTTTTGTTTCCCATAAGATTGTCTTTGAAATGTGAAGGAAAAATATCCTCAAAATTTCAAGATTTTGTTCTAAGTTGTTTTGGGGTATTCTAGAACCTAGAAATTTTCATTCATCAGTTGAAAAAAGTGACTCTAATGCTGATATGAGAATTTTCCCCTAAGCTTTCCTTAATATTTAACTTTTAAAATTCTTGCAACAGAGTTTAAAATTTTTATCTAAATTTTGAAATCTAAAGTTCTGTCAACTTTCTCATGAAATCACTTTTGTAATACTTTTTTGTATTTTGAATATCATCTTTCACTGATTAAGTTGATATAATTGGCAGGAAAAACAATCCTGAAACTATTTAAGAAGTACTAACTTCCTTAAGCTGAGTGCTGCAGTTGTCTGGCAGCATAATTGTTCTATATCAGTTTCTGAAATGATCTTTCACTGATAAAAGAAAATGACTCATGAAACGTTATCTGATTTTCTGTACATTAACAATTATGAAATCTTCTAATTACCAAAGAGTTATTTTACAGCCACTTGAAGCATTCACTTGTGAAAAAACTGGCGTGCTTTTTTTTTCTTAAACCAGACATGTACAAGGGTAATAGCTTAAAAAAATCCTTGCTCAGATCGACCAGTTTGATTAATATTTGTGAAGTTACTCAAGGAATAGACAGTCTTCAGAAATGAGTACCTGAAAAAAATTAGAATTATATATTTTGCTGACCCCAGCCATATTTAACCTTCTAATGGATGATCTTTTATACTCTGAGGACAGCTATCAACTCTTATGATTTTAGGTAAAAATTCAAGTAGTTTCCCAAAGTATCTACTTACCTTCCAAATTAGACTTGGTATCAGGAAGGACTGGGTTCATAATTTGCCCTGGACATTGAAATAACCCTAGAGAAGTCACTTAACTTCTCTATGCCTTAGTTTTCCACATCTGTAATATAAAGGTTTTGGACCAAATAGCCTCTAAGCTTCTTTTAACCTCTGAATTGTATGAAATTATTATCTCTGGTAAAGTAGGAGATTTTATATTTCCTGAGAAGAATTATTAATTCTTCTCCCCCTCCCCTTGTCTTTTGAACATAACAATATTATACATTTATATATATATATATATATGATAAGAAACAATTTTCATATTAGAGGACATAAGAATAAGCTTCTTTGGGCTGAGAAACAGCAAAGAGATCAAGAACTTTTTTCTCTGATTCCTCAAATTATAGTTTTGATTAAGATATTAAAATATGGTTCTGATATATGCAGTATTTAAAGGTTGTGTTTTCCAAATGACTCAATAATTTATTTAGGCAAAGAAAAGAAAGAGAAATTCGGCTTTAAGAATTTGTGATCCCTAGAGGTTTTTAGGTTCATAGGTTGGAGAAAGCATATATTTAGACAATTATTTAATTCATGCCAATGTCTATGGCAGTTGGTGACTGACTTCTCAGGAAGCTTTCTTTTCCAAGCCAGGGGAACCTGCTTTTTTTATTTTTCTGGGAAGACTTTCAAATTATATCTTCCTTAAGTACCTAAAACTTTTGATTTGACCAGTACATTCTGAAAGATAATTTTATCCCATAAGGCTGCCTTGTAGATTTTTTTTCATTTTTCAAATGCTTTATTAACTTCTGATTTACATCATTCATTTCCACCAGATTTTGAATTACACATTTTTTCTCCATTTTTCCCCTACCCACCACCCCAAAATAGCAGTCCCACAGGATATCCCCTCCTCCAGTCTGCTCTCTCCCATATCTTCTCTAATACCCCATTTGGCTTTTCCAGTAGGGCATGGTAGATCTCTATGCCCCAGTGCTTGTATATCTTATTTCCCAATTACATGTAAAATAGTAGTATTAATAGTATATATATATATAATAATATATAAAATCAAATGTTTAAATTTTATATATATATGTATATATATATAATTTAAACATTTGATTTTAAAACTTTGAATTCCAGATTCATTCCCTTCCTCCCTTGTCACCTGCCCTTACTGGAAAGATAAGCAGTTTTAGTATAGGTTGGACATGTGTAGCTTATGCAAAACATTAACATGGTTGATATATTGTAAAAGACTGACTGTATTTCCCTACCTCCTATCCCACCTTCCATTAGTTCTATTTTCTACTTTGATCCCATCCCTTTTCAAAAGTGGGTGCTTCCAACTCCCCCCCCCCCCCGCCCCAGCCTGCCCTCCATTCCATCATCCCTCCTCTCATCCCTTTCCCCCCTACTCTCCTGTAGGGTGACATACCCTATTTAGTGTGTATTTCATTCCCTCCCTGAGCCAAATTCAATGAGAATAAGGTTGAACCATTCCCTTTTGCCTTCCTATTCTTCCCCTCCATTGTAAACATTTTCCCTTGCCTCTTCTGTATGAGATAGTTTACTGTCTCTCCCCATCTCCTCTCATTATATTCCTCTCTCACCTCTTAATTTCACCTTTTAAGTATCATCCCTTCCTATTAAATTGGTCCTGTGCCCATGTCTGCCTGTAAACATATATACACATTCACATATGTATTCATATACCCGTATTCCCTCCAATATAGACATATATACATTCCCTTCAACTATTTTCATACTGAGAAAAGCTTCATCAGTTACAATTATCATTTTTCCAAGTAGGAATGTTAATAGTTCCACTTTGATAAGTTCCTTATGATTTCTTTTCCCAGTTTACTTTCTCATGCTTCTCTTGCTTCTTGTATCTGAATTTCAAATTTTCTATTCAACTGTTTTTTTCATCAAGAATGCTTGAAAGTCCTCTATTCCACTGGATGACCATATTTTCCCCTGAAAGATGATACTCAGTTTTGCTGGGTAGGTGATTCTTGGTTTTAATCCCAGCTCCTTTGCCCTCAGGAATATCATATTCCAAGCCCTTCCATCCCTCAGTGTAGAAGCTGCCAGATCCTGTGTTATCCTGATTGTGTTTCCACAATATTCACATTGTTTCTTCCTGGCTGCTTATAATATTCTCTCCTTGTCTGGGAACTCTGGAACCTGGCTGTAATATTCCTAGGAGTTTTCTTTTTGGGATCTTCTTCAGGAAGTGATCGGTGGATTTTTTCAAGCTCTATTTTCCTCTGGTTCTAAAACATCAGGGCAGTTTTCCTTGAGAATTTCTTGGAGGATGATTTCTAGGTTCATTCTTTGATCATGGCTTTCAGGTAGTCCAATAATTTTTAAATTCTTTCTCCTGGATCTATTTTCCAATGAGATATTTTACATTGCCTTCTATTGTTTCATTTGTTTGGATCTGTTTAGCAGCATCTTGATTTCTCATAAAGTCATTAGCTTCCATTTGCTCCAGTCTAATTCTGAAGCAATGATTCTCCTCAATGAGCTTTTGAGATTCTTTTCCATCTGGCAAATTTGGCTTTTTAAGGCATTCTTCTCCTTACTGGCTTTTTGAGCCTCTTTTGCCATTTGAGGTAAGTCTGTTTTTTAAGGTGTTATTTTCCTCAGTCAGGCTGTTGACTCATTTTGTAATTTTCTTGCATCATTCTCATTTCTCTTCCCAATTTTTCCTCCACTTCTCTTATTTGCTTCTTAAGGTCCTCTATGGCCTGTAACCAGCTCGTATTTTCCTTTGAACCTTTTGGTGCAGGAGTTCTGACTTCAGTCTTCCTCCTGTTACATGCTTTGCTCCTTTTTGTCCCCAAAATAGGAGTCTAATGTTGGGTTCTTCTGTTTGCTTTGTTTCCTTTGCCTGGGCATGTTGCCACTCAATTACTTGACTTTTGGGCTTTTTGCCACAGTAGGACTCTGCTGCCAGACAGGGGATCTTCCGTCCCAAATGCTGGAGTTTTCTCAGCTGCCGGAGGTATTAGTTGGCAGCCCTTGCTGAAGCCTCCACAAGCTCTGACAAGCTGGACACACACCCCAGGACCTCCACCCTAGACCACAATCCAGATCCAAGCAGGTTAAAGCAAGAGCGATTACCCCTCAGACTGGTGCTTGGTCCCCCTACACTCTGCAGGCCAGGAGCTGAAGCTGCCATGTGGCAGCGGTGGCTGCACCGCAGCCCTCAGTGGCTTTTGTGCAAAAGCCTATGCACTCCCAACTATTGGATCCCAAAGTCCATATTGCACTGACCTCTCACTTTGTCCTTCCCATCTATGTGTTGATAAATCTGGAAAGGACCACAGCTGCAGGTGATCTGGAGTCCCTCCAGCAGGCAGCTGCTCAGGCCTACCCTGGGGCTAAAACTTCCTTGTGGAACTGGGCTCCCAGAGCACTGCACTGGACCATTCCTGCCAGCCTGCAGGCTGTCCTCAGTGGGAGATTAGCTTCTCTGTGTCATTTTGTGGGTTCTGTAGCTCCAAAGTTTGTTTAGAGTCCCCTTTTACATAAATTGGGGGAGGTGGAAGCTGGGAGCCAGGGGAAGACCTGCTTCTACTCTGCCATCTTGACTCTGCCCCCTAGGATTTTTTTTTTAACAGGGATATTTATTAAGTAATATTAGGGCCTAAAAAGTTAATAAAGGGGAAGGCTAGGTGGTGCAGTGAATAGAGCATCGACTCTGGAGTCAAGGAGACCTGAGTTCAAATGTGGCCTTAGACACTTAACACAAATACTAGCCATGTGACCTTGGGCAAGTCACTTAACCCCAATTGCCCTCCAAAAAACAAAAAAACAAAAAAAAAGTTAATGAAGGTTTTATAAATGAAAATCTTTGTGCTCTGTCTAGGGAATAAACCACACTTGTTGGGGATCCAGGAAGTTTCATGATCTTTATTTTACATTTATTTTGTAAGGAATAAATGGGTAGCCTCCTGAAAAGAGATTACAAAGGATCAGACAAAGGCAAGACCCTTTTATGCTGTTTCATTTAACTTTTTGTGCCATTCCACCCTTCTGAGCTGGGATTGGCCCTAGCTCTTCCGGGTTACACTCTTTAGACCTGCACATTAAGCATGCTTGCTAATGAAAAGTCAGTGACCATCCCCCATCTGGTCCTAGCCAACCTAGCTCAGGCCCCTCTTTACAGATGTGTAGTATATGAAGATATAAGATATATCTCTATCTCTATATCTCTTTAGAGATATATCTATATCTATATCTATATATCTCTTTAGAGATGTGCCTCCCTGCATGTAAACACCCGTTGTTCCTATGGAATCTGTGGAAACCAAACTGCCAGCATTTCTCAGAGGGGTTAATTCCTGAAATGTTATCACAGATACTTAACAGTATCTTAGGCATTCATTTTTTTAGTAGGTCTAATCTAAAAATTTTGTAGCATGCACATAGTTCACTGAATCTCTCTGCTGGAGAAACCATCCTTAACTTTAATAACTATTTCTTTCTGTTGACTTGGATTTTTTTTTTTTAATGAGAGTTTTTGGTTTGGTCTCTTAATGAGTTCTGCTAAATTAGTAGAGAATTACTAGAGAATTAGTAGAGTCCAGACTGAAATAGAATTGAAAATTCTATTTGGAGAAGAACCATCATGTGGGAGACAGTGCAAAGATATATTGCATTTCTATTGTGGAGAAATCTTTAGGGGATAAACCACAAGACAGAAAGTGCACAGAAATTTACCCTAGATATTCTCTTGGAAAGAATAAAGAATTAAAAGGATCAAGGGAGACAGAATAACTGTGATCAAACTTGAGAAGCATATCAAATTATTACCAACTGGTGATAAGAATTAAGTTTAGGGGGGGTGGCTAGGTGGCGAAGTGACTAAGGGCCCCAGAGTTGGGAGCACCTGGGATCGGTTCTGGCCTCAGATACTTAACACCCCCACAAAAAAAAAAATACTGGCCGTGTAATCTTGGGCAAGTTACTTAACCCCAATTGCTTTAAAATAATATTAACAATAAAAAAAAATAAAAAAAAAAGAATTAAGTTTAGGGAAGCCCTATAGGTGACAAATATAGTTTTTGATAGGTGAAATTTAGTTGTAAGGATAGTTAACATGTATCAACAGTGTTAGAAATAACCAAGAATTTTACATGGCTGTGAGTGAATTTAGAAAAAAAAAAGGTTTTTATTTCAGGTCATTTTAGACAGTTACTAAGTTGACCTTTTTACCCCTTTTGAAAAGGCTCAAAGTAAAAAGTTAAGCTAATTACATAGTCCTTTTTATAATTCATCCAGATTTTAATTTCCTGCCTTGAATCCCATTGGTCAGCATTCTGGGATTCATTAAATCCCATCCCTTGAACAAATTCTCTTATTTCCACATTTCGATTCTCCCCCTTCCTTCTTATCCTCATATACTTTATAAAAGGAAATCCAAGCAGAATATTTTTAGTTTTCTCCCCATTTGTCTGCATCAGATAGCATGTGAAAAGGTTTCTCCTCAGTTGCTTATAGATTTGACAAAAGCATTAGTTTGAAGATTATAGCCTAGGATATCAATAATGAAAGTCCTGTTATCTAATACATCTTTGTGAATGTTGCCTGACTTGGCTGTCCCTTTTGTTATACAGGAGGAGGCCTTCTTAGGCATGCTGATTTTCAGGTGCCAGCCTCTCCCCCACTGTCCTCTACAAGCAGTTTTTGTCTCTGACATTAGCCATCGGTATGGCTTCAAATCAGGTTTCATATAATTTCAGTTTTTTGTTGTTTGAGGGAAGAAGGAAGGGCAGTTGGGGTTAAGTGACTTGCCCAAGGTTACATAGCTTGTAAGTGTTTTTGTTTTATTTTTGCTTTTTGGAGGAGGAAGGTAGGGCAATTGGAGTTAAGTGACTTGCGCAAGGTCACACAACTAGTTTTGTGTTAAGTGTCTGAGGCTGGATTTGAACTCAGGTCCTCCTGACTCCAGGGCTGGTGATAACTTGTAAGTGTTAAGTGTCTGAGGTTGGATTTGAACTTAGGTCCTCATGACTCCATGGCTGGTGCTCTATTCACTATGTCACCTGTCTGCCCCATAATTTCTGTAAAAAAAAAAATTCAGTTATCTCTTACAGGATGCTAGAATAAATTCTTAGGTGGAGTCTTCATTTTATAGGTGTTATACTATTTTTAGATATTCTCTAATTTGTAATAGTGTTTTACCTCTAAGAAAATTGTCACATTTTCTAAGCCACATTTTATCCAAATAAAATAATTTACTAGTATTTTCAAGCAATAGAAATAATTCTTAAATTTAGAATTAAGGCATTGTAACAGATACTTCTTATATGTAAGAGGGGATGTAATGGTATCTTGTTTTGCTCCCACAAAAGTTATTGGGACATGATGGATAGCTGTAGGGAAGTTCACTTATCTTATTTTACTAAGACAGTAGCCATCCTGGCTCCAAGAGGAGTAGAAAAAGGTTAAACTGGAAAAACCAGTTTTAAGCCTGAAGGGTCATGCCGCAGTCACAAGTATCCTCACTACTATGTCTATGTAATCTGTGTAATCCGCATATATAGAGGGAAATAAAGTGAGGAGTTTGAGAAATTTGACTGTATACTGTCAGCGTATTTAAAAGTTTGTTTAAAGGAGACAGACAAATGGTAATATACAGTTATTTATTCCCCCACAGCTAGCAGACATTGTACAAGGAATCAGGAGCTGAGTCCTGCTGATGAAACATCCTAGTTCAGGGTGACTGTGTCATACAAATTTATGATCTCCATTTGTTACCATCTATATGTGAGGAAGTTTCTTGGTTGTAAATGCAAATTGATAACAAATGGAGCAGAGTTCATTTGCACTTTATGGTCTCTGTTTTCCTCCCATATGAAATATGAAGCCCAAGAAATGAGGAATTTCACCTCCAGCCTTATCTGGTTTCTGAAGTTTCTGACACAGGAAAAGGCATTTTCAAAGCAAGGGAAAGCAGTTTGATTAATTCAGACTTTGGCCAAAATATATTTAATGATTATCATTTCCCTGCTTTTGGTCAAAGAACAAATCTATTAAGATTTTGTTTTTTTTAGACCAAAGAAGGTATGGGGGGAAAAAAACTCTTATTGGGGGAGTTTCCCAAAATCTTTATCCAGGTAAATTCAGGTTTTTCCCAATCACTTCCTGAAATAGGGGCACTGAAGATAATAGTTGAATAGTTGGACATCCCCAGAGATGGGCAGCCATTACAAGGCAATTGCAATACAAGTAAAAGGAGCAGGCTGCAGAGGGGATCAAGGTAGCATGATGGGAATACAGAAAAATCAAGTGAAAATAAACTAAAATTGTAAAAAGATGTAAAGAACCAGTCTTGGGTATGTAAGGGGGTCTGTAAAGCTGCAAGGGGGATCAAGGTAGCACAATGGGAATGATGGGGTACCTGGGGTCTAGGTCAATTTGTGAAACCAACTTGTAAAACCAGTCTGTGAAATTCTAACTGCAATTTGTCCTTTCCCATCCTTGAGCTCTGCCCCTTCCACCTATCCCACACTCAGCCTAGGCAACACCCTGTGACCCCTTTGTTCTTACTTAATCTCTTCAGTTCTTCTCAGGCCTTGCCCACACCCTCCTTTGTCCGTGCCTTTTGTGTCCTCAGCCTGGCCCAAATCTTATCTAAACTATCTATTCACATGCTCCTCTTGGTCAGCCCTGACCTTTATCTGTGTACTGAGGCCCTCCCGTCTGGTCAGCCCTGACAATGGCAGCCCTACCCTTTAAAGGTAAAAGCATGTACCCCTCTCACTTGCAGGTCCCCTAAAGGACTCTTGCCCGCTTCTCATGGAAGCGTAACAATAAACTTCTACAACTCTTACTCCAATTAAGCCTGAGACCTTGAATTCTTTCCAGACGCTATTGTAGATTTTCTGGTCTTAGATAAGATCAGAATTCCTGCTGAACCTATAGGGATTCCGGCCCTCATCAGGAATACAGAACAACTAAGTAAAAATAAACTAAAACTGTAAAAATATGTAAAGAACCAGTCTTGGTTATGTAAGGGGGTCCAGGGAGGGAGCAATTCTTGTGCAGGCCTGGTCCGGATCCTTGGAAAAGCTTTCTGCATCTGATGTCATCTTTTTCAGGCCTCTCAGATGCCCAACTCAGGAGCAGGAGCAATCTTTTGATGAAACAGCTGGATACTGGAGTCCATATCCACAAGCTGGAGTAGGAGTAGTCAGACAGACCCTGATGGGGCTTCCAGAAACATAGGATTTGATACTAAAGGCACATAGGAATAGTCCAGTTTTTCAGCCATCCAAGGCTAGGTTCAGACAGTATAACAAATGGTTCAGTTTTCTAGCCACACAGGACTAGGCCCAAACAATAGAAGAAAGTTTTTCCTTACAGTTTTACAAAGTTACATAATTACATTAAGTTAGGTACAGATTAAACTATTTAGGTGGCTCACAATATACTAATTTTGGGAAGGGAGATGACATGTCACTGAGATAATCAAGAAAACTTACACATGAACCATACAAATCAACAGAATTGCTATTACCAATGTTAATTAACATCAAATTCCTGGTATCCCAATGACCTATTCCCAATATTCATTTAAACAGCACTTTTTGAATCCCAGATGCCTCATGTAGTTATACAATTCAAAAAGGGAGTTCTGCTTTTCTGGTTCAGATCTAGAGATTCCCATATAATTCTGACTTAATATAAATTAGTACAGTCACTTAAAATTGATTCCATATTTTGAAACTTCAGAGAATTTTGTTTATTTATTATTTGTTATTTCTATCCTTACCTAAATCCTGTACCTGTTATAGGAGTCCTTTAAAATGTGAAGATCTGTTCATAAAATGAGTTCATCTGTCTTTTAAAATTATCAGACAGATACTTTGATAAAGAAGAAATAATTTCACTTTTTCTACTATCTTATACAATTTTTGTGCAAAAATCCAAACTTGAGATCTTATTAGCAAACATGCTTAGCGTTTGAATTTCCACAATAGAAAACAGTTTTTGGAAGCCAATCTTATACATCTGTATATAGTTCTTAGAGGAATCAATGTTGATCCTGTTGCTTTTCCTCAAAATTTGCTATTGTTGCTATTACTTGGTAATATCATTTCCTCCTTTGGAGCATGTTATCTCTATATTATGTTTATTTATTTGGCCATGAATATAACTTCTTGATAAATTTGCTATAAGAGAAAAGGAGGGGCAATGTCATAAATCTTAACAAAAGGAAAGAACTTCTTTAGCCCTGTTTGATTCCAGACATGAGTCATATCTGATAGGCAATCTTGTAGCCACTAGGTGCTGAAAGCAGGGCTTAGGAATAATCTGGTGAAGAATTTTCCTTTTTCAGAAAGGAAAATCATAGCTGGGAAATAGAGAAGAAAGATCCCACGGTAGGCAGTGTCCAAGATTATCTTCAAAATTTTTCCCAGGCACAAACATCAACCATTAGCAGTTTTTAGCCTGCAGCCCATGCCATTTCATTATAGGCCTTTATGACAACTATCCCTGTAATCAAAGCTTAAAACAATAGTAAATTGCAGTCCCCAAAAGTCTTAAAAATCAAATAAATAAAGACTGGTATCCTTCAGATAGGACCATCTAAAATTTGATTGAACTGTTAATTATAAAATCAAGTTACAAATCTTTCTGCCTTCCTAAAATACTTCCTCACACTCTCTCAGCATACTTAAACCATCTAAAACTGATATAAAGATATTTGGAATCCCTTTAAACAATGGGAACGTCTTTAGGTGAGTCTTAAAACAGTTTGCATAAATTTCTGCACATAGTCAAATTCTAGGTGAAAAATATTTGATTTCCCAGTAAGCTAGCACAAAAGAGCTCATATATTTTACTGACTGCTCTGATCATAGAAATTTGCAATAGAAGACTGATGACCTTACTTATACAGATGGGTTTCTAGGGGCCTTGGCAATTTTACAAAATAAGGAAAATTGGCATGGACCCCAGGGAGGGGTTGATATTGGTGCCCCTGCCTGCCAACTCCTATACAGTAATCAATGAACAATTTTAGGTTTTTAGCATTAAAACAGTAACTCCAAATACTTAGTTAACAATATTACAAGTTTCATAAATGATAGTAAAACAGTTTCAACGGAAACTTCCTTTTAAACAAAGACAAACTTGGAGGCTTATGATCTTCCAAGTTACAATACTTCAGAATATTACAACACATGGGCAGTGTCCCATTCACCATTTTTCTGTTCCTCTGACAGTATCATTCTCAATTTAACAACTTTTAGAATATAAGAGAAACTGCTTCTCTTACAACATAGATAATACAACTGTTTACCAGTAACAGTATGTAATATAATGCCAAGGAAAGGCAACTTCCCAAGGTTCAAAATACCAGCATAGGTGCTCTCTATTTTATTCAGTGACCAACCAAGAACTGAGAAGATCAAAACATGACATCATTCAAAATACAGCATTTACTAAGTGTGATTCAATAATCTCCAAGTACTACCCCACCCCAGGACCTTACATTCATTCAATCAATTACAAAGTCCCTGTTCTAAATACTACTCCACCCCTAGGCTGTACCTTCATTTAGTCCATCACAAAACCCCTCTTCTCAAATGGAGATTAGTTTCCTAACATAAGTAAAGTACATTCATTTTTTCAACCATAGAACACAAAAAGGTCAAAAGTTCCCCACCCCTGCATCACAATTGAATCTACCCCAGAGTTACTTCAAGTTTAAGCACAGCACTCAATACCCAAATGGAGGGCTTTTCTTCTTCATCTTGACAGGAGGCAAGTTCTCAGCAATCTTTGTTCCTGGGGAGACAAGGCTTAGCAAGGCCACAAGATACATTGCCAGTCTCTTCATTAATTCATCCTCTGTCTGCAGAACAGTCCTAGAACCCCTGAAAACATTAGCAAAACCCTTTCCCAGGATTTCTGTAAACATACAACAAGAAAATCCTTCTTCAGGGCTTCTGAACCAACAGAAAGGTTCCCAGACCCCTGCAACAACAGCACTGCCCTTCACCAGTGGACAGCATTCACTCTGTCTGTAGGACAGACTCAGTAACTCTGAACCAACATAAAGGTTCCCAGCCCCCTGCAACAACAGCACTGTCCTTCACCAGTGGACAGTATTCACTCTCTGTCTGTAGGGCAGTCTCAGGAGCTCTTAGCCAGCAGTCAGGTTCCAGGGCCTTTTCAACAACAGGACCGTCTTTCACCAGTGGACAAATCTGGCAAAACAACATCAAAACAGACAGACAAAGTACCAGCAAAACATCCATGTCTCCTCAGTCCTTGGCAGCTCCGGCGGCAGGTCTCAAAAGTCCAGGGCAATTCAAAGTGGTCCTCAGCAATCCTCTCTCCACGAGGTGCTGCTTCCAAAAGAAGTTCTTCTGCCTCTCTCTTGTCTCTCCCAATCTACGTCACCAGCTCCTCCCAGTTCAGGACTCTCTTTTCACATCAACAAGTCCATCCCACAGGTGGGATTATAACAAGCTCTGGGTTTTAACACAATCTGTTTGAAAACCTAGCCAATACAGGGGGATCTTTATATTCCATTACTTTCACACAGTATAATAAACAATTGTCATGTTCTCAAATTTAAACTTTGAAATCAAAATCAATTAATTACCAATCTGGTGACCTTAATTCAGTCCCATGTGTTTTCAAATTGTTTTACACGGAAACTTCACATCCAAGTAAAATTCCACATAAAGTTAACAAACATAAAACAATCATTTTTAACTAAATTAAGGTAAACCCAAATGTAACAGTTTTAAATTATCAAATTATATGACATAAAAACCCAATATCATTCAACACAATCCAGATAAAAAAATTGCTGCAACACCATTCCTACTTCAAAATGGTTTTTCCCCCCCAAATTTCACTGGCAAAGCGGACTTTTAGAAACACAATACAATTTTAGAAATATGACAACAACATAACAATGAATTTCAAATGACATCATATAACATATAAAATAATTGATCTTATCACTCCTGGCATTCAAAAACCACTTCAGAGTTAGAGAGATAATAATGTTGTATCTAATAGATGCCTGTCATTATATTAAACATTTTACAATCATTATACTGTTGCGGTTTAAACCCAGGGACGCCAAAAAGCTGTTGCGGTTTAAATCCAGGGACATCAAAAAGCTGTTGCAGTTTAAGTCCAAGAATGCCAAAAACTATTGAGGTGGGGTCTCTGCCCACCCCAAAACTGTTGTGGTTTCATGATGTGTTGTGGTGGAACTGTTTCAAAGAATTCAGAGTCAGGCCACCTCCAATCCAAGTATAGGCATTTATTGAAATTGATAACTCTCATGAAGCAGGCTAAGTTTTACTTAAGAGAAAACAAGATGGATTTTTATAGGGTAAAGATGCAATTATATAACAGAAATTTACATCGAATATAGGAATATGATTAATATTAAAAAGGCAGGAGGAGTTTGTTAAGGGATTAGGTAATGGAGGAGGGGTCCCATCTATGGTTCAGTGGTTAAACATTCTGGTCATTCTGCCCTCCAGCTGGCTAGCTATTTTGATCCTGTCTGATTAAGACAGATAGTTAGGTATTGTGGTCCTGTCTTGGGCTGGATGGATGATGGGATTGTGATTGAATGTAAGAACACACTTGTTTCTGTGGGAGTGGGTTTGGGAGGCAGTGACCAGGTAGAGGCAGTAGCTCGGTTCCCATCACATGGACACACCTGCTGTTTCTGTGGGAACGAAGAGTTCAGGGACACACCTGTTGTTCCAGTGAGCAGTGAGGCATATATGGAGAAGTTAGGGCATTGGCTGGGAGGGTGGGGGAGCTGGGGGCAGATTGTTAGGATTCCATCAATACAATTTTGATTCCATAACAACCACTATTATTTTTCTTTTACAAATTCAGGAAACAGGTCAAACAGAGATAAAACATACTTACACAACTAGAACAGAGAAGTGTGAAGTTTACCTGGAGCAGAGGCTGGCTTCCCAGTGGTGACAAATTTTGGAGGCAGGGCTTAGGAAATGTTCCCCACAGGCCTGATCCATCTACCTCTCCCTTTCCCACTACTGCACAATGTACTGAGCCTGGGGCAGTTTGCAGTTACTGGGCTTGGGTGGGCAGAACGTACAGGACCTAGCTGACATTTCCAAGCTTTACCTAAAATGATGGGCTACAAGGTCCCCAGAGGCACAGGGGGTTAGGGCTACTGCCAGACTGTGAATAACTGAATATTATCTCTACAGTTCTCCTGCATTCTCTTTTCTTATCTGATCTGGGTTGAGAAGGGTTAACAAAAACTTCTGGTTGTTAAAAAAGAATCCCCAGGCTGAGATACTCTCTTAACTCCAGGGAGGGAGTGGGGAATGCTGAGTGATCTCGTTTGGGGGTAGGTGTTTTAACCCAATATACTCAATTTCCAACTTCTTAGTGATTAATTCTCAGAATCTGCCAAGATGTTTTTTAGCTATACCTAACTTTTCATTGTAATTCCGGATTGGCCAGACCAGAAACTACAAGGAAAAGAGTCTTACAGATTTGCTTGTTTCCCCAGCTGTAGCCTTTAGTTATGTTTGGCTGCTGCCTGTAATTTAGATCTTACAAGATAAGACTCATTCACAGCAAAGGCAATACAGACACCAAGGCATTAACAGACAAACTGACAGTACAAATACAAATACAAAGACCACGTTGAACTACAGAAAAAGGATGAATTAGAGGCTTGTTACCAAACTTTTGCTTGGAGTACCTCTACAGTCAGTACCCTGGCTTGTGTGTCCACTTCAGGACCAGGGCCTTTGAGGGCGGGGGAGAGGAGGCTATTACTAGAGCAGAAAGGAACAGGGTTGGTCTCAGGACTAGAGTTAGGTAGGTGGAGGGAAAGGGAAGGGAAAGGGGTATCCTCCCCAGGATCCGAGCCTTTAAGGAAAAGAAGGGAGGCTGGGCTATTGTGGAACAGGGGAGAGAAGGTGTTGAAATCCAAGGTTTTTGCAAGCCTTAAAAGAGGCTGCTGCCTTTTGTTCTTGCTCTGCCTTCAACAATGAAAACATTCCCTCTCTTGGTAATTAACTGAGCACTAGTGCTGGCAAATACTTAACTACCACTAAATCTGGCACTACTTGAGCTAATTTTCCTGAGATCAATCAGTACTCCTGAGTTTTACTACAGATTTGATCCCTGCCCCCTGAACTAACTTTAAAGGGAATTTCAGACTTCAACCAAACTAGTGGGAGTCTTTCGGAAGCTGAGAATGGGGGACTCACTCCATTCCATCAAGGTTAAGACTCCAGGAAAAATGAATCCTGAGGCACCTGAATCATTAACTTTGATGAAGTGAGGTTTTCAGTCTATTCCATCCAACAGTTCCAATCTGATGTCAACAGCACCATAACTGTCAACCTATTTAAAAGTTTGGTTAAAGGAGACAGACAAATAGTAATATACAGTTACAGCATTTATGCCCACAAAGCTAGCCGACTTGTACAAGGAGTCAGGAGCTGAATCCTGACTGATGAACAGAGAGATCAGAAGACTTAAATACATTTTAGAAACATCCCAGTTCAGGGTGACTGTGTTATACAAATTTATGATCTCCATTTGTTACCATCTATATGTGAGGAAATTTCTTGGTTGTAAATGCAAATTGATAACAAACAGAGCAGAGTTCATTTGTATTTTATGGTCTCTGTTTTCCTCCCATATGGAATATGTCCCAAGATAAGGGGAATTTCACTTCCAGCCTTATCTGGTCTCTGAAGTTGCTGACACAGGAAAAGGCATTTTCAAAGCAGGGGAAAGCAGTTTGTCTGATTATTTCAGACTTTGGCCAAAATATGATATTTAATAAAGTAAGGAATTTGAGGAATTTGACTAACCCTAAGTCTACCAGGAAGGACAGAATTGTAGACCCTCACTCCTGTATCTGTATCAGTGTGGGTGTGTCCCTAGTGAGCACCACACCTACTTCCTTGCTGAAAGTAATAAAAACCTTCCTTTGCACAGTGTTTCTAAGTTCTTTCAGTGAGAAGGGTTTGCCCTTTTAAGGGGTACATCATGTGAATCTTCCTAAGGGCCAAAAAGGGAACCCTGCCTAGGAAATTTTTGATCCCCAAAAGCTTGTTTCTCACATTATAGAATTACTGATTGCAAAAACCTCATTTGAAAAGAGAAATGTTGGTGCTATGAAGCTATCAACATAGTAAAAATAGTGCTTGTTAAATCATATACAAAGCAGTTTTGACTGGGGCCACTTGCAAATAACAGGGTAAAAAAAGGAAAATTGCCCATATATCTGAATACAGCAATCAATTAATTGGCAAACAAAAACCTTCCCTTTATTCATTGCAAGTGACTGAAGCAATACATGTAGTTAATAGGGCTTATGTGATTATGTATGTTTATTATTAGAACTGATGCTAGAAAAATGTTCTGCTTTGCAAACTTATTGTTGACAGTGCCATATCAAATAAATTTTCCATGTTATTGACACATTTAAATGAAGATGATTTGAGGGAGTTATATTGGACTGAAAACCATTTTATGTTAGGATGAAATGGAAGTTGACAAGTACTTGTTTAAAATGAGGCCCCTTTCGTAATTTGGCTGTAGCATATTTTGCAAAGACAATCACTTTTTGTAAGGTATGATTGGGTTTTGTTTCCACAGAAATTATATGAAACGCGATTTGAAGCCTTACTGATGGCTAATGTCAGAGACAAAACTGCTTGTAGAAAGCAGTGGGGAATGCTGGTGGCTGAAAATCAGCATACCTACTACTTTCCTTTGTTCTGAAAAGGTCTCTTCTTGTATATCAAAAGAACTGCCTAGCCAGGTCTCTTTTACCAAGGATGAGGTCCATAAACCCAGAGTGGTTCTCATATAATAGGACTTCTTTCATTGATATCCTGGGTATCTTCAAACTCACAGCTTTTGTCATTTCCTTTAACAGTTGAGAATTTCTCTCTCATGCTATCTGATGCAGACAGACTAAAAATATAAAGGGGGGGGGGTTGAAATGTGGAAATGAGAAGATGTAATCAAAGGATGGCATTTAGTGAGCCCTGGAATGCTGGCCAATGGGGTTCAAGGCAAGAAATTCGAAAATCTGGATGAGTTGTAAAAGGACTTTTGTGACTAGCCAAATGTGTGCTTGTGCCTGACTCTCCTTCATAAGGGTTTAGAGACCAAGTCATGGATCGAGGAATGATGTAAAATAAAAATCTTTTTTTCTAAATTCATGGCCAGGTAAAATTCTTGATTATTTCTAATACTTTATCAAGAGATATGAAAGAGGATTCATAGATTTTCAGGTTCTTAGAAAAGTAATTTTATGAAAAACTATTTTAAAAGTCTTTATAAAATTGATGATATTGGTGCAGAAAGTGAGGCATTTCTATATTTCAAAATATGCTGGCTTTCTTGTGCCAAATATTTCTAAGAATATTTGAGCCAAAAGAAGAAATTGAAGTTTTTCTTATTGTTGATAATAAGGGTGAAGTAAAAGTGTTTAAAAAAAAAAATTTATATAGAAATTTCATCTAGAAATTTGTTTGGATTTTTTTTTATAAACTTGCTCCCTAAATAATTCATTATAGGGTCCTAACATTTACATTTATGAATCAAACGATAGTACTATATGTAATACACTTACAAAATTATGTTTCCCAATTTTAAAAAACGCCTGCCTTACAAGTAAAATAGAAGAAAGTAAATACTTGCTTGTTTAATCACTTGGCTGTCCTACAGAAACACTTTTCATTTTCAAGATTTAGACAAATTCTAAACATAAATTTTTTAGGTTTTCTTCCATCTGAAATGAAAGTATTCCCACAAAGGAAATGCAGTGTTCTTCCCTGTTCATTAATAATACAACTTGGTAATTTGGATTTACAGATAAAGTGACTAAAATATTCATACCCTTGAACCCAGACACTCTATTACTGGAGTTAGGCCTCAAGGAAGTCATTGATAAGAACAAAGTCTCCATGTATACCTGTTTATAGTAACGTACTCTGTGTGTGTGATTAAATAAATTGTGGTATATGAATATCATGGAATATTTTGCTGCAAGAAGTGATGAATGTGATAAATACAAAGAAGCATGGAAAGACCTACATGAATTGATACAAATTGAAGTGAAATAATAAGATTCAAGAAAACAATCTATACGACTATAGCACCGTAAATGGAAAGAACAAATACACATACAAAAAGTTTAAGAAAGTAACAAAACTATCAAAAGCAAGCATCTGACAACCCACTTGAATGAAGAGATATGAGAAGATGTTGTATATTACATGTATTTTCAGACTTTTTCCAGTGTATTGATTGGTTGTGCTGATCCCTCCCCTTCCTTCCTTCCTTTTTCCCTAAAAAAATACTGTTTGAATTCCAGCTGGTGAACTGTGAGTGAGTACAGATTGAGACATTTTTTCACTTTCTTTTTGTTTCTTTTTTTTCTATGATGTTAATATGAAAATACATTTTTCATGGCTTTGCATATATTATAGGAATCATATTGCTTGTTTTCTCAGTGGATGGGGAAGGGAAGAATTAGGAACTTAACTTAAAAAACCTGAATGTTAAAAAAAAAAATGCTGTCTGTTATATAACATTGCTTTCTGAAAGTAAGAAGGATCCTGGGGAAAATCATGGTGATGTAAACAACAAAAAACTTCAACGAAAACTTATTTAAAATAATACTGTTTACAAATCACAGTGATAAATATATCAGATTTTATTTTATTTTTGGTTTGGGGCCTTTTTACTTTGTATTCTCTTGCAACTTAAAATGCCTCTCTTGTCTGTGATTGTATTTGTTTGAACTTCTCCAACAGTTTTTCTCTTCAAATCAATCATGTAGTTATCTATCAGAGAGATTTATTTTTTATAAATTTAAGAAAATTAATATAAATTTAGTTTTACATTCACTTGTTGAAATTTCCAAATGGTTATAACAATTCTCAAATTATTTCAAATTTTTTTTAAAGTTGCATTTGCAGGGGGCAACTAGTATATTTTGTTCTTACCAAAATGAACAGTATTTAGTACTATGGCAAATATTAAGGTACTTTTAACTTTCACACACAAATTGTCTTTTGGTTTACACACATCATAATCAGTTGCATCAGGCAGCTTCAAAGCTGATAAAGATCATTTGTATCATTAGTCTGTGCTGACTGATCATCATGGTGGTAGATTCTTTGAGATTCTCACTAAACACTGATTCAAATTTGAGCTTGTTTGTACATTCTATGTCAAATAATTGATGGGTCTGTTCATTATCATTTAGAGTAAATTCATCATGTTAGTTTCACTTTGATTATTATGGTAAATAGGTAATATTGCTATTTTAAAAAATAATTGGTGCATCCTATTCATGAGCAATGAATAGTCTTAAAATTATTTAGGTTGGTATTTATTTCTGTAAAGAGTATTTTGTAGTTGGCAGTTAAATAGTTCCTGTCTATGTCTTGGTAGAGTATTTTATCTGTTCTGTAGTTATTTTGAATGGAATTTCTCTGTCTCTTCCTTATGAATTTTGTTGGTGTTGGGGAGGGAAGGGAATATACATTTATTTTGCACCTCCTGAAGTGCTAGGCACTGTGCTAAATGCTCAGATGTATAGATATATAACATATAGAAATGTTGATGATTTGTGTGAATTTCTTTTGTAGCCTGCATGTTTGCTGAATTTAATGTTTCAATTAATTTTTGGTTGATTCTTGAGAGTTCTCTATATGGATTGCTACAAAAGGAAAGTGGTTTTTTTTTTCCTTTTGCCTTTGTTCCCGTGATTTTTTTTCTTGTCTTATTTCTATAGTAGCCTTTATAGCCCTGTTAGGTTTTATGTGTTAGCATCTTTTGATATAATTATATAAATTTTAATATTGTTACTTATATAATCTTATTATATTTACAGTTTTACTTGAATTTACTTTACAAGGAACTTGACCAATTCTGCCTTCCTGGTACAAATCCAACTTGGTCATAGTGTATAATCTTCTAAATGATTTTGTAGCCTCTTTGCTGATATTTAATATTTTTATGACATTAGGGATATTGGCCTGCAATTTTTAAAAATTTTCTTTTCCTTATGTTAAGGTAACTAGGTGGCACAGTGGATAGGGTGCTGGACCTGGAGTCATGAAGACCTGAGTTCAGATATGATCTCAGAAGCTTACTAGTTGTGTGATCCTGGACAAGTCACCCTCTGTCTCAGTTTCTTCAACTATAAAATGGGGATCATAATAACAACGACCTCCCAAGATTGTTGGGGGATCAAATGAGATAATATTTGTAAAACACTCAGCACAGTGTGTGGCACGTAGTACATATTAATAAGTTCTTTTCCCTTCCTCTTCCACATTTGCATCAAAAACTTTGGAAGAGTTTTCTTTTTTCCCCATGTTTGCAAACAGTTTATAGAATATTGGAATTAATTGTTTTTAGAATGTTTAGTAGAATTAATTTTTTAAATTAAAATTTTTTACTGTCTTTTCAGTTTTTTTACACCACAATAGTTTTTCCCAGTATCTTCACTTCCCAAAGAGCCATCCCACATAATAAATATTATTTTTTTGAGACAAAAAGAAAAAAAGGAAATAAGCATAAATGATCAATATATGAAAAAAAAGTCTGAAAACATATGTAATGCTTGGAGACCTCCTACCTCTGCAAAGGGAGTAGTGGTATGGAAGCATCTTCTTATATCTCTTCTTTCAAGTTTTACTTATTATTTATAATTTTGCAATATTAACTTGTGACTTTTTTGGTTGTTGTTTTCAGTTTCTATTGTTTTAGTAATGCATGTTATTTCCTTGACTCTGGTTACCTCACTCTTCATCAGTTCATATAAATCTGCGTCTGCCCATGTTTCTCTGTAGTTGTTCCCATTTGTCATTTCTTATAGCTCAATAATATTCCATTACATCCACATGCCACAGTTTATTTAGCCATTCCCCATTCAGTGGGCATCTATTCTGTTTACAATGCTTCCTACTCCAAGTGTTGTAACTATATTACATATAAAAAACTTTCTTCTTTTTCGTTACCTCCTTGGAGTAATAAGTCTAATTATGGAATTTTTAGGCCAAAGCTTATGGAAAATTTGCCACTTTATTTGCATAATCCCAAATTGCTTTTCAAAATGATTATACTGATTTACAACACCACCTATAGCACACTAGTGTGTGCCTACCTTCCCACAACTCCTCCCAAGATAGTTCATTTCCATTTTTGGTCATCTATGCCACTTTGCAGGTTACAGGGTGAAACTTCACAGTTGTTTTAATTCTATTAATGATCTGAAATATTTCTTTCACATGAAAGAATACATTTCTAAATCCATCTGATCCTGGTTTTTTTTTTGAGTTTTAATTTTTTTTCTCAATTTCATGTAAAAACAGCTTTTAAACATTCATTTAAAAACAGATTTTAGTTCCAAGTTCTCTTCCTCCATTCCTTTCCTCCCCTCTTCTGATACAGTAAGCAGTCTAATATAGTTTATACATATGGAGTCATGCAAAACATTTCCATATTAGTCATGTTGTGAAAGAAAACACAGACTGTGTGTGTCCTTCCTCCCTCCCCTCCCTTTCAAAAAAGGAAAAATAAAGTTAAAAAAAGTTTGCTTCAATCTTCAACTCTTATCAGTTCTTTCTCTGGAGATGGATAGCATTTTTCATCATAAGTCTTTTGAAATTGTCTTGGATCACTGTATTGCTGAGAATAGCTAAATCATTCACTACTGATCATTGTACAGTATTGTTGTTAATGGGTTCACTTTTCCCCTGATTCTACTCCCTTCACTTTGTATCAGTTCATTTAAGTCTTAACAGGTTTTTATGCAAGTATCTTGCTGGTCATTTCTTATAGTACAATAGTATTCCATCACAATTGTATACCATAGCTCATTCAACCATTCCACAATTGATGGACACCTCCTCAATTTCCCATTCTTGGCCACCATAAATAGAGCAGCTATAAATATTTTTGTATGTATAGGTCCTCCCCTTTTACCAACCTGCCTCTCCTCCCAGTCTTTAGAAATCCTTTTCAGGTATAAATCTAGTAGGTATTGCTGAATGAAAGGGTATGCATTTTTATGGCAGTTTGGGCATAGTTTCAAGATACTCTCCTGGAGTTTTTTATTTGGGAGTTCATTTGTGACTTAATAATTTTATTTTTTTTGATACTGTGATATTTAAATAATCTTTTGTTAATTTGAGTATTTTATATTTTTATAAGTATTTATCAGTTTCATCCAAGTTATCAGTTTTCTTGGCATATAATTGGGCAAGATAGTTTTTTTAAAAATATATTTTGTTTTTTTTCTCCCAATTATATGCTAAAAGAATTTTTTAATGTTTTAAAAAAAGTTTTGAGTTACAAATTGTAACCCTGCTTCCCTTCCTCCTCTCTGAGACAGTATGCAATCAGATATAGATTGTACATACACAGTTATATAAAGCATTCTCATGTTAGTCATTTTGTGCAAGAAGACTTAAATAAAAGGAAAATAGAAAAAGTGAAAAAGAGTCCTTAAGTCTGTATTCAAACAATATCACTTCTTTCTCTGGAGGCTGATAGTTTGTTTCGTCATTACTCCTTTGGGATTGTCTTGGATCATTGTATTGCTGAGAAACAGTAAATCATTCGTAGTTCTTCATCATACAGTATTGCTGTTACTGTGTACGATGTTCTTCTGGTTCTGTTCACTTTACTATGTATCAGTTCATCTAAGTTTCCAGGTTTTTCAGAAATCATCCTGCTTGTCATTTCCTACAGTACAGTAATATTCCACTGCAATCATATGCCATAGCTTGTTTAGCCATTCCTCTATTGATGGGCATCTCTTTGATTTCCAGTTCTGAGCCACTGCAAAAAAAGAGCTGCTATAAATATTTTTTTGTACAGATAGGTCCTTTTCTCTTTCTTTTGGATGTCTTTGGGATATAGACCTAGCAGAGGTATTGCTGGATCAAAGGGTATGCAGAGTGCTCTCCAGAATAGTTGCATCAGTTCACAACTCCACCAGCAGTGCATTAGTGCCCCAGTTTTCCCACATCTGGTCCAATATCCGTTTTCTTTTTTTGTTATATTATCTAATCTGATAGGGGTGAGGTGGTACCTCAGTGTTGTTTTAATTTGCATTTCTCTAATCAGTAGTGATTAGAGCATTTAATATGACTATAGATAGCTTTGATTTCTTTGTCTGAAAACTGCCCTTTCATATCCTAATCATTTATCACTTAGGGAGTGATAATTATCACTCCCTAATATCAAAATATCAAATATGATATGAAATATCAAAAAATAGTTTTTGATAGTTTCCTTTATTTCCTCTTCAATTCCTCATAACCTTATATGATGCTTCTCTGTAAGATTTTCATAGAAGAGTTTATATTCTGTAATAGTATTGTCCTTTTCTGCTATATTTCTCTGCTGGGCAAGGAAGTCAGGTCTTTGTTGATGAAGGTGTTTTAAAGGCTCTTTTGGTTGTGTCATAGCATTTAATTTACCTCTAGTAGAAGTAACTTCTGTACAAAATTGCTTAGTGTTTGTTGATATCCATTCCTTTCCCTATTGACCATTTTTTCTACCAACCACTAATTTATAAAGGTGAGTTTGGTATTATGTGTTTTTTTTTTGTTCTTCGTTTTCATTTTAGTTTTGTATAAATGTTAACCTTTACCCTAACAAGGTCTAAATAATAAAATGGTCAAATTCATGAATGACTCCTGTATCAGTAACGAGTTATTTCCTGTTAAAATATAGTCTTTTTCATTTTGTGTGTGTGTGTTTTGTTTTTTGGTGTTTGACATTCCAGGTTCCCCTCTTATTCCTTTTTAAAATCACATTCTTGATATCCTTAATAGCCAATAGTAATGATAACTAGCATTTATATAGCACTTTAAGGTTTACAAAGCGCTTTGCTTTTTAAAAATTATCATTTGAGTCTCACAATAGTCCTGTGACATAGCTGCTATTATTGTCACCATTATACAGATAAAAATTGTGAGACACAGAAAGGTTGACTTACCCAGGGTCTCACAGTTAGTTAGTATATGAGGCCAAATTTGAAATCAGATCTTTCTGACTTCAAGTCTGTGCTTTATCTACTCTCCTACTTGTTTGCTTTCTTAAATAATTATTCCTGCATATGAATTTTGTTAACTCTATGAAGGAATAAACCTTTTAAAAATTTGATGTAGCAGTAAATATGTAGAATAATTTAGGTAGAATCATATTTTTTTGCTGTATTGTATTGGAGTAAGCCAGCTGTGAGCATTAAATATTTATCTAACTTAGGTCTTCTCTTATTTCTGTAAAAATGCTTATATTTCTGCATCTTGGAAGATTAACGCCAATATGTTTAGTTTATTTTGTTGTTTTTAGGAAAATTTCTATTCTTGTCCCTTGATCAAACTTTGTTGAGGCTTTCCTGTTAGTTTTTTATTAACAGAAACATAGTGTTTGGTATGTAGTAACCATTTGATAAATGTTTGTTTCTTTTTTAATTCTTTTCAACACTTTTAGGTGTTGATTGTTATAATCCTTGTTATCAATACAACATTTATTTAACAAGATTTATGCTATGAATACTGAAACAGTTTTAGTTTAATTCTTTTGTTAATGTTCATTTGTTTTCAGTTGTGTCCAACTCTTTGTGATCTTTTTTTAGGATTTTGTTGGCATGGATACTGGAGTAGTTCCGAATTTCCTTCAACTGAGGCAAATAGGTTTAAGTGACTTGTCCCCAGGGTCACAAAGCTAGTAAGTGTCTGAGGCCAGATTTGAACTCTGGGAAAGATGAATCTTTTTGACTCCAGGCCTGACACTATCCATTGCACCACTTAGCTGTTCTATTCTTATAGGAAGAGTATTTTATTCATACCTCATCACTTATATTAAATTTATACCTTTTAATCTTTCAAAGTAGAGCTCAAGAAATTCATTTTAGAGACTTATTAGAGCCTGAAAACTATTTTATTTTTTAAAATACGTAATACTCTGCCTATTTTCAAATGTTTAAAAGTGTGATCTGGGCTGCTTGATCTTTAGGCCACTAAAGTTGAAGCTGGCAATGTTAGTAAAATCTCAGCAATGGGGAAAGGCTAAGCGAGTTGTCTTTCATGTTAAGCAGATGTAATTTTGGTGATATCTTGAGGAACTCTAGTCCTTTCCTTTGATGTTGCATCTATTTCCAGGTACAAATCCTTCTAATTATGTACCATTTGTTAATATGAATTTAAAATACAGTTTTTAAGAGACCATCTTTGTTTTCACACCATTCAATTGTTTTTTAAGTATTCAGTTAAATAATGTAAGGAAAATTTATTATATGTATATGTAGATGTGTATACACACATACCAGCACACTCAAATATCTCACCAGACTGACCTAAACTACTTTTCTTCCCTAATTCCTATAAACCTAAGTGGTCATTTCTATTCTTGTTGATTTCTCCTTTACAACATCTCTCGAATACTTCTTTCCACTCCACTTCTTCATCTCTTCAGCTGCCAAAGTTATTTTCTAAAGTACTGGTCTGGCCATATCACTGTCCTGCTACTCAAACTCTAATGGTGTATTTTACCAACCAGGATAAAATACAAAATCCGTTTGTCGTTTAAGATTCTTCATTACCTGTCTCTCCCTCCACTTCCATATGATATATAAGAGAAATTCCACAGTTACAGACCTATTATTTGAATCAAGAACAATGGGAAGAACTTTCTGTATGAGCAGAAAAGAATACTTAATAATGTAATCTGGTATTATCCATATACAGGCAGCCCTATTTTTCATCATAATGTCCTGACATTGTTTTACTGCTTTTTGATATATCTTATGGAGCTGTTAACTTCCACTTTCCCAATTCTGATTTTAAGGGAATTATTTTCTTCAGTGAGCTTTTATATCTCCTTTTCCATTTGGCCAATTATGCTTTTTAAGGAATTCTTTTCTTCAGTGAATTCTTGCATAACCTTTTCCATTTGACAGATTTTGCTTCTTAAGGCATTCATTGGATTTTTGTGTCTCTTTTACCATTTGACCTATTCTGTTTTTAGTGTTATTTTCTTCAGGGGTGTGTGTGTGTGTGTGTGTGTGTGTGTGTGTGTGTGTGTGTGCGCGCGCGCACGCGTGTGTGCACGCGCACACACTTCCTAAGCTGGTGACTTCTTTTTCATGGTTTTCTTGCATCACTATCATTCCATTTTCTAATTTTTCCTCTAGCTCTCTAACTTGATTTTTAAAATCCTTTTTGAGCCCTTCCAGGGATTATTTTGGGATATGAGACCAATTCACATTTTTCTTTGAGGTTTTGGATGTAACATATATTGCTGTTGTTTTGAATTTT
Organism: Petaurus breviceps papuanus; assembly: GCF_028583685.1. Lineage (NCBI taxonomy): Eukaryota > Metazoa > Chordata > Mammalia > Diprotodontia > Petauridae > Petaurus > Petaurus breviceps. The sequence goes on from NW_027185784.1 coordinate 13,947,353, forward strand.
CCTGTCATCAGAGTAACTTATATCTATGTCAGAATCTTTTGCTGTTTACTCATTTTTTCCTGCCTAATTCTTGATTTTTAATTTTATATTAAAGTTGTGCTCTGTTCCTGGAGTGGAGGAGGCACTGTCCTAGCTTTTAGGATTTTTGTATAGCTAGTTCTGAGGCTCTGTAAACTTTTAGTTCTTCTAAGGTGGTATGATCTAAATAGAGGTGTGTGGTAGGTCAGAGGTGTTCTGGTTTGTGAGTGACTGTAAACACCGTATTTTGCCTTGGAGCTATGACCAGGAACCCCATCCCCTGGGGGCCTTAAGCTCTGGTGTGCTAGTGCTTTTCTTTGCCCTGAGACTGTGACTCAGAACTGTGACCTGAATCCGATTATGGGCAGTGCAATAGAGTCCTACACCTAGTGCCAATAAAGGGACTCCTGTAGTCTTCTGATCTCCTTTCCATCTGTGACCTGAGAGCTCCAGAAGCAGCTGCTGCCACAATCAATTTCAAGGTCTGCTGCTGGTTTTCTGGGGCTCTGTTTGTGCTGTTACAGCTTGAGTCCTACTCTCCTTCTGGTGCAATAGATCTTTTCTGCTGATCTTCTAAGTTGCCTTGGGCTGGAAAATTGTTTCACCCCATCATTTTGTGAGTTTTGCTGCTCCAGAATCTGTTTTGAGGTGTTGTTTAAAGTGGTTTGAAGGGAAATTTGGGAGAGCTCAGGCAAATCTCTGTCTTTTCTCCACCATCTTGATTTCACCTTTTTTTTTTCCCTAAAAGTATCAATAATTAAAGTGAAGTGTTACGAAACTTTGAAATTCTGTTATATGTAGTTTGACTTTTTTGAAAATACATATTAAATTTAACATGATAATAAATACTCCTCTTCTTTGTTGTGTCCACTTCTCTACTTAGAAACTACTCTGACATTCTATCCTACCATAACCTCCTATCATTCTACTTGTCATCTTTTATCCCTCTTATTCCAGTTATTTCCTCTTAGCAAGACCTGTATTCCCTTAGCTCTTTTTCAGGCCATTAACCCAGCTTTGACCTCACTCCTGCCTCTGTCCAGTAGTTTGCCTTTTCAGCTCTACACTAATCTCTGCCCAGAATTGAAAAGGAGGATTTCTTTTGGGGAAATTTCAGAGTCTTTATAATGACTCCAAGATTCCCAGAATAGCAAAGGCCTGTCTTTGGATATAAACTTTTTACCTGTATTCTTTGGGAGTGAAACCTGGAATACCAGTGGCCCCAAAGACCTGAAGGGAAGAATCACCTAGAGGTCATTGGAAAGGTGAATGAATGAATAAAGCCCTTATAAAGTGCTTACCTTGTGCAAAGCACTATGCTAAGTTCTGGGGATATAAATATAAAAATAAGATTGTTCTTATTCCCAAAGAGTGCATACTGGGGGACATAGCTCATGCATAAGGTTTGATTTCAAATTAGATGGAAAGATCTTATGATCCTTTGGTACAGTGATAAAGCAGATGGTAATAGCTTTTCCTTAACGTCATTTCCACTAAAAAACCCTATCAGTTTCTGATGTTGAACAATTTGAAAGTGCCAGGAATTTTGATGACAAGAACTTTTCTTTTTTTGGGTCTTTAGTAACTGTAGCTCTTACACCTACAGGAGCAGTTGCCAAGCTTCATCTCCTTAGGAGTTGCTTTCCAGGCTAACAACAATTGTAGATTCTAGGCTAGTAGCATTGCCATTCTAAAGACTCTTGGGTTCAGGGTCCTGGGCTGTTTCCTTAGGATCTGAGGTGGTCATTGTGGTTGTAGTTTGACTTGCTTGGTACATGCTGCTTCTTGTCTCCTAGCTTTTTCAGCTAGACTGCCTTGCCTACCTTCAGGATGACTTTTGGTTGTTATTTGGGAATGGCTGGCCCCTTCCCACATGGACAATCCCCTCTTATGATAGTTGTGGCAGTTGGTCTGGGAGGTGCTGCCATTCCCTGGACTTTTGTGTCTGTTTGCCTTTTGGTTGTACAAGGTAGGTGGTAGGTTTGATTAGTCTACAACATATAACCGACAAAGAACTCCAAAAAGGAACAACAGTAAAGGATGTCAGTAAGAAATTTGCATTATAGAAAAGTTGGGTTGCTCACATAGTGAGAGCGAGGGGCAGGTGGACATCCAGAGATGCTACAGTTTTCCATATTGGGAAAAACTAAGGAAGGTTTCCAGCACATTTTGTGGATCCTTTTTATGAACTTTTGGGAGGATGTAGATAGTTGGGCATATATTGGTTAAGATTGTCAAAGGGAAGCTCCCATGTTGATGACATCAGAGAAATTGTTAATTTTTTTTCTTTGATGAGTTATGCCCAGTTTGCATATATCTTAAACATGGATTCTTTTAATATTGTTGATTTTTGTTCCTTTTATTCCAGATTTTCTTCTCTTTAGTATTTTTGTATTTCAAATATACAAATCTCTTTTGCTTAGAGAAACTTTCCACTGTGGATTTAGTTTTTTTTTCCTTTGCTAATTAAAAAAAAATTCATTGAGAATTCCAAATTTGGACGTCATTTGAGTTCATTTGAACCTTTGTTTTGTTGCGGTAGGGGCTCTGCCCACTGAAAAACTGTTGAGATTTCATGATGCATTGTGGTGGAACCATCTCAAAGAATTCAGAGTCAGACCACCTCTAATCCAAGTATAGGCATTTATTGAAATTGACACCTGTCATGAAGTAGGCTAAGTTCCAAGAGGAACTAGCAATTTCAGAGAAAGCATGATGGATTTTTATAGGGTAAAGATGCTGATTACACAATTAAAATTTATATAGAATATAGGAATATGATTAATATTAAAAAGGCAGGAGGAGTTTGTTAAGGGATTAGGTAATGGAGGAGGCATTCCGCTTATGGTTATGGTTCAGTGGTTAAACATTCTGGTTATATTGCCCTCCCATTGGCTAGCTACTGTAGTTGTGTCTGGTCAAGATAGATAGGTATTGTGGTCTTGTCTTGGGTTAAATGAATGATGTGATTGTGGTTGAGCATAAGAAGACATCTGTTTCTGTGGGAATGAGTCTGGGGGCAGTGATGAGGTAGAGGCAATAGCCCATCACATGGGCACACCTGTTTCTGTGGGACTGTTTCAGGGACATACCTGTTGTTCCAGTGAGCAGTGAGGCATATATGAATAAGTTAGGACATTGGCGAGGAGGACGCGGGGTGGCTAGGTATGTACAGTGGGGCCTATAATGAAGTTAGAATATTGGGACTGGAGGTAGGTAGCTTTATTAGGATTCTATCAATTCATTTAGTTCATTTGGACCTCCTAATTTTTTCTTTAATAGTTTTCATTTATCTTTTGAAACACTGTGGAAATTTTTTGTTCCATGCTGTTCTGAGAGTACACAGGACTCTCAGTTTCATCAGTTATTTGTTCATTTTCATTTATCACAAAATATTTTTTATGAGGATATTGTAATCTCATTGAGGGTTTAGTATTTATCCTTCTAGTAAGTTAAGATCCTTTCTGTTGATTTATCTGCTTATGTAGCCTCAGTTTGGATTTATTTATTTTTTTCTTCTTGCCAAACTAGAAAAAGCTGTCTACACTTATCTCTGCATTCTTTTTTCCTTTTCCTTAATTAACCCTTTGCTATTTGGCTTTCTGACTTCAGTGTTAAATTGAAGCTGCTCTCTCTAAAATTATCAATGTCTTAATTGCCGAGTCTAATAATATTTTCTTGGTCTTCATCCTTTTTAACCTCTCTGCTGCATTTAATACTGTTCAATACCCTCTTCACCGTCATGCTGTTTCTCCTCTGTCTTTCTCTGTGACTCTCCTCCAGTGTGTTTAATTCGTCTCTGTCAGTATTTATAGCTAGATGATCATTTGTATTTCTACCCTATCTTGTTTTGAAAATGTGAATTTGCTCCATTGTGAACGATATATCAGGGAACAACCTGAGCATAATATGTACACAAAATTTCATCCCCAAGAGACAAGAAGAGGACAGTGAGCCACACCCACTCACCTCTGGTGTCATAACTTTCCACCACTTCACAATAATTCATAAGCTAAAACAATTCAGAGGCCTGAGGCCTTCCTACCCCAAGCCACCTTTTTTGAGCCCTCCTTTCTCATTGTACAGTCAATTCTGTTATAACTTATTATATATATATATATATATATACATATATATATATATGTTCCTTCAAATCATCATGTTAATGCAAAATTGCACAATAAAAACCATAGGGGTTTGTGGGGAAAATAGGGGAATAACACTCAAAAACTGTTAATACATATAAAAAGAAGATGGGAACCTAATAAACATGGTAGCATAATTATGTACAAGTTTTTATGTCCAAGAAATACATAAATACTGTAAATAGTAACTGTTTCTGTGGCCTTGTGTGGTTTCTTGGCCTATACCTAGTTCTGTTGCTATGGGCTAGTGGAGGCCATGGCTGAAGGGGTGTGTATGTGGTATGATGGAGCACACTGGTATGGACCAGCTTACAGCTAGCTCACAATGCACCAAAAGATAGATAGTAAATATGGCACTTTACCTTGAAAGAGATCTGAAGTTAGTTTGTGGGAATAGGCCTCTGAATTGTTTTAGCTTATGAATTATTGTGAAGTGGTGGAAAGTTATGACACCAGAGGTGAGTGGGTGTGGCTCACTGTCCTCTTGTTGTCTCTTGGGGGTGAAATTTTGTGTACATATTATGCTCAGGTTGTTCCCTAATATATCGTTCACAATGGAGCAAATTCACATTTTCAAAACAAGTGTTATAGCATTAATGACTCTATTTGTGATCATCTTACTGCATATGATTCACACCTCAACATAACCATTCCGAGTGTCTCCGATGAACTTCAGTCCTGTAGTCCTACACCACCAACTCCCTTTCCCAAACTTAACATATCTAAAACAATTTATTTGCTTTCTGTTTGCAAGTCTACCCCTATTCCAAATTTCCCTATTTCTACTGAAATCACTTTTATTCATCAAAAAATTTATGACCTTGGCATTGTACTTGACTCCTCATTGTCATTTATCCCAAATAGCCAATCGGTTTCTAAATTTTGCTTTTTCCACATTTATATCATCTCTTGTATCCATTCCCTTCCTTCTATTCACATAACCACCATCTTAGGCCCTTATAAGCTTTCACCTGCCTTACATCTACTCTAACTGTAATCCATCCTTCACCCAGCTGTTAAGGTGAGTATCTTGATTATTTTGTTCTTTGTGCTTGTCTTAAGTTATTAAACATGGATTTCACCATGCCACTCTCTTATCCAGTCTCCAGTGACTTTTTATTGCTTCAAGAATTCATGTAAACACCTCTCCTTGGCCTTTAAAGTTCAAAACTTTATCAGTTATTTCAGTCTTATAAATTATTCCACTTTTCCCAATCTGTGTTCCACCCAAATTGACCTCCTCCCTCTTTCTTACATAAAACATTCTATGTTCTCTTATACCAGCTGTCCCCCATGTCCATACTACACTTTTTCTTCATTTCTGCTTCATGGAAGCCCCAACTTCCTTCAAGATACAGAATAAATATCTCCTTCTCCAGGAAGCTTTTGCTGATTCTCCCAACTGCTATTGCCCTCCCTTCTCTACATATCTTCTTGTATTTAACTGTCTTAAATTTGTTTTGTTTGTATTTACCTATTCTACACACACACACACACACACACACACACACGCGCGCGCGCGCGCGCGCAAAATATTTATAGTAACTGGATAGCATGTTGGAAAGAGTGCTGGACCTGGTAAGGTCAGAGTTCAAAACAGACACTTAATAGCTGTGTGGCCCTGGGCAAGTCTCATAACTTCTCAGTGTCAGTTTCCTTGTGCATAAAATGAGGATAATGAAAGCACCTTTCTCATAGGATTGTTGTGAGAATTAAATGAAATAATATTGTAAAGCACTTTGCCAACCTTAAAGCACTACATAAATGCTAGCTATTATTAGTAGCAGTAGCAGCAGTTTCTCTCCAAGTAGAATGTAAATTCCTCATGAGTAGAAATATTCATTTCTGTTCTTGTATTTCTAGCACCTGGCAATGGTATCTTACACATAGTAGGTGCCTAATAAAAACTTGTTGATAGTTTTATTGACTTGGATTTCTACAAGAAATTGTGTATTTTGTGTGTGTTCATGCACAGGTACACAGACTGCATGGACATGTGTGTATGTGTTCAATCTTCTTTTTGTCCTGCTGACATTAGAATGAGATTCATGAAACCTCTTCCTCCTCTCTCTGTATGTTTATATATTTTTCTTTTCCATTCCAACTACTGAAAATAGTATGATATTATGCTTAAATTTTTTTTTCTCTTATGTATTCCTTTTTCCTCCCTTTTCTTTCCCATCTTAAAACAACAAAATAGAACAAAACTGTAGTGCAGTCATCCATTTGTCTATTTAAAACTATTCTTTAATATTTCATTTTTTCCCATTTACATGTAAAAACAATTTTAACATTCTTTTTCCCCCCATATTATGAGTTCCAGCTTTTCTCCCTCCCTCAGTGAGATGGCAAGCAATTTTGTATACCTGTCTAGTTATGTAAAACACATTTCCCATGTAAGTCATTCTGTGAAAGAAAACACATAAAAAAAAACCCCAAGGATACTAAAGAAAGTAAAGAAAAAGCATATTTGATCTGTGTTCAGATTTTAGCAATTCTTTCCCTAGAGATGGACAGCACTTTTCATCATAAGACCTACAGAATTGTCTTAAATCATTGTATTATTGAGAATAGCTAAATTATTTATAGTAGATAATCATGCAATATTGCTGTTACTGTGTACAATGCTCTTCTTGTTCGACTCATTTCACTTTGCATCAGTTCATGTAAGTCTTTCTGTGTTTTTCTGATGCTCATTGTTTCTTAAAGCGCAAGAGTATTCTATCACAATTATATACAACAGCTTGTTTGGCTATTCCCCAGTTGATGGACATCCTCTCAATTTCCAATTCTTTGTCTCTACTAAAAGGACTCCTCCGAGTATTTTTGTACATGTAGGACCTTTTCCTTTTTGTTTTTTATCTCTTTTGAATACAGACCTAGTAGTGGTATTGAGTGTTCAAAAGGTATGCATGGTTTTATGACCCTTTGGGTATAGTTCCAGTTGCTCTCCAGAATGACTGAATCAGTATACAACTTCACCAATAGTTCATTAATGTTTTAATTTTCCCGCATCCCCTTCAACATTTTTCATTTTCCTTTTCTGTAATATTAGCCAGTTTGACAGGTGAGATGTAATAGTAGCCCATACTTGTCTTAATTTGCATTTCTCTCATCAGTAGTTATTTAGAGCATTTTTTATATGACTAGAGATAGCTTTGATTCCTTTGTTTGAAAATTGCCTGTTCATATACTTTTAAACAATTTATCAATTAAGGAATGAGTCTTATTTCTATATATTTTACTCAGTTTTCTATGTGTTTGAGAAATGTAGTCTTTATCAGAGAAACTCACTGTAAAAACGTTTTTTCACAGTAATGATTACCAACTATGTATTTCCCTTCATCCTGTTTCCCCCGTTTATCATACTCTCTCTCTTCTTTTACTCTGTCCATTCTCAAAAGTGTTTTGCTTTTTTACCTCTTCCATACTGTCCTCCCTTCTATCAGCTCCCCTTCTCCCCCTTCTCTTACCCTCTTTCCTTCCTACTTTTTTTGTATGATAAGATAATTTCTACACCCAACTCACTGTGTGTTATTCCCTCTTTGAGTCAATTCCAATGAGAGTAAGGTTCATATGCCCACCTCACTGCTTCCTCCAGTTCCCCCTCCACTGTGAAGTCTCTTTCAGCCTCTTTTGTGTCAGGTAATTTACCCCATTCTACCTCTCCCTTTCCCCTTCTTCCAGTATATTCTTCTTTCTCATCCCTTAATCTTATATTTTTAGATAAGCATGCCATCACATTCAATTCATACCTCCACTTTAAATACTCCTTCTAATTGCCTTAATAATGAGAAAGTTTTTAGGAGTTATAAACATCATTTTCCCATGTAGGAATATAAACAGTTTAACCTTATCAAATCCCTTCCTGGTTATCTTTTTATGCTTCTTTTGCACCTTGTATTTGAAAGTCAGTTTTTCTATTCAGCTCTGGTCTTTTCATCAGGAATGCTCCAAAGTCCTCTATTTCATTGAATTTCCATTTTTTTTCCCCTTAAAGGATTATACTCACTTTTGCTGGGTAGGTGATACTTGGTTGTAATCCTGGCTCTTTTGCCTTCCAGAATATCATATTCCAAGATCTTTGATCCTTCTTTAATATAAAAGCTGTTAAATCTTGTGTTATCCTGCCTCTGACTTCATGATTTTTGAATTGCTTCTTTTTTGGCTGCTTGCAGTATTTTTTTCCTTGGTCTGGGAGATCTGGAATTTGGCTATAATATTCCTGGGAGTTTTCATTTTTAGATCTCTTTCAGGAGGTCATAGTTGGATTCTTTCAATTTCTATTTTACCCTGTAGTCTCGGATATTGGGGCAGTTTTCCTTCATAATTTCTTGAAAGATGATGTGTAGTTTTTTTTTTTTTAAATCATGACTTTCATGTAGTCTAATAATTCTCAAATTATCTCTCCTGGATCTCTTTTCCAAGTCAGTTTTTACAGTGAGATATTTCCCATTTTCTATTTTTTCCATTCTTTTGATTTGATTTTATTATTTCTTGATGTCTTATAAAATCATTAGCTTCCACTTGACCAATTCTAACTTTTAAAGAATTATTTTCTTCAGTCAACTTTTGTACCTCCTTTTCCATTTGGCCAATTCTTTTGAAGGAACTCTTCTCCTCAGTGAATTTTTGTATATCTTTTTCCATTTGGCCAATTCTGGTTTTCAAGGCATTCTTCTCTTCCTTAGATTTTTTTTGTCTCTTTTACCATTTGGCCTATTTTGTTTTTTAAGGTGTTATTTTCTTCAGTATTTTTTGGTGCCTTCTTTCCCAAGCCATTGACCTTTTTTTTTCATGTTTTTCTTTCATCACTCTCATTTCTCTTCCCAATTTTTCCCCTACCTTTCTTGATTTTTAAAATCCTTTTTCAGCTTTTCCATGGCCTGAGACCAATTCATAGTTTTCTTTGAGGCTTTGGAAGCAGGCATTCTGACTTTGTTGTATTCTTTTGAGTGTGTGTTTTGATCTTCCTTGTCACCTTACTAACTTTCTACAGTCAGATTTTTTTTTTCCTGTTGTTCGCACGTTTTCCAGCCTATTTCTTGGCCTTTAACTCTGCAGAAGAGAGACTCTGCTTCTCAAATGGAGGGGCCACTGTTCCAAGCTTCAGATTTTTTTTGTGCACCTGTTTTCAGAGGTAATTCTGGGAACCTGTAAGTTTTTGACTCTTCCAAGATGGTATGATCTAGGGAGAGGTGTGTTTATTGTTCCCTTCTACTATGCACTGGTTTGTGAGTAACCACAATCCTTCTTTTCAACCCTGGAACTGTGACCAGGGTCCCTGCTTCCTGTGACTGAAAGCTCTGCTCTGTTAGTGCTCTTTCTTGAACCTGGGACTAAGACTCAGGACTGTGACTCAGATATAAGTATAGGCAATGTAATATAATCCTGCCTCTAGTGCCAGCAAAGGGACCCCTGTAAATCTTTTGACCTATTTTCTAATCCCCTTACTGTCTGTGAGTTAAGAGTCTGGAAACTGCCATTGCTGCCACTGATTCCATTGCCCCAGTGCCTGCTTCTGGTTTGCTGGGACCTGGTCTGTGCTGGCATGGCTAGAGCTGAACTGTACTTCACTCTCATCCTGGTGTAACAGACTTTTCCTGCTAATGTTCTAAGTTGCTTTGGGCTGAATAATTGTTTCACTTGATCGTTTTGTGGATTCTACTGCTCTAGAATTTGTTTAGAGTCATTATTTAAAGATATTTGGAGGGGTTGGGGGGAGAACTTAGGCCAGTCCCTGCCTTTAACTCTGCCGTCTTGGCTCTGCCTCGCCCTTTCCCCATTGATATTTTTTTCAAATTCCTCCCTAACTCTTGAAGAAGTAGAATTCTGAAAGCTTCTTTAATATTTTTGACATACTATACAACTTCAGGATATACAGATATACTTTTTTTTGTTGTAAGAATTGATATTGAATCCTTAAATTTAATTTTGTTGTTTCTTATGTTCAGTACCTGATTCTCAAGCTTGAAAGGCCTGCTATAGTCCAGAGTATCACATTTGGAAAATATGAGAAGACTCACGTCTGTAATTTAAAGAAGTTTAAAGTCTTTGGCGGAATGAATGAAGAAAATATGACAGAGCTGTTATCCAGGTGAGTTATAATTTGGAGAGGTAAACAGCTGACTTAAAAACAATGCAGTTGACCTACCACTTCTTTTTTTTTAACATCTGTGATTGCTCATGGTTGAATTTTCTTTTTTCCCCTCAAACTGATATAGAAAGCTATTTAGTAGTTGCTTAAAATTAATCTTTTTAAAAATAAGTTTAGATGATATATTTACCATAACCAAATAATTATTTCTTTTTTTCTACTTTTGCTCTTTCCCTTTTCTATTATAAAAGGAAAAAGTTAATAATTTTAGTAGTTCTATATTAATTTTGAGTAGTTATTACTAAATAAAGCGGACTTTATTATAGTAATGATATGATGTATTGAGAATTGTCCCAGACTTGAAAGTTACAGTAAGTTACTATTTTCAGCCTAATGTTAGTATGAGGAAAGTCGTATAAATTTGGGCTAACAGAAAGTAACAAGAATTAAGGTGGATGAATTTAGGTTTATTTTTTTTCCTCATTATCTTCCAATATCCAATGAATTAGTCACAATTAATAAAAAACCACTTGAATTCACATAATTGATTGTGGGAAGTAAAGGCCACCCTTGAGGTCTGACGCTGATCTTATATTTAATGTAAATAAAACGTTCCATTCTGACATAAGTAGAAATTTATGTGATATCTCCATTGTGCACTATTTTACTTTAATTGTGTTAAGATGACAAGTCAGTTGGATGAATAATTGTTTGGACCTAGGAAGAAAGAATGGATATTATTGGCATGACTACAACCAAGGAGTAATAATAGATCTTCTTTGGAAATGAGTCAAACTGGGAAAGAAGCCATGAATTAATAATTAGGCTTGAATCATATAATTTTTGGTGAAATAAATACCTAATATTAAGCTCTGTTATAGAATATTTTTTATCAGATAGATAAATGGGGTACATTTCCCCACCTCTTCCTTAGTATCTTCCTGTGTGTTACATATTTTTTAAGTTTTTGAAATATGATTTTCAAGAGATTAGGCTGTATACATAAAGGCAGTTGAACCTAAGGTACACATATTTGAATGTTAAATTTGCATTCTTAAGCTCACAATAACCTCATGGCATTTTAAGCTTTTATATAATTTATCCCTTTGTCCTCAGTAGTTGCTTTGTTTCATATGATACTAAATTGAATTTTGACATAGTCACAGCCCAGTTAGAAATTATGTTAATACATCATAGAAATCTGAGAATTTCAAAAATATTTTTTAAAATCATCATACACTTGACTGAGTGGGTTCACATAGATTTTACTTATAAATGGGAGAAAAGAAGGTGTAGAGATTAAGCAATTTGCCCACTGTCATACTGGGTCAGTAACAAAGCTGGATATAGAATTAGGAGTCTTGAGTTGTATACCATGCTTTGACAACTAGTTCCACACTGCCTCTAGTACATATTAAAAATTAATAAAGTAAATCTAGCATCATAAAACTTTTTTCTTTATTGTGTTTAGTAGTGTTGAACAATGAAGTCAGATTTGATAACCTTATGTATTTTTTCTCACAGTGGCTTAAAGAATGATTATAACAAAGAAACATTCACCTTGAAGCATAAAATCGATGAACAGATGTTCCCATGTCGATTCATTAAAATAGGTAATTTTTTTTTAGCATTCTGGAATAAGAATAAATCTCTTTATACTATTTCCCCTATTGAAATTGACAGATTTTGTTTTATTCAAGTAGAACATTCTTTCGTATAGCTTTCTTTTTTGAAAGTTTCTTATAAGATCACTTGAGCTGTAGTGATTCAGTAGTGCTGATTTTGGGCTGTAAAACTGAATACCTCTACCAAAAAATATGATATATCAGGACACATGGTGCCATTGACTACCTGAAGGTCCATATAATTGTTTGGCCACTTGGAAATATTGGCACTTGCTGCCTTAAAATGAGATCCATTTTTAGAATATTTTACCCTAATTTGAGATTGGCAGGAAAGTTGACTATCATTGCTATAATTCTGAAAGTTTTTTGTTGTTAAAATGAGTTGATGATTAATCAGATTCCCTCCGAATAAAAATAAAGTGATTTTGTACAAGGGTTAATAATTTATCTCGGTCAGAGATTTTTTTTATAATTGCTTTTTTTTTTCCTACTAAGAATTTGACTTTTTCAGTGAGTGGAAAGACATTTTTTAAAAAGCAATATATGAGAAATTTCTCAAGACCATACACATACACACACACACGGGAGAGAGAGAGAGAGAGAGAGACAGAGAGAGAGAGAGAGAGAGAGAGAGAGACAGACAGACAGACAGACAGACAGACAGAGAGAGAGACAGAGACAGAACAGCACTCCAAGCAACAAGCCCCCCCGTCCCTGGTTTGTTTTAATTTTTCTTCTTTGATTAGCTTATACCCATATGTTAATTAGAAAAAGCTTTCTTTTGGGGCAATATTTTTTATTTCCAACCCTAGCCATTATTCTAATGGAGAGGCAGTGTGGTGTAGTGAAAGGAGCAGTGGACTTAGTCAGAAAATCTTGGTTCAAGTCCTGGGTCAGCTACTTACTGATTGTATGACTGTGGGCAAGTCATTTAACCACTCTGACCTGTAACATGGGAGCAGTAATTGCACCACTGACCTCATAGGATTGGGATGAGAAAGATGCTTTGTGAGTCATTGCTACTTATGTAAAGGGGATTTAAGGTTAAACTAAGTAGTCATAATTTTTAATATATTTTGTAATTTATTCATTGTATTATTTATTAATATAATTTGATGTTATAATAAGTAGTAGTAGTTACCAAGAGCCATATTTTAGCCTTCTATATTAGGAAGATCTCCTTTACAATTGTAGATGTCAAAAAATGGAATGAATTTCTTAGGTAGATAGTGGCTTCCCTTTTACTGAAGTCAGAAACTGGACATTAACAGAAATTGTTTGAGAGAATTTGTGTGTCAGGTGCAAGTTGGATTGAATAGCTTCTGAGGCCCTGTCCCACTCAAAGGTTCATTGAATCTGGGAAACTAAATATTTGCTGCTTGTTACTAGGATATGTTTGACACAAGTTATGTAGTATTTACGATGCCTTCCGAAACTGTTTTTCCGCAGATGTATTTAATATAGATGAGAATTTTTTCCATGTTATGGGATGCTGTGGACATGTTCTCTTGTGTTGTGTTGATAAACCTGTTGACTAAGAATAACAGCTTCAAGGACTGTCCTAAGGATAGGAAAAATAATAATTCTTCCAGAAAATCACAATGCATGAGCAGTATTGAAATATTAATATACTTGTACTTGTCTTTTCATTATAATTTCTTTTCTACTTGAGTTTTTCCTGACCCTGTATCCCACTTCTCACTTACTATTAAGTAGTTACACCAATTTAGTGAGGAAGCAGCTGCTTTTGAAGTACTAAGTTTGTTCAATTCTTGGATTATATTTCTAGTTTCAAGTTTAAATGTTCAGCTAATTTTCTTGGATTGTACTGTTCTTTTGTATTTTACATAACTTTAGTGGTTTTATATGTTATCCTTTTTATAACATAAGATCTCTTTGAATGAATACATTTGCTTTTATATTAAGTTAGTTTTGTGTTACTCGTTATTTGAGATTTTCCAGATTCTTCCTCTCACCTCATTTTGAAGTGAAGGATAATTAAAACAAAACATAGATTGTCAAAGGCATTTACTTACTTTCTGTTCTTGAAAAATTTCAAGGAGAGAAGTCATCTTTCTGTTCTGGATTGATTAACTAGAGGGTATTATATTGATTTAACATCTTGGTAATAATGACATGTCTGGATAACAATGTTTAAAAGAATAGTAAAGGACCAGGAACTAATAAGACAACCAGAATGACTACAAGGTGATCCTCTTGATGCATATGAATGTTATGCTTACAGCTTTCTAGGTGAATTCTATATTGCTCCACTTTGCTTTCCTGCCTTTGTATAATAATCACTTCATAATGTGAGGTGGAGGTGGTTAATGTTATTTTTAACCTTTTTTATACTATCTAATGATCTTAAACTGAAAGCATGTAAGCCACAAATGACATTTTATTTTTAAGTTAATACTTTTGCTTAATAATTTATCTTCAGTTTCTGTAATCATTTTGATTAGGTATTTTGTATCCTTCACTTTTTTTTAAATTTTTTAATTTGCATCATCCATTTCCACAAGATTTCGAGTTACAAATTTTCTCCCCATTTTTTCCCCTACCCACCACTCCAAAACAGCAATCCCATTGAATATCCCCTCCTCCAATCTGCTTTCTCCCATATCTTCCGCCGTTCCCCCCTCTGACTTTCCAGTATGGCATGGTGGATCTCTATGCCCCAGTGCCTGTATATCTTATTTCCCAGTTACATGTAAAATAATAATAATAATACATTTATATATTTTAAACATTTGATTTTAAATCTTTGAATTCCAGATTCTTTCTCTACTTCCCTAGTCACCCACCCTTATTGGGAAGATAAGCAATTCAATATAGGTTGTTCATGTGTAGATATATGCAAAACATTTCCATAGTGGATATATTGTGAAAGCCTGACTATATTTCCCTCCATCCTATCCCACCCCTGACTCATTCTATTCTCTACTTTGATCCTGTCCCTTTTCAAAAGTGGATGCTTCCAACATCCCTCCCCCTCAGCCTGCCCTCCCTTCCATCATCCCCCTTCTCATCCCCTTCCTCCCTACTCTCCTGTAGGGTGAGATACCATATTTAATGTATGTGTCATTCCCTCCATAAGGCCAAGTCAGTGTGAATAAGGTTGACTCATTGCCTTTTACCTTCCTGTTCTTCTCCATTGTAACAGTTTTCCCTTACCTCTTCTATATGAGATAATTTATCTCATTCTGTCTCTCTCCATCTCCTCTCATTATATTCGTCTCTCATCTCTTAATTTCAACTTTTAAGTATCATCCCTTCTATTCACTTGGTCCTGTGCCCTTTGTCTACGTATACCTGTACACATATATACATACACTCAAATATGTATTCCTGCACCCATATGCCCTCCTATATAGTTATATATGTTTGCATACACATATATGTATATTTCTATTCCCTTCAATTATTCTCATACTAAGAAAACTCATAAGTTACAATTATAATTTTTCCCTGTAGGAATGTAAGTAGTTCAACTTTGATAAGTTTCTTATGATTTCTTTTTCCTGTTTACCTTCTTATGCTTCTCTTGTTTCTTGTATCCGAATGTCAGATTTTCTTTTCAACTCTGGTTTTTTCATCAAGAATGCTTGAAAGTCCTCTATTTCATTGAATGACAAAATTTTACTCTGAAACATGATACTCAGTTTTGTTGGGTAGGTGATTCTTGGTTTTAATCCCAGCTCCTTTGACCTCCGGAATATCATATTCCAAGCTCTTTGATCCCTTGGTGTAGAAGCTGCCAGATCCTGTGTTATCCTGATTGTGTTTCCACAATATTTGAATTGTTTCTTCCTGACTGCTTGTAATATTTTCTCCTTGATCTGGGAACTCTGGAACCTGGCTATAATATTCCTGGGACTTTTCTTTTTGGGATCTTTTTCAGGAGGTGATAAGTGGATTCTTTCAACCTTTATTTTGCCCTCTGGTTCTAAAACATCAGGGCAATTTTCCTTGAGAATTTCTTGGAGGATGATTTCTAGGTCCTTTCTTTGAACATGGCTTTCAGGTAGTCCAATAATTTTTAAATTATCTCTCCTGGATCTATTTTCCAGGTCAGTGGTTTTCCCTATGAGATATTCCACATTGCCTTCTATTTTTTCATTGTTTGGATCTGTTTAATAGTGTCTTGATTTCTCATAAAGTCACTAGCTTCCATTTGCTCCAATCTCATTTTGAAGGAATGATTCTCTTCAGTGTGCTTTTGAGATTCTTTTTCCATCTGGCAGATTTGGCTTTTTAAGGCATTCTTTTCATCACTGGCTTTTTGAGCCTCTTTTGCCATTTGAGTTAGTGTTTTTTTAAGGTGTTATTTTCTTCAGTCAGGTTGTTGATTCTCATTTCATAATTTTCTTGCATCATTCTCATTTCTCTTCCCAATTTTTCCTCCACTACTCTTACTTGGTTTTCAAAATCCTTCTTAAGCTTCACTATGGCCTGTAAGCAGCTTATTCTTTTGATGGGAGCTTTTGGTATAGGAGCTCTGACTTAGGTGTCTTCCTCCTGTTCCATGCTTTGATCCTTTTTGTCCCCAAAAAAGGAATCCAAAGTTGGTGCTTGCCTTGCTTCCTTTGCTTGCTCATATCACCACTCAATTACTTGAGTTTTGAGCTTTTGGCCACAGTAGAACTCTGCTACCAGAGTGGGGAGCTTTGTCCCAAATTGCTGGGTTTTTCTCTGCTGCTGGAGCTGTTAGTTGGCTGCCCTCTCTGATGCCTCCACAGGCTCTGACACACTGGTCCCGCACCCCAGGATCTCTATCCTAGACAGTGATCCAGATCCAAGCAGGTTAAAGCAAGAGAGATTACCCCTCAGACTGGTTGCTTGGTCCCCCTACAATCTGCAGGCCTGGAGCTCTGAAGCAGCCATGTGGCAGCAGCTGCAGGGCTGTGGAGCCTCAGCTGCTTCTCCCTCCATGGGGTAAAGGCCTGACCGCACTCCCAAAGTCCACACTGCACTGACCTCTCACTTTGTCATTAGCATCTATGGGTTGATAATTCTGGAAACTGCCACAGCTCCTGGTGATCTGAAGTCCCTCCAGCTGACTGCTGGTTGTGGCTGCTCTGAGGCTAAAATCTCGGGTTTGCAAGGGGCTGGGCTCTGCTCCCAGAGCGCTGTGCTGGCCCCTTCCTATCAGCCTGCTGGGCTGTGGTCAGCACCAAGTTAAGCTTCTCTGTTTCATTTTTGGTTTCTGTAGCTCCAAAGTTTGTTTAGAGTCATTTTTTACATGAATTGGAGGAGGTGAAAGTGGGAGCCATGCTGCATTCCTGTTTCTACTCCGCCATCTTGACTCTGCCTAGCTCAGGATGCTTTTTAAAAAAAGTATATGTTATGTTTAAGCATAGTTGAAATCAACAGTTCTAGTTATTAATTATTGATAATGATAGGACGGCCCAATTTTATATAGCTTGTTACCTCTAACTTTGTACTATCAATTCATTCATTCCCAAAGCTTCATTTATGTGCCTGGCACTGGAGATAGGACACAAATAAACTGGTCCTTACCCTCAGATACCCATTTTTTTAAAGATATTTTAAACTTACCTATGTATGCATCTCTTCCTAACCTTCCCCTTCCCTCTCCCCAGACAAACATTATAGGGTGTCATACAAAGTAATTTTTGTTAGGTGGCAGGAGTGAAGATAAACAGCAAGTGGACAGATCCTAACAGGTCTTATGGGGCAACACTGGCATAAAGATGCAGAGATGGGAAATGGAATATTAGGTACCTGGAACATAGGGTGGATAAAGGGGTACAGAAGGTAGTTTTAAATAAGGTGCTAAATGGAGAATTTTGTATTTTTTTTGTAAGCAGTAGAAAAGTACTACTGCTATTTGAGCTGAAAGAATGCTTTGACAGGGTCAGACCATTGCTTTAGGAATATAAATTTTAATAACTCTTTGGATAATGAATAGATGAAAGGAGAGACTGGATACAGGGAGACCAGTTAATAGACTTTTGTAATGATTCAGGTGAGAGGTGATCAGGGCTTGAATCAGAATAGTTGTGGTGTGAGAAAAGGGATTCAGGAGAAACATGGAGGTAGAATAAACAGATCTTAGGAATTGATTGA
The DNA here is from genome assembly GCF_028583685.1 of Petaurus breviceps papuanus. Taxonomy (NCBI): domain Eukaryota; kingdom Metazoa; phylum Chordata; class Mammalia; order Diprotodontia; family Petauridae; genus Petaurus; species Petaurus breviceps. Next base: position 13,965,331 of record NW_027185784.1, read on the forward strand.
CTACGGAAGAGCAATGTGAGAGTGAAGAATGAAGGTTAACTCCCAGGTTTTGAACCTTGGAAGGATGATGAAATTACATAAATTAGTCTTAGAAGTACAGAAATTAGGTTAAGTTAGGGAAAGATGAGTTCTATTTTGGACATGGTAAATTTGAAATATCTGTGGGACATTTTGGGGCAACTAAGTGGTGCAATGGATTGAGTGCCTGGAATCAGGAAGAACCACATTCAAATCTGGTCTTAGATACTAGGTGTATGACCCTGGGCAAATCACTTAACCACAGTGACCTCAGTTTCCTCATCTATAAAATGAGCTGAAGAAGGAAATGGCAAACCATTCCATTGTCTTTGCCAAGAAAACTCCAAAGAGGGTCAGGAAGAGTTGGACACAACTTGAAATGATGAACAACAAATGGGACATTCAGTTCAAAATGTCCAATAGGCAGTTGGTGATGGAAGGGCTGGGACTAAGGAGAGATTAAAGCTGGCTATGTTTTTCTGGCAGTCACTTTTACAGTTTTGATAAGTGAACCTATAGGAGCTAGCTGAGAAGAGGACCCAGAACTATTGTAAGTATACAAAGGTTCATAGAATTTGAAGTTAAGTGTAGAACCTTAATGATCCAGCAGCTCAACTTCTTTATTTTAAAAATAAAGAAACTGATACCAAAAGAAGTTATGTGATATACCTTCAGTCATCTGGTAGTAAGTGGGAAATGTGAAGATTCAAACCCAGTTTTCTTGATTCTTTTGACTATACCTTTTTATTACCATTTTACATATGTGAAAGCTTAGACCCAGAAAAATTAAGGGACTTCCTCAAGAACACAGAGCCTAATTTGTGTGTGATCCTAGACTCAAATTCATTTCAGCATTTAAATTAAGGTATCCTTGAATTGGTCACTCCCTAATCCAGTATATTCAGCCAGTTGCTGTATCATATCTATTCAACCACCACAGTGTTTTCCATCCCTTTGCTCCACTAATGTGGTTACCTTACCACCCTGATTCAGGCTTTTATAATGTTGGGCTGTAACTATTTTATTTGCCTCCTAATTGTGTTTCTTGCCTCAAGTATCTTCTGCTCTCTAGTTCCTTCTCTACATAAATGCAAAAGTGATTTTCCTAAAGCACAGATCTGATCATATTTCCCTGTAGACTCCAGTTTTTCCTTATTGCAAATAAGATCAGATAGAATCTCCTCTCCTTTGTCATTTAATCTCTTCACAACCTGACTCCAACTTAGTTTTTCAGTGTTATTATATAGACCTCTTTAAGCACTCTACAATCCAGCTAACCTGTCCTTGCTTTCACCGTTTCTTATCTCAGTACTTTTTGCACTGCCTGTCTCTTGTGCCTGGACTTAATTCCCTTTTCACTTATACCTCTTAAAATTTGTTGTTTCCTTCAAAACTCAACTGAAAGACATCCTTAACCTGAAATATTTCTTGATTCTACCCACCCCTTAACTGCTTGATGCCATTCCTCCCAATTTGCTGTCCTTATTTTGTATATATTCTCTAGATACATGTTGTCTTTTCTGATGTAATGTATTGTAAGAAAAACTCCTTGAGGTAAGGAACTTTTGCATTTCAATCTTAAATAGCTACTATTGTGCTGGGTGCTGAGGATACTATTTACTGAAGCTTACTGGTTTGTTGATTTGATTGGAGGGCCATTTGATTTGATAGGAAGGGACTTCGATGGGCATTAGTTTACCAGGGAAGGTTCTCAGACAGAGATAATTTGACAAGACATACTTGTAAGCAAGATTAATTTGGTAATACTCTGGGGTTTGGATTAGATCAGGAAGAGCAGAGCTGTACAAAAACTGACCTGAAGGATACTTTACTAGTTCGGGTGGATGTTAATTAAGGCCTGTACTATCTTCATGTTAACTTGCAATGAGAGAGGAAGGCACTGATGTAATAAAGAACCCATAATTTCTGACTTGAAGTTCACAGCTCTCTCTCTGATATTATTCTTCGCTTCATTTCCGTATCTGAGGTACATTCTAGATTGAGTAGGTTTTTGTGAAGCAGACTTAAAAAGTCTTACCCCTATCTTTCACATTCTGAGGGAAGATGTGGTCTAATACCCAAGCAGGTGACTCAGTGTGTTTTTTACACAACCTATTCCTAAGTCTACTCTAAACACAAATGATGAAATAGGATAAATATTTGAAGTTAATATGTATTTATTGATGTTTAACAAAAATCAGCCCCTTATGGTACTAACAAGGCATTCTAGGCTCGTGTATTTGTCATTTATTAAGACTAACTATGTTTGTTTTAAGTCTCCTTTGCTTGTCATGTTGGTATGGCCATTTTACTTAGGCTTTCATACATTGTTCATTTTATAATTCTAATACAGAACACTAAAACACCTAGCTAAATCTATCTTCCCTTGAAGTTAAGTGTTAGTTTCTTAGTGTACGGCCTACATAGTAGAGTGCTAGAGTGAAGTGTGTTATGGGTTCATTGAGTCCAGGAGATCTGGATTCATTTTCCCACTCAGACACTAACTCTGTCAGCCTTCTTAGTCAGCCAAGACACTGCACCTCTGTATGTCCTAGGCAGCTCCCTAGGATTGATCTACTAAGACATAGGTTGAATGTGATCTACCTTCTGATCTGTATCATTGGAGGAGGTTCCCATAGATAACTCTCTAGATCTTAGGTTACTCCTGCATTTCCCATACTATTAACCTTTTTTGTTATTTGATAGTATTCTGTTTGGAATGTATGCATTTTAAAATGTTTCCTTCTCTTTATTTTCCTCTTAAGTTCCACTCTTATCCTGGGGACCCAGCTTTAACTTTAGCATCTGGTATGTTGAACTTAATGGCATTGATGATCCCGATGTTGTGCAACCCTGTCTCAACTGGTATAGCAAGGTAGGACTTAATTTAAAACCCTTTTATTGCATTTTCAAAGCCCTGTAAGTTACTGGTCAGTAAGGAATTATTTATTGAGAATTCTGTTAATGTCCTGAGAATTATGTACTTTTGACACTGAAGCTTCACCCAGAAGACTACTGTTATAATTGCCAAACCATCTCTAGTTCTAACAGGAGATAAACTATATATTGATTCTAGAAGAATATATTTAACATAAAGTGTATAAGCTTGTTCTTGAGAATCGGAGCGGTACAGAGTACAATTACTAGTCAGTAAACATTTTTTAAGCTCCTACTGTATACCAGGTACTGTACTAAATGTTGGGAATATATATAAGGAAAAGATAGCCTCTGCCCTCAAAGAGCTTACATTCTAATGAGGAAATACAGTTTACAAAAGGGAATAAGAAAGTAGGGAGTGGGTATGGGACACAGATAGTATTTATGTTTGGAAAGTCCAAAGCCAAGCTGATTAGGGATTGAAGTTTGGGTGACCTTGGCCCCTTCCCAAAATGAAGGCCCCTGGAGGAACTCACCACGGGAAGGAGGAGGATGACATGGCATATGTTTTAGGGTAAGGAGGCTGAAGGGGCAAATAAAATAAACAACACTTATACATAGCTCAAAGGGGTGGGAGGGGAGGTTGTTTTACATAGCACTGAACTGACACTCTGAAAGGTCAGGCTTCTATTTTGTTAAATAGAATGACTATTATATATTATATCATGTGTCGTGTATTATATCTTATATTGTAATTTGGAAATACTTTTATTTTCATTTCTTATTGGACCTCATTTGGCACTGCTTCTAATACATAAGCTTCCCTCTTTTTCATTCTCTTCTCCCTACCTTGGCAGATGATATACAAACATTTAGATGTAGTACAGTATAATAGTAACAATAATATTTATATAATGCTCTAAGATTTATATAAATATAGTTTATATAAGGTTGTTGTTTGTTTAAGTTTTATATAAACATATGTATATATAAATATTATTGTTGCTATGATCACTTTCACAATATTATCTCATTTTTATCTTTTAAAAATCCCTGGGAAGTAGGCATATTATACCTTTTTACAAATGAGGCTGAAAGAAGTTAAGTGATTTGCCTAGAGTCACAAAGCTAGTATATATCTGACACTGACTTCTTGACTCTAAGCCTAGTGCTCTATCTACTGTGCTACCTAGTTATCCATTTTTTGTAAAGTTAATCTTTTAAAAATACAAATAATAGTTTTTTTTTTTTTACCTAGGAATAGAATTTTCATATGTACTAAATAACTAGTTTTCTTAAAGCTTTTTTGTCCAGTCTTTCAGTAGTTGCTGTTCAATACCCCAAGGCAATAGAAAAGGCCTCTCTCCTCCAAAAGAAATCAACAGATTTTCCCTAGTTACATGTTACATTAAGATCAATATTCAAGGCATTTTCTTGAGATTTAATTTCCTGTTTCCTTCTGCACTTAGACCTCTGTAGCAGCAAGCACCCCAAGTGTCCTCAGGGTTTGCCGCCACCACAGGTTCTTGGATCTGCTTTGATAAAGGAAAGCAACTCAAAATGGGTTAACAAGCTTACTTTAATCAGTCAGACATATATCGTTTACCTTGTTCAGGGGAAAATGGTCAGCACCCCAAACTTCAGAATACACAGACAGAATTATCAAGTCAGAGAAACAGATCAAGTAGACAGATTTCCAAACTGTCCAACCATTACATCCATACCCAGTCAACATCTGGGTTTCCACATCTGGGTTTTTCAAAGCCGGGGGACTCTCAACAATGGCTTCCCAGAATTCAGATCAAATCACAGAACACTTCTCAAAGTGAGTCCCAAAACAAAGCTACACATCAGGGCTTATATAGCCTTCTCCTGGCTCAGAGAATGTAACAACCTTATTGACCCACTGGCCAATCAAAAAGTATCTACTGAAAAACAAGCCTCCCTCCCCAGGCTTTTGGTGCACTTTAGCCTAGGGGCAGGGAAGATCTTCCAAATTTACATTCGCATTACAACCTCCCTACCTGGTTTGTTTGCCAGTGCAATAATATTGAACCATTAAAAACTAAACCACCTTTCTTTTCTGAAGTCCAGATTGATAGGTCCTAGGGAAGTCAGGATATGTATATTGTTTTATACTCTAATAGGCTTTGCTGCCCTTACGACCTTCTGTTTACTAAGTAAAGGAAATGATCTGTGCTTAGGTCATTGGTCATTGTGATGATAGAGATAAAACCTTTTTTTTTTTTTTTTTTTTTTGCTTTTTGGAGGGCAATTGGGGTTAAGTAAATTGCCCAAGGTCACACGGCTAGGTTTTGTGTGTGTGTGTGTATGCGCTAAGTGTCTGGGGCTGGATCTGAACTCAGGTCCTCCTGACTCCAGGGCCACTGCTCCACCTAGCCGCCCCGAGATAAATCTTTTTCATGTAAGTGTGTAGCTCTCTTATATATCAGTTTTGCCCAGGGTAACAAGAGTTTAAGAACTAATCACATTAGAGGGTCCTACTGTACCTGTGAGTTATATAGGGTGTTCAAGGAGGACTAGCATCTCTAATGTACAGGCTTGCTGAGTTCTTTTCAAGGCTACTCACCCATTTTTGGTGAATACCTGGTACTCAGCTTTTGCCTGTGGCTATGAACTTTAGCATGTCCAGCTGTCACACCTTGGTAAACCATCTTGGATGGGCCTCAAACTTGTTGGTGAGTTATTGAGATATCTACCCCAAGCACATGAAGACTTCCCTTGGTGGAATGGATAAATAAGAAAAATTTGTTACGGTGGCCATGAAGGTGACTAAAGTAGACTATAGAGTGCTTAGCACTTGATCAGACATTGAAGATACCGAGGTAATTTTTAGCATTCTGGGCTATTATAATTTATCTTGACTTTTGCTTGCCACTGGACTTCAGTGACTCTGGAAGGAAGTGAGATTTCTACAATTCTGCCTCACTTAAATCCAATTCACGTATGAGTTCAGAAGATGAGCCTCTCACATCAGGTGTCCAATAAGCTACTGTGAGAGAGTAGAGGACAAGTATAAGTAGTTCCAGTATTAATGAAGCCGCTGACCCATGCCAAAAGAGCTCAGCTGAAGATGTGTCTCATGACAAAAGGAAAAGCCAATGCTGTAAATATCAATGTTGGATTAGTACCTGGAATGTAACATCTATGAACGATGGTAAACTGGGTATCTCCATATAAGAGATGGAAAGATTAAACATCAACATCTTGGGTGTCAGTGAACTTAAATGTATAGGAATGGGTGAATTCAGTTCATGTTATCACTGCATATCACTGTGGGCAAGAATTCCTTAGAAGAAATGGAGTAACCTTCATGGTCAGTATAAAAGGGTGAGAAAAGCAGTACTGGGGTATAATTTCACAAAGGACGAAATGATATCTGTTTGAGTCCAAGGCAGACTTAAGCATAGCAGTATTACAAGTCTGTGCTCCAACCACTAATGTCAGAAAGGCTAAAGGTGATCAGTTCAATGAAGACCTATAACATCTTCTAGAAATAACACCAAAAAAAGATATCACATTCATCACAGGGGATAGGAATGCTTAAGTAGGATATCAAAAAGTAATTGGAATAACAGGCAAGTTTGGCGTCGAAGTTTTGCCAAGATAACTTATTGGTCATAGCAAACTCTTTTTCAACAACTCAAAAGGCAACTATCCACAAGATGGTCAAAATAGAAATCAGATTGATAATATACTTTGCAGCCAGAAGTAGAAACGCCCTATATAGTCAGTTAAAACAAGATCTGGAGCTATGTCTCAGATCACGAGATTCTTATTGCAAAATTCAGACAAATTGAAGAAAGTAGGGAAAATCATCAGACCATATAGGTATGACTTAAATAACATACTTTATGAATGTGAAGTGGAGGTGATGAATAGATTTAAGGGATTAAATCCAGTAGATAGAATGCCTGAAGAATTATGGACAGAGGTTCACAGTAAAAACATCCCAAAGAAAAAAAACAGCAAGAAAGCAAAATGGTTCTCTGATGAGGCTTTAGAAATAGCTGAAGAAAAAAAAAGATGAAAAGTAAAGGTGAAAGGCAAAAATACACCCAACTGAATGTAGAATTTTAGTGAATAGCAAGGAGAAATAGGGTTTTCTTAAATGAGCAATGCAAAGAAATAGAAGAAAACAATAGAATGGAAAGGCAGAAGAAAATTAAAGATGTGAGGGGAAAGTTGCATGCAAAAATTGGCATGATAAAAGACAAAAATGGTAGGGACTTAACAAATTGAAGAGGTTACAAGAATGTACAAAAGAACCATACAAGAAAGATCTTAACATCACAAATAGCCATGATTGTGTGGTTATTGATCTAGAGCCAGACATCCTGGAGAATGAAGTCAAGTGGACCTTAGTAAGCATTGTTGACAGTAAGGCTGATGGAGGTGGTGGAATTCTAGCTGAGCTATTTAAAATCCTAAAAGAGATGCTGTTAAAATGGTACGCTCAATATTCCATGAAATTTGGAAAACACAGCAGTAGTTACTGGGTTGGAAAAGATTAGTTTACATCTCAGTCCTAAAGAAGGGCAATGTCAAAGCATGTTCAAATTATCAAACAGTTGTGTTCATTTGACACTCTGGCAAAGTTATGCTTAAGATTCTGTAAGCTAAACTTCAAGCGTTTTGTGAACTGAGAGTTCCCAAAAGAGCAGGTGAGGATTCAAAGAAGCAGAAGAACTAGAGACCAAATTGTCAACATTCACTGGATTATGTAGACACAAGGGAGTTCCATTTAAAAAAAAATCTACTTCTGCTTTATTGACTATGCTAAAGTCTTTGACTGTGGACCCCAACAAAATGTGGCAAGTCCTCAAATAGATAAGAGTACCAGATCATCTTACTTGTCTCCTGAGGAGTTTGTATGTGGGGCAAAAAGCAGCGTTTAGAAACTGAACATGGAACAAATGATTGATTTAAGATTGGAAAAGGAGTACAATAAGACTGTATATTGTCATCTTATTTATTTAACTTACATTCAGAGTACATCATATGAAATGCCAGACTGGATGAATTTAAAGCCAGAATTAAGATTGTAGGGAGAGATACAGTCTCAGATGAATGCTCAGAAGAACTCAGAGAATACCACTTAGATGGCAGAAAATGAAGAGGAATTAAGAAGGAAAAAGAACAGTGTAAAAGATGGCTTGAAGCTTAACATCAGTAAAACTAAAATCTTGGCAGTTGGTCCCATCCTGGCAAATAGAGGGAGAAGAAATGGAAGCAGTGTCAGATTTTATATTCTTGGGCTCAAAGATCACTGTAGTTGGTGACTGCATACATGCAGGTAAAAAATGCTTTCTCCTTGGAAGGAAAGTTATGGCAAATCTGTACAGCCTACTTAAAAAAAGCAGAGTTACCACCTTGTTGACAGAGGTCTGTATAGTCAAAGCTATGGTTTTTCAAGTAGCAGTGTATGACTTTGAGAATTGTACTATAAGAAGAGTGGAGTGCCACAAAATTCATCTCATTAATAATGTCCTTCCATTTATAGGTTGTGATTTTGTGCCTCCCTGATGAATTTGGGTTTATGTATTTATCTTATTTCCCTACTAGACTGAACTCTCTATGAGGGCAGGTGCAGTGTCTTAAATAAACACTTTTAAAATGTTTTGTAAAAATTTATTAGATTTTTAGATTTTGATCGAAATCATAGTTGAAGTCATAGGAGTAGATGAGTGGGAAAATGGAGAGTATAGAAAGAGAAGAAGGGCCAAATGGCAGAGTCTTGTGATCTTTTTGTTTTGTTCTGTTTTGATCCTTGTCAGACAAATCTTTTTAAAAGTTTAAGTGATATTCTTGCCTCAGTAAATGTAGAATGGCAATTGAAAGTTTCTCCTTCAAAGCATCTTGTGATGTTTTAATGTCATCATTCTTATGAATAAATCTTATTGTATCTTACTGTATAGCATGTAGCTTTAGAAAGTATTGGAATTGTGTTTCTGGCTTCAGCATCCTCTTCTTTGTAATAGTGTGTTCTAAAAGGAATTTAAGCTGTAAAAATCAGTTGTTTGATATCCTTTGTTGAGGAGCAGAGATGCCTAGTACATTGAAGTTTTATTATACTATCCTTTTGTAGGGACGGAGAAACGAATAGGTCACATGATTGATACTTATGTTACCTGGTTTGCATATTGTATCTGTTTGGAATCGGGAAGTATGTAAACGTCTGGTAATAACTTGTTTTGCTGAAATGTGAGAGCTATTATGTAATATTTCTTGAACAGCAAAGCACATTAAGCATCACAACCTATTTTACCTTCAGAGTATAATGAAGTTAGTTCCTAAATGTCCCATGTTTATGCTTATTTTTATGTAATCCTTACATTTATTTTCTTTTAGTAAAAAGGACCCATTTTTTCTTCCAAGGTGTGCAGTTTCGTAAATGTTGACTGGAATACTTGTATAAATAATTTCAAATAGTTACAGAAATGATTACTTATGTTAACTTTTTTAAATTACTTTTCCTTATCATGATGATTGTCGTGCTTAGACAAAAAAGTTAATGACTTTTGGCATTTATGTAGAAAGAAGACATCTATATTTTAGGAAAACATGGAAGGGGGGTGGTAGAATTAGTACTTTGCTTCTGTTAGTAGTAGATTTCTTGACTTTTAAATTGATATTTTGCATCATTACCAGTTGCAACAAAGCAAATCTCTCCTCCTTTTAATTTCTCTTGTGTTCTAGTAGTACCGTGAACAGGAAGCCATTCGCCTTTGTTTAAAACACTTCCGTCAACACAACTACACTGAAGCTTTTGAATCACTACAGAAAAAAACCAAGATTGCACTGGAACATCCCATGTTAACTGATCTGCATGACAAATTGGTGTTGAAGGGTGATTTTGATGCTTGTGAAGAGTTGATTGAAAAAGCTGTAAATGGTAAGATATTTAGGATATGAGTTTAGATTTGCTTTTGGAAAAGGGAACCTCATACTGAGTGTGTGTGTGTGTGTGTGTGTGTGTGTGTGTGTGTGTGTGTATAAAATTAATTCTTCTGTTTATATTGACAATATGATGCTTAAATGTTTACATCTTATCCTCTCACTAAAGTAGTAACCTTTTTGAGAACAGGAGGACTTACTATAAGGTTCAAACATATTATATTTTACATATTCAAATGACTAATGTGCTCAGTAAGAACTAGGGTAGACATTTTGGGAGGGTACACGTTAATTACAGAAATGCTACTCTCAACATCTTTATTTTCACTAACATCCAGTTGAAAATGGGCATTTCCTTCAGTTATTTAAAAATGTGATTTTATGAAGGGGTCCATAAGCATCACCACACTACCAAGTAAGATCCATGTCACCAAAAAAACCTGATAAACTGGATTTTTTGTTTAAAAATAAAAACTTTTATCATTAGCAATGTTTTGTTTAATGAAGTAATTGTGATTTTTTTGTGTAGGTTACAAGGTGATTTTGAAAACAATTCTAAAACAAAATGTTTTTAAAATGTTAACATAAATATTAGCAAGATTATAATATTTTCTTCTAAGAAAGTTACTTTGAAAAGACTATATAAGTTCTTGTGTATTTATTTGAAAACCAGTTTTGTTACTTTATAACCAAACAATACAGTGATGTAGTAGATAAAGTACTTATCTTGTAGTCAGAAGATCTCTATTCAGGCCTTTGCTTTGTCATTGCTCTGTGACCCTGGGCAAGATTTTTAACCTCCTATTCCTTTTTCTTCATCTCTAAATGGAAGTCATGTATAAACTTCATCTACAGATGAAGAAATAGGCATATGTTAAAATTCACTTTAAAGTCTCATATAAATGTGAACTGTAATTATTCTAGTGCCAGAGATAGTGCTAAAAGATATGAGGCGCTTAGCAAATAGTTGTATTGTCTTGTGCATATTTAAATACTTATCAAACATTGATCCTCCACAATTTTGTAAGACAGAATATCAATACTATCATTTTACAGAAGAGCAAATTAAGGAAAAGTTATTTAGCATTGTAGTTAATGATCCTTTTTGAGTTGAAGTGACCTGGGGCAACTGGACCTTCAGTTTCTTTACTAAAGTTTTAGTTCAAGACAGAGTTATTATCACAGTATATTATTGAACACTCACCTATGTAAAATACCAGGTGGAATGCTATTCATCCAAATACATCTACTGCCTTCTAACATCTTTTGATATATCTCAAATTTTATTTAATTCCAAAAGAACAGTTTTCAGCTCTGCAAAAAAACATAGAGGTAAAGTAAAATTTGGAGTAAAAGTGGAAACATTATATTATAAAAATCACTAAGATATCAAAGCTTGACAAGAATTTAAAGACTATATAGCATGCCTTTAACTAAAGGTATGTAGAGATTGAATAGTTTTCCTTTATCACTTAATCGTTTGCTAAACACCTGCTATGTATAATCTACTACTCAGCACTAGGATAGTTACAAAGTTATTATTTAGATATTGTTCTTGTCTTTTAAAAGCTATTATTTTAGGTCATTTATTTTTAGGTTATGAGAAAAGGAGGAAAACCATAATCGCTAGTGATTGTACCTAATCACTAAGCTAAATTGCATTTTTATATCAATTTTTCAATTTTAAATACATTCATTCACGTCTTTCATATAGTGTAAGCTGGTCAGGAGGCATGGTTTATTATAATCTGATAATAAAGGGTCAGGAAACCACTAAAAACACATCATTTCAGTCCACAGTTTCTGCAATAAACTTGTTCTTCTTGCTCTTGAAGAGGAAAAACTTTGAGGGAAATTGGGAGCAACTATTTTTGTAAGACATATTCAAGGCATATTTTATATTGCTTTGGGTTCTCCTCAGCTGGCTCTGCAGAAATGTCTAGTTAACAAACATTCCTTCCAAAGTTGTCCACATTTCTGCTTACTTCATTGATGATGCTATTGGACAAAAAAAAAGAAGTCAATAGTAGTCCTTTTGATTTCTCTTCTTATTAAAAACATAGTGGAAGAGTGCAGAAAGGCCAAGTCTGCTAAATGGGAAAGACTTAATTACAGAAAGCATTTCCAATTCCATATTTTTTGTAGAGAGGAAAACAAGTAACTACTGTTTAAGGTATTGTTCCACTGCCTCTGTTTGATTATAGTCCATTTTAAAAGACGATAGATCTGCATGGCACCTTTTTTTCTAACAGTATTCTTGGTATCCTGGGAGTAGTCTCTAAATTTATATTCCATTAGATTATTGAGTATTCCTTTTTACCTATAGCTAGGGAAAAAGCAATGCCCAATAGCCTTCAAAGGACAAAACTGACCAGCTGGAGATTGGAATGTTACCTCCAAAAGAGAAAAATCATACTAAAACCCACTACTTTTATATGTCAGAGAAGAGAACACACACACACACACACACACACACACACACACACTCTCTCTCTCTCTCTCTCTCTCTCTCTCTCTCTCACACACACACACACACACACACACACACACACACACACACACACACACACACACACTCTCCCTCACTCTCAGGAAGGGACATGAGTTTAAATCTCTGAATTCTTGAAGTCTCAGTTTGAAACACACCGGCATACTACTCATTTGTATATTTCTTTGCTTTCATTTCCTTCTGTATGATTTTCTCATGTTTTTAACCTGTATAGCTTTATTTTCCTTCAGTCAGTATGTTTATTTGCAGTGCTTGTCAGGAATGTCTATTATAAACAAGACCAGTTTTTCCTTTCATTCAGTAAACATTTATGAAATGCTGCTGCATTCTAATAGATGGAAGTTCGAGATAAGCTAATAACCCCTTACCTTTCTGTAGCATTTTACAGTTTACAGTGCACTTTGATGTCTTTCATTTGTAAACTGTCAGACACTAAACAAATGTAAATTATTCTAGAGCATGCCCTTGTGAGGGAGGCACAGTGAGTTGTGATGCAGAATTATGACAGAGGAGAAACACTGGGGTTCAGTGAGATGGTAACTGGGAGAGTATGGGCCTGTCCTTTGTTCTGCTGCTTCCAACAACTTGCTGTAAGTGCTGTAGTCTGCTTATGTTCTTAGTTCTTTTAAATCGTTTAAGCACTGTATGTACCAATTATATGAGGGTCTCATTTATTAAAACATCTGCTTACAGACTATTAGAGATTTGCTCTATTATAAATTTGACCCAAGAGTCATAATTGTGATAAAGTTAATTGAGCATAATTAATGATGCTTCCTTGTACAGTGTAGAAAAACTAATTGAGAGAGTATGATTTATGTGTTTGAGGTCTCTTAGAAAGTCATCCAAGGAAATTTGAGCTTATGCCTTATTTTCCTATTGATAAATCTTGAAGCAAACAACAGTGATGCTAACTGTTGTTGGTGCTGCTCATCATAATGGTATTTTTCCTCCACTGAAAAGCATTAAAAAAAAATGTCAATACCCCTTCCTTTAGGGGTTTTCTAACTCTTTAGTTTAAAGTTACAGTATGACCTGATCATGATCATACCAAATAAAGAATTCCCATTCAACAATAAAACTATTAAAATTTTCTACTTGATTGTCTTTATTATGAGAAGATAACTTAACATTTAGAATTTTAGAGCTGAAAAGGAACCTTGAATCACATCTCTTCTCAATTTCATCATTGTCATTTTACAAATAAAGATACTTGAAGTTTGAAAAAGTGAAATGACCAAGGTCACTACCCTCCAGCTTAGTGTTAGAACTTGAATTAGACCCCGGTTCTTTGTGGGAACATCAGCAGGGAAGAAAGGTTATTAGCACAGACTTTTTTATTTTAGATTGAGGGGCTTCAAAATATTTCTCACAGAATTATCAGAATAGACCCATAGAGGAAAGTGCAAAAGATAAAGTCAGTAAATATTGAGGAAACTATCATGTGAGGACTTGTGTGCTATCTTTGAATACTTCCTTAGAATAGTAAACAGTTGTTTCCCAACCAGTGAATGAGGGGACATTCCAGACTAATTGGTTGAAGCTGTATATACTTTTATGGGGTAGGATCATTGTCATTTACATTTGCTGTCACACTGTGTTGTTGACTCTTCTTTCTTGGTACTGTTAGCCAGTGAGAAAGATTTTGGATGATTGGCACATTATTGATTTGGAACAGAATGGGGTTCTTAATCTTTTTTTGTGTCGTGGACTTTTTGGATTGTCTTATAAATCCTGCGAATGCCTTTTAGGAGCAGTGTTTTTAAATGCATAAAATATAATAGAAATGATCATAAACCAATTATATTGACCTATAGTTGTCAAAAGACAGCTAGGTCACTTACTAGAGAGAGTGCTAGGCCTGGAGTCAGGAAAAGCTGAGTTCACATATGAACTCATGACAACTTACTAGCTGTGTGATCCTGGCAAGTTACTTAGCCTCTTGTTTGCCTCATTCGACCGGAGAAGGAAATGACAAATCACTCCGGTATCTCTGCCAAGAAAATTCCGTGGATTGTGTGGTCCATGGGGTCATAGTCAGACATGACTGAACAACAACACAGTAAAATTAAAATTTTAATTTTAAATAAAAAATTAAACAGATTCATTGATTGTGAGCAAAAAAAAAATTGGCATTTGCTTATCTAATTCTTACTTACTGTGCTGGAATATGGCAATGTCTGTAAAAGAAGCTCTCTGAAAGGAAAAATTTTATGTAGGCATATACTGAAAAGTAATGACACAAAAAATGTTTCCATATAGTGAGCAGTATGGCATTTCTTTAGATTCAGATAAAAGTATTTTAATCATTTTTGTTTTTATTGCTGTCATTTTCATTGACGTCTTCTCTTCCTGAAACTTTACATAGTATGTATTGTCTGTTGCTCAAAGCAAGGGCGGGAAAATTCCAGCTTGTTGTTTTTGTATGCTAGCAAGCTCAGAATGATTTTTTTGCCATTTTAAAACTAATACAACTTTATTTAGACTATAAGTAGGTTAACCAGTTTGTAGTTTGTTTAAGCTGTTTCTTATCATCTCCCACTGGGTGTTTTTTTGGTGACATTTTTCTTTATTGTTTTGCCATTTGCAACTCTCCAAAATGAAAGGAGACCAGCCTAGTTTTGTTACTTTTAGTAAATGATAAATGCTTGGTAGGCAAGGAGGCTGCAATTTAATTTGTAAAGGCTATTCTCATTCATGTTACTATTGACAAACATTATCTAAATTTCATTTTTATTGATTCATTTTTATTTTAAAGAATAGGAAAACAGAATAAGAATATATCAGGGATGCACTAAAAAAAGCGCCTTTTTTCTGATGTTGCTCATATGACCTTTGAACTTTTTTAGCTACTATCTTTTCTTTGGCTTTGGTTAAAACTGTGAAGAAGATGATATTTTGAACTCCAAATTTGTGGAGATACTGGACTAAGGATACTGAATGTACAAGGAGACTTTGAAACACTTGGGTAAAAGTGTCTGTGTGTGTGTGTGTGTGTGTGTGTGTGTGTGTGTGTGTGTGTAGATATTCCCTCTAGCCTTTATTATGACTTTCTGTTGTTTTAAATAGTCTTTGGCAGCTAAGTTTACCTTTCCCAACTCTTGTGATTACTTTTTTGCAAATTTTGGAAAATGGATCTCCATACCCCAGTGCCTGTTTATCTTATTTCCCAGTGCATTTAAATAATAATAATAGCAATAATTATTATATATTTTAAGCATTTGATTTAACAATTTTGAATTCCAGATTCTTTCCCTTCTTCCCTCGTCACCCACCCTTACTGGGAAGATAAGCAATTCAATATAGATTGTACGTGTGTAGTCACACAAAACATTTCCATAGTGGATATATTGTGAAAGACTGACTATATTTCCCTCCATCCTGTCCTGCACCCCCCCCTCCACTTGTTCTATTTTCTACTTTGACTGTGTCCCTTTTCAAAAGTGTATGTTTCTAACTGCCCTTCTCCCCAATCTGCCCTTCTATCATCCCGCATCCCCTTCCCCCTTACTTTCCTGTAGGGTAAAATATCCAGTTTAGTGTATATGTTATTCTTTCCTTAAGCCAAATTCAATGAGAGTAAGGTTGACCCATTCCCTTTTGCCTTCTGTTCTTCCCCTCCATTGTAACAGTTTTCCCTTGTCTCCTTTATATAAGATAATTTACCCTATTCTGTCTCTCCCTATCTCCTCTCATTATATGCCTCTCACCTCTTAATTTTATTTTTTAAATATCATCCCTTCCTATTCAATCGATCCTGTGCCCTGTGTTTATGTAGACCTGTACACATATATACACACACTCATATGTATTCATATGCACATATACCCTCCTATATAGACATCTGTATATCTATACATACACACATTTATATTCCCTTCAACTATCCTCATACTGAGAAAAGTTTCATAAGTTACAATTATTGTTTTTCCATGTAGGAATGTAAATGTAAATAGTTCAACTTTGATAAGTTCCTTATGATTTCTTTTCCCTATTTACCTTTTCATGCTTCTTGCATTTGAATGTCAAATTTTCTATTCAATTCTGTTTTTTTTCATCAAGAATGCTTGAAAGTCCTCTATTTCATTGAAATATTTTCCCCTGAAACATTATACTCAATTTTGGTGGGTAGGTGATTCTTGGTTTTAATACCAGCTCCTTTGACCTCCAGAATATCATATTGCAAGCCCTTCTATCCCTTAATATAGAAGCTGCTAGATCTTGTGTTATCCTGATTGTGTTTCCACAGTATTCAAATTATTTCTTCTTGGCTGTTTGTAGTATTTTCTCCTTGATCTGGGAACTCTGGAACCTGGCTATAATATTTCTAGGAGTTTTCTTTTTGGGACCTTTTTCAAGAGGTGATAGGTGAATTCTTTCAATTTCTATTTTGCCCCCTGGTTCTA
This sequence comes from Petaurus breviceps papuanus, assembly GCF_028583685.1. Lineage (NCBI taxonomy): Eukaryota > Metazoa > Chordata > Mammalia > Diprotodontia > Petauridae > Petaurus > Petaurus breviceps. Next base: position 13,982,059 of record NW_027185784.1, read on the forward strand.
AAATATCAGGGCAATTTTCCTTGAGAATTTCTTGAAGGATGATTTCTAGGTTCTTTTTTTGATCATAGCTTTCAGGTAGTCCAATCATTTTTAAATGATCTCTTTTGGATCTATTTTCCAGCTCAATGGTTTTTCCAGTGAGATATTTCATGTTGCCTTCTATTTTTTCATTTGTTTGGATCTGTTTAATGGTATCTTGATTTCTTATGAAGTCATTAGCTTCCGTTTGGTCCAGTCTAATTCTGAAGTAATGATTCTCTTCAGTGAGCTTTTGAGATTCTTTTTCCATCTGGCAAATTTGACTTTTTAAGGCATTCTCCTCATTTGCTTTTTGGGCCTCTTTTGCATTTGAGTTAGTCTATTTTTTAAGGTGTTATTTTCTTGGGGTGGCTAGGTGGCACAGTGAATAGAACACTGGCCCTGGAGTCAGGAGGGCCTGAGTTCAAATCCGGCCTCAGACACTTGACACAATTACTAGCCCTGTGACTTTGGGCAAGTCACTTAACCCCAACTGCCCTCCAAAAAGCAAAAAAAAAAAAAGTGTTATTCAGTCAGGTCAACTCTTTTCATGATTTTCTTGCATCATTCTCATTTCTCTTCCCAATTTTTCCTCCATTTCTCTTACTTGATTTTCAGACTCCTTGTTGAGCTCCTCAATGGCCTGTAATCAGTTCATATTTTTCTTGGAAGCTTTTGGTGCAGGAGTTCTGACTTAGGTGTCTTCCTCCTGTTCCATGCTTTGATCCTTTTTGTCCCCAAAATAGGAGTGTAAAGTTGGGTTGCTCTGCTTGCTTTGCTTCCCTTGTTTGCTCATGTTGCCACTCAATTACTTGACTTTTGGGCTTTTTGCCACAGTAGGACTCTGCTACCAGACAGGGGAGCTTTGTCCCAAATGGCTGGGGTTTTCACAGCTGCTGGAGCTATTAGTTGGGTTCCCTCTCTGAAGCCTCCAGACTGGTTCTGGCACCTGGTCACACACCCCAGACAGTGATCCAGATCCAAGCAGGTTAAAGCAAGAATAATTACCCCTCAGACTTGTCTCTTGGTCCCCCTACGATATGCAGGCCAGGAGCTCTGAAGCAGCCATGGTGGTGGCTACAGGGCCTCCGCTACTTCTCGCCCCATGGGGCAGCAGCCAGCCCCACTCCTTTGTTCTCCCCAGTTCCAACAGAATTCCGCACTGACTTTTTATTTTGTCCTTGGCACTTATGGTTTGATAATTCTGGACACCACTGCAGATGCTAGTGATCCTGTCTTCTGCAGTTTGCTCCATCTGCTGCTGGTTGGGACCACCCTGAGGCTAAAACCTTGGGCTCATGTGGGGCTGGGCTCAGCTCCTAACGCCTTGTGATGGGCCCTTCTTGTAGGCCTGCCTTCAGCGGGAGATTTGTTTCTCTTTGTCACTTTGTGGGTTCTGTAGCTCTAAAGTTTGTTTAGAGTCATGTTTTATAGGTATTTGAGGTGGTTATGGGGGAGCTCATGGAATTTTCCTGCTTCTACGCAGCCATCTTATCTCTGCCCCCCCCCCCCCCCCCCTTTTTTTTAAAGATTTTTTTTTCTTTTTCTTTTTTTTATCTGTTTTTTCCTTTTGTTTGTTTTTGTTTTTTTAGTTTTTTTTTGGTTAGTTTTTCTTTATCTTTTTCCATTTGGTCACCTATTCTTTCTCTACTTTTCTTACTCTAATTGTATCTTTCTCATCGTTTTCTTCCCCCCCCAGTTCTGTTTTTTAAAGAGTTCTTTTCTTCATTGAATTTTTTTATCTTGTTTTTCCATTTGGTCAGTTTTGCTTTTTAAGGAGTTCTCCTCTTTGGTTAGTTTTTCTATATCTTTTTTTCCATTTGGTCAGTTCTTCTTTACAAGGTTTTCTTTGCCTCATTGAATTTTTGTACTACTTTTATTATTTGCCCTATTCTGTTTTTTAAGGTGTTATTTTCTTCAGCATTTTTTAAGTGCTTCCTTTACCAATCTGTTGACTCTTTTTTCATTGTTTTCTTGCATCACTCTCATTTCTCTTGCCTATTTTTTCTCTACCTCACTTACTTGATTTTTACAATTCTTTTTTAAGTTTTTCCGTGGTATGAGAGTAACTCGTATTTTTCCTTCAGGTTTTGAGTGTCGCAGTTTTGACTTTCTTGTCTTTTTCTGAGTATGTATTTTGATCTTCTTTGTCATCATAGTAAGTGTGTATAGTCAGACTTTTTTTTCTGTTGTTTACTTATTTTTCCAGGCTGTTTCTTAACTTTTAACTCTGTGCTAAAGTGGGCCTGTGCCTACAAGATGGAGGGTACACTTTCCCAAACTTTAGCATTTTTGTACTGCTTTTTCCAAAGCTAACTCTGGGTATTTGTAATCTTTCGTTCTTCCAAGGTGGTATGATCTAAATAGGGGTGTGTTTACTATTCTTCTGGTCTATTAGTGACCATAAGCACTCTTTCCTGCCCTGGAACTGTGACCAGGGTTTTCACTCCCCTGAGGCTCTGGTGTGCCAGTGCTCCTCTTCCTCCTCTGAGGCTGCAACCCAGATCTGAAGATGGCTAGTACAATAGGGTCCTGCCCGTGGTGCCAGCTGCTGGTTTGCTGGGGCTGGGTCTGCACTGGCATGGCCTGCATTGGACTGCACTCCACTCTCACCCTGGTGTAATAGACCTTTCCTGCTGACCTTCTATTTCTGGGAAATAATTTTGTCCCATCCTTTTGTGCGTTCTGCCACTTCAGAATTAGTTTTCAGGCATTATTTTAAAGGTATTTGGAGGAAAATTTGGGAGTACTCAAGTGAGTCTGTGCCTTTTCTACCATCTTGGCTCTGCCTTCTTTTGCAGTTCTACTTCTAAAATATTAAATTTCTCCCTTTCCCCCATTTAAAAATAAATGTTGTATCATATGAAGCAGGTCTGTCTTATGAAGGAACAAAACACAGAAATTCCCTTTGACTAAATTTGTAATGAGTATTTGCTATGCTGTTTTCCTTTAGTATGTCTGAAAAGAAGGCCTATAATTAGTACTGTTTTATTAGAAATAGCTAACTAAAATTCAATTTGCACCATTTCTGATCCTCTTCATTTGATGTTTATTCAGAATTGTTTGATCAACCTAATTCTCCTGGCAAAAGGCAACAGCGGTGTATTAAGTAAATTAAAGAGTATTTTTATTTACAATTTCTTTGTTTTTAACTAAGCCTCATATTACTTTCCCTGTGAAGTAGTTAAAATGACTGAATATAGTTATTAACAACAGAGCTAGAACCCAAATTTATTTACTCTCCCAAATCTTTCCATATTATACTGAGCCATGTTTTCTCCAAAAGTATAGGGTTCTTTTATGGATAGGTTGAACAGTCTTTTCAGACTTTCTTATGGCCTGTTCATATGTGAGGAGGCGAAATATGGAATTTGTCCCAGTTGATGAAAATGTTTCTGGTAAAGGCATTTGGAGCATCTCCAAACTAGTTCCAGAGAAGAAAAGAAGCATTATAAAATGAAACCAAAGACAAGAGTGGAAGAGAATTTTCATGTCTTGACAGGTATATCCTGTTATAAAGGAGAAGTTATATTTTCTTCCTAGGTCAGGGTATGATTTCTTTCACATTTGTTCTGCTTGTGAGGGTTCAGTCAATATCTTTAGCCCAAATAGTCTAAATAGTCTAAATAAGCCCAAATAGTCTAAATAAAACCTCTGAAAGCTTTCACATGTCTCAATTCAGAAAAAAATTAGCTAAGGCTCTTAATATATTTCATCTTAGGTTGAGATAGTAGAAAAAGGATAATATTTAAGTGCAATTCATTGTAGAACCCTGGAATCATAGAATTTAGAAGAGAGGCCTTAGAGGTCATTTAGTCCATTTTCCTCATTTTACAGAAAAACCGAGACCCAGAGACTGAGTGTCTTGCTTACAAAGCCATACTCATAGTAGGTAGCAGAGCTGAAATTACAACACAGTTTCTCTGACTCCAAATCCAACATGTTGTTAATTAAAGTAAGAGTTATATCTGGATTTGAAAATGAGAACTGCATTTAAATACCTGGAAATTATTCTTTACTCTGTTTAAAAAAAACGTCCCTCAAACTAGAGAAGACACCAGAACTTGTTTAAGGAGAAAGAGAATAAAGAAATTTGAAGTATTTCTTCGAATAATCATGCCAGTTTCCATTGTGCATTAGAAGTATGCTTTATTTGAAATGGATGTTTTATGAATAGTTTATTTTAATGAAAGAAACTTGGTAGCATAAGATTACTCAAAGGAAATGTCATATGGCAAGAGAAAGAATTTTTTTTCTTTTAAAAAACATTATGCATTGAGTAATGTCTGTGGTCCTAAGTTCTTGGCAATTTTTGTTACCCAGAGGATGGATCACTCTTATTTCATACAAAGAGCTCTAAAATAATTGATTTATTAATTTGCTCTCATTATGAAGCCTAATGTTTTAAGCTTTGCTGTGTTTTATATTTTAAATTGTAGAAAAAATAACCCTGCAAGGTTGATTGTAATGCCTTTGGGCATATTTGACTTTCTACTGTTATTCTGACTATAACCTGCCAATTCTAGTAAGTAGGGCAGTTTTTGAAATTGTCAAGCTGTCTTAGCACAGATGGTAAACTGCACTAGTGGTACAATAAAGATTCTCTTGCCCCATTTGGTTGAAGACTTGAATATTCTGGTTAATAGGGAGAATTATTCTATATATTATGTTGTTCTTGTTCAGTCATTTCAGTCATGTCTGCCTCTTTGTGACCTCATTTGGACTTTTCTTGACAAAGATACTGGAGTAGTTTGCCATGTCCTTCTCCATCTCATTTTATAGGGGAGGAAAGGGTTTATTGATTTGCCCTGCCTAGGTCACACAGTTAGTAAGTGTCTGAGTACTAATTTGAAATTCTGGTCATCCTTAGGTTAGGCCCGTTTATCTATCCACTTGGCGCCACCTAGCTGCTGTGTATATTATATTAATATTCAATTTTAAAAGAATTCTAATTACTGAAAATTTAAAAATATAACTTAATGTTTAATTGACATTCATAGTGTTCATTTTTTATTTTTTTCCTCATGTGGCATTTTGATATCTCAAGGTCATTATTATAAAAACCAGTTATTGTTCAACTTTTAGATGAGTGAAAATGCTGGTTAGTTTCAGTTGATTAATTACTGGATAAATATCTTTTACTGTATTCACATAATTCAGTAGATTGCTGATTGTGTTGATGTGAGTACTCCCTCCAGTGGTAAAGATTGCAACCTATCCATGCCTTCTCATCCATTTGGCCTTGTAGTTGTCATGCCTTTTATTATAGCAAAAATCTTGAGCCTGCCTGTCTGTTTCTACTTTCCATTTGTTCTCATCTTCCTGGTTATAGATTTATGACTTATCTAAAATTGCAGGAAGCAAGGCATTCATATTTGTAATTTTACACAAGATATATTCTAAGGATATACAGAATCAAGGGGAAGCCACACCATTCCTTTATGCAATATTCCCAATTCTGGAGTATGTGGTGAGTATGCTGGTTGGAAAGTGCTTAGGTGTTGCTTTAGATAATCCAAAATTTAATGACTTGCTGGTTTTCCCCTTTTACTGAGGCATTTATACCTGTGGGGAAGGACTGCAACTCAATAATTTACAGAGTGGATAAGAATACATTCTTGTATGACAGTACACCCCTCCTTGTGACTAGAGACTTTCTAGAAGGAGAGTGGGAACACTGGTAGTGAAGTCAGTAAAGAATCCTATTTTCCATGTCATTTTAGAAATGTTTCAGTTTCTCCCACTTAATCAATTCTGTATTATTTAGGTGGGAATCCTTGTGGGTCTGAAGGTTCAGCATACTTTTGAGAGTCATTCTTACAGATTTTTTCCATAAGTCTTTAAAAACCCCTTTAAAATTCATACCATAGAGAGATAGAAAGATAAGACCCTTACAGCTAGAAGCTTCAGTATCATAGAAGGTTAAATAAAGTCCTGGGTCTGAAGTCAGGAAGACTTGAGTTCAAATTTGACTTCACACATTTACTAGGTGTATGACTTTGAGCAAGTCATTTAACCTTTATCTACTTTGGTTTCCTCAATCAACTGTACTGTGTAGAAAATAATAACACCTCATAGAATTGTTGTGAGGATCAAATGTTAACATGTGTAAAGTATTTAGGATAGTGCCTGGAACATAGTAGGTGCTTAATTAAAGCTTGTTTCCATCTTTCCCTAATTAAGTATGATCCTTACCACTAGAAAATTATGGTTTTAGGCAGTGGAAGTTGCCACTTAGGAAAATTTTTGTGAAATTTTAAGAATTCATTGCATGTTGAATAAAAATTGAGTTATTTTGAGTTTATTGAGAGGGGTTTGAGAAGAAAAGGAGTATTGTGTGGTTGAAGAGGCAAGCCGCGAAGATAGTTTTGATTAAAATGTCCAGGTTGGATTGGGGATCTCTAGTCAATAGGTTTATATCTGACTTAACTTTATTTTGACTTGACTTATAAGGTATTATTATTATGGTTGATAGCCCTACAGGCTCTACTCCCTCTCATAAGCTGTGTATGCTATTCTGTTTATGTATTTATTTATTGGTATTCTATTTAGAAATAAATCTTTAAAAATTTAACCTAATTACATTCAAAATTATGAGGAGAAGTCAACAGTGGTGGATCAAATAATTATTGTAGAAGTCAATGATAAGAACTTGCAGGCTCATAAGAGCTTTTTTGTACTTTTAAAAATTTTATTTGAAATTTTGAACTTATATGCTAAAAGAGGCTGTTGCAAATACATAGCAGAATCTCCCAAGAGAATTTTGCACAAAACCATGATTGTTTCGTATTGCTTGATTAAAAAAAAAAAAGATTAAATAATAAAAATAAAAAAAGATCCCACTTGAGGAGGAGCCAAGATGGTGGAGTAAAGGGAGAGTACTGGCACAGTTCTCCCAGCATTCCCCGTATACAACTTTAAAATAACACATCGAATTGAATTCTCACAAAAGAAGCACAGAAGGAAGAACTTTCACAAAGGAGAGGAAAAGGAGGGGAGGGAGGGGGTTGCTTAAACCTCACTCATCTGAACTAGTTCAAAGAGAGAACAATATAATATATAAATATCTGTGTGAGTGTATGTGCACATACACACTGTCTCTCTATTTTTCTCTCTCTCTGTTGGGTATAGAAATATTTATCCAACAGGAAGTAAGAGGGGGAGGGATTAAGAAAAAGTAGGAGGAGGGGCAGTGATAAGAGGAACAGTAGCTTAAGGGAGGCAGTGGTCAAAAAGCAAGACTTTTGCAGAAGACCAAGGTGAAAAAAAAATTGTGAAGGATATACAGAAGGATGAAGGGAAATAAATAGTTAACAGTTATAACCGTGTATGTTAATAATGGGAATAAAGCTAATGGCTCATGTGAAAAAGGCAGGGGCAACAGTCATGATCCCAGACTAAGGAAAAGCAAAAAGAGGCCCACCTAAAAGAGAGAATTAGGTAAACTACGTTTTTGCTAAACTATCCCACTTGTCTGAACTTCATTCTGAACTTTTCTCGATTTTGCAATTTAAAAAATGGTTTCTTCAGTGGCCCTCTTTTTTTTGTTACTAGTATTGTTAAAGTTCCTTTACCCAGGCACTCCCAACCCTTAAGGGAAAACTCAGATACCTGTAACAAATAAGCAAATTCAAACCAAACTAATCCTCATAATGGCCATGTCCAAAAATGTGTGTGACTTGCTGTACATTGAGAGCATTCCTTTTGTTGGTAGGTAGATAACATTCTTCATTGTACATCCTTGGGAAATATGCGTAATTATTGCACTGATGAGAATTTTTAAGTCTTTCAGAGTTGTTTTTCCTACAGTATTGATCTCCTAGTATTGTTAGTTCTGCTGGTTCTACTATTATATTAATTCTGTATCACTTAATGCAACTTAGAATTTTCTGGTATTATCTATTCCCATTTCTTACAGTATAATAATATTTTATTATATCTACATATCATCATCGGGTTCAGGCATTTTCTAGTTGTCTATGAGGTGATCTTAGACGCACCCCCTTAGAAATTTAGTTCTTTTCTTTTTTTTCCCCTTTTTAAATCTTCCTCCAGGATCAGGAATTTTGTTTTGCTTGCAACTGTTCCCTTCCTGGTTTTATCCTTTCTGTTAGCAAGCCTCTAAACCTATTCCCATTTGTGTCCCTCTTTAAGTTTGATGTAATTCTATTCCAGACATTGCATGTTTTCAAACCTCCTTTGTCCATTTCAGATAAGATAAAGTACATATAATGCCTACTCCCCTCACGTCTTATTCCATGTTTGTATATTCTTTTCTCATAACCCCAGTTAGGAGAAATGGCAAGTTCCACCTCCTTGTTTCCTCCTTTATACACTGATGTTTTCTTCCTTTTCCTCTTTTTCTTTCCCTTTTTAAAACCATAGAATAAAAACAATTTGCATATAGGATCTCAGTTTTTCTTATTTAACTTTCTCCATACTCTTTGAAAATGTTAGAAGATTTTTGAAGAGAAACTTTTTCCTCCTTCCCCTTTTCCTCTCCCATTTCGGTATTAACACCTTATTAACTTTATTAACTCCAATAAAGTTACCTTTCTAGCTTTATCTGCACTCTTATGTTTGTATTTTGAATTCCCAACTCAGCTGTGGGTGGTCATTTTATTAGAGATGCTTGCAAGCCTTGTATTCCATTACAGGACCATTTTCTTTCTCATGGGTGTGTGTTGACCTTTGCACAGTAGTTGTTGTTCAGTTGTTTCCGTCATATCTGATTCTTCATGACCCTATTTGGAGTTTTCTTGGCAAAGACACTGGAGTGGTTTGCCATTTCCTTCTCTAGCCCATTTTACAGATGAAAAAATGGAGGCAAACAGGGTTAAATGACTTTCTCAGGGTCATACAATTATTACTTGTCTGAAACTGGGTTTGAACTCAGGTCTTCCAGACCGCAGGCCAGGTATACAATATGTTATTCTTGTTTGGAAGCTTTCTTTTGCCTTTACAGATATTGTATTCTAATATCTCTCATTTATGGTAGAAGTTTCTACATCTTAATGTGATCATGACTGTGATCCTTTGGGATTTGAACTGCTCCTCTCTGGGTGCTTATGTTATATTTTCTTTGACATGGGATCTCTGGATTTTCACAGTGACCTTCCAGGAATATTTTCTTTGGGAGTTTCTTTTGGGAGCTTACTAGTGAATTTTTTCTGTTTTCACTTTTTCTTCTGTTTCTAGTAACTGTGCAGTTTTCATTTATGGTTTCTTGAAAATATAGTTCAGGCCTTTTTTGGATTGTACTTTACAGGGAATCCAACAATTTTACAATTATTTTTTTTGACCCGTTTTCCAAATAGTTTTTGGGGGAAGGTGGAAGTGGTGTGGGCAGTAATTGGGTGTCCTTTTCTTATTTAGGCTGGAAGTGGAGCTGCCATTCATAGACCTGATCTTGTTGCTGATGGATATAGATTATAGATCACCGATAACAACACGCATTTATATAATGCTCTAATGTTTACAAAGTGCTTAAAAATGTTATCTTACTTGATCCTTATAACCTTGTGAAGTCGGTGCTAATATTAGTCCCATTTTATGGATAAAAAAAGTGAGACAGTGAGGTGAAGTAAGTGACTTACCTATGGTCACACAACCAGGATGTGTCTGAAACCAGATTTGAATTCAGGTCTTCTTAACTTATGGTTTGATTCCATATTCCCTACTTGCCTCCCTCAAGGTAGTGTGTAATCACTGGTATAGCCTATAGCCATGAGCTTATCTCTGCTTTTTGATATACTCTCTGGATTTGCCATAACTTTCCTTCCAAGGAGCAAGTGTCTTAATTTCACAGCTGCAGTCACCATCCACAGTAATCTTTGAGCCCAAAAAATAAAATTTGACAGTGCTTCCATTTCTTCTTCTACTTGCTAGTCCTTTTCATTAATTTTATAAATTACAATTTTTTGTGCCCCTTTCCACTAAGACTTTCTTGTACTCTTCATTATATATCTTCTCTTTATGTTTACTCTAGACCCTCATTCTCTGATTCATGACCCTTAATAATCATCTGGTCTCTCCATTTTTTCTCTTTTCTTCATATAGTCAAAACTTTCAAGGTATCCATTGCAGGCATTCTCCTAAGGCTTTGTGGGGCTTACCCTCTGGATTTCCTTTTTCCATTGTACCCACATTAGAGAAGATGCTTCCTCATGGTAGGGCTCTTTCCACTTCACTGATCGATACCTTTCCTTGTTGCACATTTGCCTGAGAAGCTCTCTGTGTTACATGCTCTCCTTTTGGCAGTCCTCCAGGCTCCAGTTGTCCAGAGGTTCCATTTTCTCCCTCCCCTTCTCGGACAAGTAGACTTTTCAAGCACTAAATCCCCCAGGCTTCATTTAGTGTAAGATCTTCATCTCCCTTCACCCATAAGAGTATTCATTTGTGGAACCCCTTCCCAACCTCCGAAGTAAGTACTCTTCTCCCCTTGCCCCCACCCCCCTCTTCAGTCATTCTCCCCTACTCACTCATTTCAAGTGCTTCTCTTTCTATGACCACAGAGGTTACCTTCCCCTCAATCAAGATCTTAATTTGACTCTGAACTTCTCACCCCTCTCTATCTACTGTTTTCTCCCTGCATTTCATGCACCCTCCTATGTTCAATTGTAATCCCACAAAAGAAACATTCATGGTAGGCAGGGGGTTACTAGCTTCTGTCCATAATGCCTACCTCTTCACTGTTATTTCTACCAAATATCCACCTTTGTATCTCTTTTTTCCCTACCCCTATACTCCCCTTACATTGAAGAAGAGCTCTCTTACTAATCTCTTCACTCCTTCTGCATTTGTTGTATTGAAAGCAGCTCATCTTTTCGTTTCTGATTTTCTTTCTAAAAATGTTTAAAATTCTTCTTTGTTATTGAATGTTCATCTTTTGTCTACTATAGTTAAGTTGAGATTTGCAGGATAGAGCACTCTGGGCTGTATCCTGAGTTCCAGTGCCATTTAGAACACATTATTCTATTCCTTCTTTTTTCTGGTGGGTGTGGAATAGTCTTGCATTATTTAAATGTCACTTTCTTTGTATTTGAAGGTTTTTCTCCTGATGCCTAACAGAACTGGTTTCTGAATGGAATTGTTAAATTTAACCACTTTGTGTCTTGGACTTTGCAGTATTGGGATTTTTCTTTCTTTTTTTTTGAAAACGATCTGTGAATTTTTTCATTTGGAATTTCATCTTCTATGTTCAGAAGTTCTGGATAGTTCTCTTTTTTGTTTGTTTCATTATGGTGTTAAGGTTTTTTGTCCTGTAGTTTTCTTCTGGGAGAACTATGATCTCTAGGTTGTCTCTACCCATTGTATTTTCAAGATCAGTGTGTTTTGCTTGCATAGTGATTGTATTTTTATTAATGTTAATGTTTTTTGCTTTTCCCCTTCTAGATTGTTCTTCCCTTCTGTGTATTTGAATTCCCGATCTGTTGTTTTCTCTTTTGGTTGTTTCTCTGGTAAGATTTTCCATTGCATATTCAGGCTTTTCTATTCTGCTTATTATTTTTATTGTGTAAGGCATACATTCTGTCTTACCATTAACTCTCTTTGTCTTTTAAACCACTTGGGAACAGTGTGTTAGGGTTGTGTGTTCTCAAATTCTACGGGAGCCTCCATCTCATCAACTGTTGAATTATTTTCCAGTATTTATTCATAAATACTTGAACTCATTTACTAGATATGAGGTCATATTTTCTTCTATTGTTATTCTTTTTCCTGTTGATGTTTGTTTAAGTTCAAAGTCTTTCAAATTTCTTCTTCCCTGAAATCTTTGGTAATTTCTGTCTTTTTTCCACTTTATTTTCCTTACCACCTACTTCTTGACTTCTTCCCCTCTGCTTATGATGTCAGCATCCTCCCACACTGGACAATTCACAGTACACTGACCTACATCTCTGCCCCAAAGATATTGCCCCTATTGAATGAGGGGAATGGATTAAAGGATCTCTGAGTGCCTTTCCAGCTCTAATCCAGTGACTTTTTTGTGGTCTTCTGTCAGGAGTATCCTGTGCTGTTTTTGTCACAAGTGCCAATACTTCTGTTGGGATATAATTTTTTGCGTAGCCATAAATGGCCCCAACTGGGTTCTATGCTCTTTCCCTCAGGCTTGATGGAGTACTGTTCAATTTCCCACATGCACACTGTCCTATCCTGGTGGCCTGTCCCACTCCTTCAGTTCTCTGACCTGGTGTAGCAGCAAGCACCCCAAGCGTCCTCAGGGTTTGCAGCTACCACAGGTTCTTGGATCTGCTTTGTTAAAGGAAAGCAACTCAAAATGGGTTACCAAGCTTACTTTAATCAGTCAGACATATATCGTTTACCTTGTTCAGGAGAAAAGGTCAGCACCCTGAACCTCAAAGTATACAGGCAGAATTATCAAGACAGAAACATCAAGTAGACAGATTTCCAAACTGTCCAACCATTACATCCATACCCAGTCAACATCTGGGTTTCCACATTCTGGGTTTTTCAAAGCCGGGGGACTCTGAACAACGGCTTCCCAGAATTCAGATCAAATCACAGAACACTTCTCAAAGTGAGTCCCAAAACAAAGCTACACATCAGGGCTTATATAGCCTTCTCCTGGCTCAGAGAATGTAACAACCTTATTGACCCACTGGCCAATCAAAAAGTATCTACTGAAAAACAAGCCTCCCTCCCCAGGCTTCTGGTGCACTTTAGCCTAGGGGCAGGGAAGATCTTTAAAATTTACATTCACATTACACCTGGTGCCAGCAGTTCAGATCTTATTTTTCTCTGGCACCTGAAGTTCTTTGCTTTGCAGGACTGGTACATCTGGGTTGCAGCCCTTGACAGACTTTTGCTTCTAAAGGACTGTACTCAATCTGTCTGTTGAATCCAGAGCAGACTTCCACAACTTAGATCTAGGATCTCCATGGCACTGGAAAGAGGGTGAGAGGCACTGCAGTGTAGAAATAGGATTTGAAGTAAGCCTGTGTTGTGTTCTTGGGTCTGCTAGTGCAGCCTTGTTAGTAATGTAGAAGGTTGGGAAGGGGTGCTGAGTGAGCTCAGGGTCAGTGAGATTTAGTTCCTGGTTTTTTTCTTTTAATCTTTTGGATTCTAGATTTCCTAAACCACGGAAATAGCATGAAAAATATCTTTTATCTTTGGTGCATAATTTCTATTTTGGAGAAGTTTGAGAGGTTGTGGGAATCAAAGAAAATGTTAAGTCTATCATGTTCATGTGACCTGGAAGTTAGGCAGCTAGTTATTCTTACATAAATTGTATTCTTCATTAAATGTCTCTTTTTGTCTCTCTGTACCTGTTGTAATTCACTCCTCCTCTACCTCCCTCTTGTTTGAGTGGCTGTTTCTATGTTCTTCACTTTTGTTTCCCTAATTGTTAACAGAGATTGGATTAGATTAGGGTCCTGTAATCTTTTGTATTTTGTTTCATGTGTTTGAAAATATTGTTGTGTGAAGGGATCTGTATGTTTCACCACACTGCCAAAGGAACCACGACATACAAAAAAACTTAAGAACCTGTGTACTAGATGGTATCTTAAAGTTACTTTGAACTTGGATTTTGATGCATTATGGTACTTGTCTGTATTTCTCTCCCTTTGTCTCTTGAGTCCACATTGGTCATAAATTAAAGATTTAAAAATGTTATATTTATTGATCTTATCTTAGAGTATTATATATAGAATTCTGGATTCCACGGGATTCAAAGTCAGCAGTCATTAGTATTCATCTAGTCAAATAAACATCACTTTATAGTTGAGGAAGAGAAATAACTTACAGAGGGTCACATAAGTAATAACTAACATTACAGAAAACACCCAGAAGTCTTAACTGTTGAGTTTGGAGTCAGAAAACCTGGGTTCAAATTCTGGTTCTTTTATTATGTCTGCTAGTTTTCTCAGAGATCTGTAACTACTCTGGGACTCATTTCCTTTGGGTATAGACTAAAGGATCTGTCAGTACTTTTCTAGTTCTAATTCAGTGACCTCTATGTGGCCTTCTATTTGAAGTATCCCATACTTCTTTTTTTTTGGTCACAGGTGGAAATACTTCTGTTTGGATAGAATATGTATTTTGATTAGAAAAAAAAATATTAGAAATGAGGAAAGGATCTGAGAAGTTGCCATTGAAATATCTCAATCATATTTTTCCAGTAATTATTGTGTACCCTCCCCATCCCCATGGATTACATTTATGTTAAGAGTGAAAATGGTGGGGGTAGCCAGGTAGCACAGCGAGTAAGAGCACTAGCCCCAGTGTCATGGTGACTTGGGGATCAAATCCAGGCCCAGACACTTAGCACCCACCCAGAAATACCTTGAGCAAGTTATTTAATCCCAATTGCTTTAAAAAAAAAAAAGAGTGAAAATTGTGTTAAAATTTAATCCAGGCATCTGTTGCAGTATAGGGTATTTATTTGGATTATCCATAATTGTTTTCTAATTTTTTTCCTTTTTCTGTTTTGCAGCTCTAAGCATAATACTGTTTTTTTTTTCCTACCCAGACCCTCATTTGTATCTGTCTCTTCTTTCAGAATGGCTGTGTTAGACAATTTTGCTGTTTGATCATACTTGTCCTTTTCCTCCTAATTTAAATGTGGTAACATATTTGTAATTAACAGGTGCCACAGTAATGAGATGCATACCAAATTTGATATGAGCTGTCACTCAAGCAAAGTTTTTGAATGATTATGGCAACTAATGTAGTGCCATTTTATTTGGGATGGCATGGAAAATGAAATGAGACATATTTTGTGAAAATATGCCACTAAATTGACTGACATGTTATATGTCTTATATTATGTATTCCTGGGGAGAAAATCTTGAATAGCAATTTTGCTTATAAAATTTATAAACTTATAAAATCCTATCTTTTCTGCTATAATAACACAAAAGTATAAGCAAGTTAAGAAGAATTTTTTTTTTACATTTGCAGATGGTTTGTTCAATCAGTATATCAGTCAACAGGAATATAAGCCACGGTGGAGTCAGATCATCCCCAAAAGCACCAAAGGTGAGTCAAATATTTCAAAATTTAAATGCTTTTGTTTAATGCAACTTTCTCTGCAGCTTTGCTACAACTAAGAAACCCTTGAACATAAATAGTAACAGTAGGATTTTAACTGGATAGGGCAGAAAAGCCACTCGTCTTCTCCGTCTTGTGCTTATTAGCCAAATATGTCGTGTTTTTATGCTAGTAAAGGATTTGTTTAAAGTCTTTTTTGTTGCCTTGTCATACCAGTCATACCATATGCATACCATATACTCATTTTAGCCCATGTTACAAACAAAAGCTTCCTACAGACTGTTAGACTATAGGAAAAGCATGGACAAATGAAATTCATTAAGCCTCTTTTTCTAGTTTCCTCTATACCAATCCTGTCCTAAAGATAGAAAAGCTAATCAGTTGAAGCTTTACCTTCATTATCTGTCCCTGGATTTTTCAGTATAGTGAGTTGAAGAGTCCTCAAAAACTGGTCAGTAGAAAAGAGGAAGACAAGAAAAGTTCTTGTGGATGATCAGCCTTGAATAGAAATTGTCTCTGATTTTTTCAATCACCTATTTTATTTCTTAGGAATTATAAACTGACATGTCATCCTTCTGCCCACTACCTCTTGTGACATAGATGAAAACTAGAAATATAATCACTAAAAAGCTGAAACAGGGGACTCTTACTTGTCAAATAGTATATTTAAATTTTTGTATAAGCTGAAAATAGAACCCTAATCTTTCGACTTCTTAGTCCATGTTATGCCTCCACCTATATAAAATTGCATTTATTGAGGTTAGATCTAAAATACATGTGGTGAGTAATACTATTTGCCCTTCTAATGAAGAAATATATATCCTTTTAAGATGTTTCATCTTCTTTTTATTATTGTCTTTCTTGTTCATTATATTTATTTGATAAATTTTTTTACATCACCTTCATTTTTTTAATGTATCTTTTCTTTCTCTGATACCCAGCAAATCATGTGTTTTTTTACCTCTTTTTCTGGGGCCAACCTTAGTCAGTATAATTAATGGTGTTCCTTTTTTTTCCTTTTCCTTGATATTGTTTTCATATTATATTGTTTTCCTAATTCTACTTATTGTACTCTATCTCAGTTAATCTAAAGTTTCCCATGTTTCTCTAAATTCTCTGCTTATTTTTTGTTTCTTTTTTTAAAAATTGTTTCTTAGAATCCAGTGATTCATGAATCACAGTTTAGTCAGCTATTCCCCAATTAATGGGTTACCTTTTGTTTTTATATCACATTCTTTTCCAATTATGTTCCTCTCCCCTCACCTACCCAGTGATATCCTCGGGGGAAATATTTCATTGAATATGTTTGAATCTTCCCAGTAAGCTTAGTGGTCAGCATAAACAAAGTTCATCATTTTGCATCTTCCTGTTCAGATAATTAAGTATGGCATGAATTTATGACATCATTGCTTAGCTCAGATTACAATTCCGCCATGATTTAGTACACTGTTTTCATGGGTTTTAGTGACTGAAGAAAAAAATTACCTGTAACACACACGTTCAGTTGTTGAACCTATTTATCTTAGCTTTATGTAGGACCTGCCAAAGTGTCCTTTCTGTTAGCTTAGGCTTTGAGAACCCAATGGTATCTTCACACCATAATGAGGCAATTGTTCTGTGACTTCATTTGAAGACTAATCAAATCAAGCATAGTTCTTAAATTGGTGGTGGAGTGGAATGAACAGTGAATGTTTTTGCCATTAAATTAAGATATTGTTGATTGAAAATTTAAAGCACTTATCTTTATAACATCTTGGTTCTAGTAGTTTCTGTACTGTGTTCTGAAAAGTTTAAAACCTGCTCATTTTCCCATGTCCCCCTAAAAAAAATCCATAAAACTCAGTTTTAGATAGTTCATAATGATAATGTGAGATAATTATTATCATGTTGTTATATTTTTTCCTTTGTGGGTTTTTTTTTTTTGTACTTGAGAATTTAACCCAAGTTTTGGAGAACTGCATATGTATCTGAAGTATCATAGAATGGATCTTAAGTAAAAAATGGCCTCTAGTGACAATAATGTCTTGAAAATAGGTGGACGGTGAATCTCAAGATAACGCAGCCTTATGTTGATTTGTTTGTTCACTGTGCCTATTTGGAGTGTTTCTAAGGAAACTGTGTGGACAAATTTCTATAATGTATTTTTTGCATCTACCTATAAAAAGAATCCTTTGTTTCTTTTAAAATCGAGTGAGAGGATTTTCACATTGTTGATTATATTTATCATCCTAGGTGATGGAGAAGATAGCAGACCAGGAATGAGAGGTGGACATCAAATGGTTATCGATGTTCAAACAGGTAAGCATTATTTCTGGATAGAAGAATTTATATTAAAAGCCATTTAACTTCAGTGTGTTAATTTTATTCAAGCATGACTATGCTTTTCACCAAGATGCATAGGTACTGTGGACAATACTTAATTGAGAACTAAAGAAGAAATTTTTAGATTGACTGAAACAGCTATAACAATAAGCACTGGCACATGGCTTTTTGGTTGGGTTTCCATGAAAATTTGTTGGAAAGAAGTGTTATGTGTTTTCAGTGTGATTATTGTGACTTTTAACCTAGTGAGATAAGAATTATTAGAATGAGGGCATTGGATCAGGCGATATTAATAAATATGTGAGAAGCAGATGCAAATTTGGTGGCCCAAGTTTATTTGCAAGCATGCTTAATGTTACTAATGTTTTGGTATTGAAGAGCCTTGTACTCAGGATGTATACTTATGTTTCTTTGAATTATTTTAATGAAAGTAGATTGAGGTGTATAATTCTTTAATGGTTTGGAATTAAAATAGAGTTGGATATTACCATCTAGAAAAGAAAATAACACCAAACACTTAGGATTATGGTATTTTATTATTTGAATTTTGAGAAATCTCATGTTGGTACACAGATGGCCAATATTTACACTCAAGTAATATTTGGCTTTTTGCATGTAATATATATATATATATATATATATATATATATATATATATATATATATATATATACTAAGTTCATTTATTCAAGTGATCTTTCTCATCACTTTTCAAGAAGAAAACAACTTTCTGCCAACTCAGGAAAAGAGTGGCTAGCACTTACATAATCTTTAATGTTTTCAGAGTTACCTCATTTTATCCTCATACCAATCCTGGGGGAAGTAAGTGCTATTATTATCCCCATTTTACAGATGAGCAAACTGAAGCAGAAGGCAGTTATGTGTATTGCCCAGAACCACACAGCTAGTCAGTCAGTGTCTGATGCTACATTTGAACATGCATCTTCTGTCTCCCGGGGTAGTGTTCTATACCCTGTACCATCCAGCATATTATAATGTAGAATATTTGAGTTTTGGGATCTTCATTTCTAGTTAGATTTTTTAAAAGAAATAGAAACTCAGCATGAAATTTTTACTTTAAAAATTTTTTACACATTTTTGTATCATATTTATTTTGTATCATATGTTTTGTTTGGTCTCTGAGATGTTATAAATATGACTGAGGACCTAACAGATAACACAAGCACACCACAGGTGCTTCTGATAGCTTCCCCTAACAGCCAAGTGTACATGCTGCAAACATAAGAGGAAAGAACCCCCCCAAACCCCACATCACCGTACCTGGACTGCTTCATCATTTCTGTGAGCATTATTTGGCCATTGTTCCTCAACCAGCTTACATATGCTTCTAATATTGGCCATTTTGAAAGAGTTCATTTTAGGAAGGCAGGTGATGCAGTGCACAGACTGCTGGACTTGGTTTGAATCAGGAACACTTGGACTACTATCTGTGTGGTCCTACTAAAATTCCATCTTTCTCAACCTTTCTTAAGCCTTCCCTCTGCTAATTATTTCCCTTTTTTTTTTTTTCGTTTATAGCTTTGTATATATTTGTATGTTGTCTCCCCACTAGATTGTGAACTCCTTTAGGGCAGGAACTATCTTTTGCCTCTTTTTGTTACCCAGCACTTAGCATAGGCAAATAGTAGGCACTTAATAAATGTTTATTGATTGACTTGAAGGAAGTCAGGATGTGGAGATAAAGAGGGAAAACCTTCCAGTCATGAGGAAATGCCTGTAGCTGAGGGATTGAGAGTCTCGTTCATGGAACATCCAATAAGCCAGTGACACCAGATCAAAGAGTATGTGGCCAGGAGGAAAACATAAGAAGACTGGAAGGGGTTGGAGAGTTGGATTGTGAATGGTTTTGAATGTCAGAGGATTTTTTACTTAATCCTGGAGATGATAGGGAACCACTGGAGTTTATTGAGTATGAGGGTTATGTGGTTGGACCTATGCTTTAAGAAAGTAACTTTGGGGATGAATGGGGGATGGATTGGAGTGAGGCAAAACTTGAGGCTGGTCAACCTACCAGCAGGCTTTTGCAGTAGTCCAAGAGTGAGATATTGAGGTCTTGTACCAGGGTGGTTGGTGGCAGTGTCTAGAAGAGACAAGGGGTTGTATTCCAGACATATTGCAAAGCTGAAATTGACAGGCCTTGACAATAGATTGTGCATAGGGGAGTGACAGATAGTAAGGAGTTGAAGTTGATACCTAGGGTATGATCCTGAGGCACTGGGAAGATGGTGTTGTCCTTGACAGTAAGAGGGAAGTTAAGGAGGGGGAGGTTCTAGAGGAAGAGATAATAAATTCAGTTTGGGGACATGTTGAGTTTGAGATATCTGAAAGGCAGTTGGAAGTCTGAGACTGGAGGTCAGCAGAAAGATTGGAACGGTAAAGGGAGATGAACAGTGTAGAGCTGATAATTAAATCCACGAGAGCTGCTGAGATCACCAAGGGATATAGTATAAAAGTAGAAGAGGCCCAGGACAGACCTGTAAACTCTGGTTAGAGGGTGTGACCTGGATGATGATCTAGTTGGGGGGAGGAAGGGAAGGGGAGGGACTGAGGAGAATCAGTCAGACAAACAGGAAATGACTCGAGAGAGTGATGCTCTGGAAACCTAGAGAGGAGAGAGTGATTAATAACGTCACAGTCTTAAGAGAGGTCAAGAAGGTTGAAGACAGAAAAAAAGCCATTGGATTTGCCAACTTAGCGATCATTGTTAACTTTGAAGAGTGAAGTTTTAATGGAGTGATAAGGTCAGAAGCCAGATTGTAGGGGGTCAAGAAGACACATTCATATTCACTCTACATTAGATATATTTACATTGCAATGATTGCCACCCCCTGGATGGGAAACTGTTCATCTATAATGTAAAACATTTCATAGTATAATAAATACATTAGAGAGGTACTAAGCAAAGTGTTTGGTGAGGTCTGAAGAAGATCATTTGCAACAAAGGGGGGAAGGGGGAACATGGCCCAGAGATGGTTGGAGAGAGTGGAGAATGTCTTCATCTATTAGATGACATTGATTTGGACTTTAGAGGATGTTTAGGAATACAACAAGCAAAGGGGAGAGGGAGGTTATTCCTGATATAGGGAACAGTATCAGGAAAGAGATGGACAGAAAACAAAGATTTATATGGATTGGCCTGAGCATAGACTATATAAAGTGGAGGATAATAAATCTAGAAAAGTGAAAGGGTGCCAGATTGTGGGGGACCTTGAACGCCAGGCAAAAATGTTAAAACATCATTTAGCAAGTAATATGGAGCCACTAAAGTTTTTTGAACAAATAGGTGATAGGACCAGATTTATGCTTAATGAATATTAATCTAGCAATGATATGAAGGTGGCACGGAGATAAGAACTGTTCTGTTGTAGTTTTCTAGGCAGGTGATAGTGAAATACAGTTCCAGGGTAGGGGCTGTTGATGAGCATACAAATAGAGGTGAGTGTGAAATATTATGGAGTTGAAATCAATCATCAGGAATTGGTGACATTGGATATGGTGGGAGAGAGAAGGAAGAATTAAAGGTAGCAACGAGTTGGAAACTAGATGAATGGTTGTGCTACTTAATAGAAATAATATAGTCAGAAGGAGCCAATTCTGAGGAAAAAATAATAAACTTTATTTTATGCAGGTTGAATTTGAAGATCTGGTGGTGGGATTATCTAATTGGAGTTTTCCTATAGTCAGTTGAGGTAGAAGCTTGGAGTTTTGAAGGGTGGTCAGGGAAACAGATACAGATGTGGTTAGAATCAGGAACATTTTGGAATGGGCTGGGGGGAGATATTTGTATCCCTTTCTTCTGGCTTCTGACTGATAGTACAAACTTAGTCTTTAATTATTTGTTCTGAAACTCTGATTCTTTTGGTATAATGAACTTGAGAGTCTGTCTTAATATACATATTAACAGACTCTAATATACATACATTTTGTCAAATTAAATTAAAATTGAATTTAGCAGGACCAATTTGCCCAAGACTTAGGCTGAAAAATGGAATTCTGGTCTTTTAAAATGCCTGGTGTCTACTGGTGCTTGATTATACTATAGGATTTCCATAATTTGTTTCTAGGAGGGGAAAGGCTGAATTTGAGGTCCCCACAAAATCTTGATCCAGGTTTCTTTGACCTTTACTAGTTTAGAAGTTGACAGAATTGGGAAGTATCTTATCTACAAAATTCCATCATTTCCTTTTCCCTTTCAGCTTATTCTGGTTCAGTGTTATGCTCTTCTCTGGCTGCTGTAGGCCCAATTTTAGGGGACACTTTGGGGCTGCCTTCTCTTTGAGCCCAGATATTTGTGGCCCACAATAGCTTTCCCTCCCAGATAACATTTGTATTTCAACAAATTAACAGGTGAATTTAAAGCTCATTGGAAGTTTCCCCCTTTGTACATTGCTGGTAACTGTGTCTTTTACTTGCCTTAGCATAGGAAATTGCTCAAGTTCAAATTCATATTCTGAAGTGGTAAATTTATTTTTCCCCTTGCACTTGACTCTAGAATATACTTCAGTACTCTTATTTTTTCTTTTCTTCCATTTCAGATCCTTTATTGGGACGGATGATTTGGTTAATAGAATTTATATGGATTGAATAGGAATTGTTATATTAGAATGTAATTCATGATCAAAACTATATTGTTTTTAAAGGGCTCAGACATTTAGAAGTGTAATATTGTTGAACTAACTTATAATGATTGGTGGGTGGGGGGAGAGCAGAATTAGCTATATGGATCCATAATTCAGTGAGATAACACTGACTGTATGAATTACTCTTTGAAGATAAACATTAGTCTTGTGTTGGCAGCAGATAAACTTTGTTATTGGGAAAGTTTAAATTTAGCAAATAAAACTCCTGACGTAGTTATTAGAGGGATGACATAAGGATTTTTGGTTTGGCATGCTAGCCAAATTCCTTTTTCCTATTCAAGGAGTTTAAAGGCGGCTATTTAAGAAGGAATGCTATTATGAATCCTCTAATTTGTGTTGTAATTTAAAGGGTTTTTGGGTGTGGGATTCAGGAAGACATGACAAAGCCATTTAATTAATTCTGGTTCACATCTGGACAGCTACAATTTCTCATTTTGAGTAAGTATAGGGGTTTGTGGTCCTAGGCTACATCTTTCTGTCATTCTAGCCCAAAACTGCACTGTTTCTGGCCATCCACCGAAAACACTGGTTTGTTTGTTTGTTGTTTTTTTTTAGCAAAGGCTATGCACATTGAGTTGCTGTTAATTTTTTGATGGTGGTTGAGGCAATGGAGTAGAGTTCTAAGAACACTTTGAGGCTGTACTCTGACTTGACTGTAAACTTTGGTTAATAGATTATATTATTAGATATGTTTTTTTTAATAGGTTGATTTTTTTTTTTGAGTGAGTCCATTTTTATGCTGTCATATTCTTTGATCTTCAAACCTTGTAATGGTCTTTGTAAATGGTCTTTCCTTTACTTTTACATCAGATTCATGCTTGGAACACTCTTGTGGTTATTTTTGCCTCTGAATTGGTTTGGGTCTTGAATTAAATAATGTTTTATAGCTTTTTGTTATTTTGGGGACAGCATCTGGTGCTTCCTCCATTTAATTTGGCTTAAGATCAGACCCAGAAAGATTTCTGATGTTTTTTTCTCTAAAAGTCCTATTACTGGCCTGGAAAGGAGTATAAAAGGAGCATTTATCTTGTTAAAATTATATATATATATATAGTTATGCTCTTCTCTAGCTATTGTAGGCCAGAGCCTTGCACTCTTCAACCATTTTGTCTTAACATCAGGTTCATCTTGAATCTATCCAAGAGAGCATGTGAATCTTTATTATAATATAATTTCACCTTTGTTACAGTAGGCAACCTGGTGCCGTAGAAAGAATACTAGACTTGGAAGTAGACTTAGCTGTCTTCAAACCTGGTTCTGACACTCATAAGCTATGCTTGCCAGGTGTTTTACTATGAGCCTAAGCTTTTTCATCTGGAGCATGGAGATAATATTTGTAATGTCTGCTTCATAGGGTTGTTGTGAAAAAAGTACTTTATAGAATTTAAAGCATCATATAAATTATTGTTGTTAATAACAAGAATATAAGATTCTGTGCCATGTACCCTTAAAAAGTGCCAAAAAATTTTTTTAAAAATATGTATTCAGATTATTTCACCTAAAATATTCTGCTTATTTTTAGGGTAGTCTCATGAATTACTTATGACTTAGGAAATTTTAGCTTTTTCTCAACTAGGAATATTAAAAATTAAAGAACTTTGATCACTTGATCGAGAGGATGTTGAAATTCTAAAGCTGAGACTTTTATCTTCTGGCTGATTTGATTTGTCACATGAGTTTTAGGTTTCTCAGCCAGAGAAGTATTTAATGAGTTGACTGCTCCCTAGTGACTTTTTTTTTTTAAGGGTTTATCATTTGTATTCTTGCTTTCCAAAACAAAATATTGAAGGTGCTCATAAAGTCATAGATCTACAAAAAGGGTCACAGAGACAGTCTCATCCATGCCAGAGTCCATTGAACCTTAGTTACTTGATCCAAGTCATACCCCCAAGGTGGGATTTGAACCCAGGTCCAGATAGTTCTGGAAGTAGTCTTAAATTCTGCTTTTACATGTATTTTATATCCTGAATGGGTATTTGCAATAATTTTACTCTTTTTTGAACACTGATGAAAGCTGTACTATTAAAGCATTAGATTAAGGAAGTAAGAAGTGTGTACTTTGTTGAACAAATGAACAAAGCCTTGAGAATGAAGAATTGCCTATGTTATAGTAAATATTAGGGGGATTGTTCTGCTTTTGCTAAGATGAGATTTTAAACAACCCTATTATCTAAAAGTGAATTCTAAATGGGCAACCATTTTATTTCAGTTTGTTTTTTGTTATAATGGTAATTTTATTACTTTCTTTTTTACTTTTTGTGTAGAAATTTGAATTTAGTGTAACTTTTAGAAAGGAAAGAAAGCTACAAGATTTTTTTTAAAATAAAATCTACTTTAAAAAATCCAAGAGAAGTAGAGATGATTACATAACAGTACTTTACTGGTAAAGAGTAATATTTTTTTGCTCAGTGGATTTTTCAACACTCAGCAATAGTGTTTGCTCTTTTCAGTGTTTCATACTAAGTCAAATCACAGGTATAAAGTGCCAGCTCATACTTTTGGAAACTTAGAGTAAGTTGATATCAATTTATTTGAAATTATTCAAAATTGTAAATAATTGTCACTTCTCAGATATTCTTGTGTGTTTTACCCCCTTACTGTGATAGTAATGGAATATAAAGATCCCCCTGTATTGGCTTGGTTTTCAAATTGATTGTGTTAAAACCCAGAGCTTGTTAATCCCACTTGTGGGATGGACTTGTTGATGTGAAAAGAGAGGGCTGGACTGGGAGGAGCTGGTGATGTAAATTTAGAGAGACACAAGACCAGAGAGGCAGAAGAACTTTTTGGAAGCAGCACCCTTTTGGAGGCAGAGAGAGAGAGACTGAGAGGATTGCTGAGGGCTACTTTGAATTGCCCAGGACTTTTGAGACCTGCCACCCAGAGCTGCCAAGGACTGAGGAGACATGGCTGTTATGCTGGTACTTTGTCTGTCTGTTTTGATGTTGTTTTGCCATATTTGTCCACTGGTGAAGGGCAATCCTGTTGTTGCAGAAGCCTGGAAACCTTTTTGTTGGTTCAGAGCTCCTGAGACTGTTCTGCAGACAGAGAGTGAATACTGTCCACTGGTGAAGGACAGTGCTGTTGTTGCAGAATTCTTGGAACCTTGCTGTTGGTTCTGAAGCCCTGAAGAAGGATTTTCTTGTTGTATGTTTACAGAAATCCCAGAAGAAGGTTTTGCTAATGTTTTCAGGGGTCCTAGGACTGTTCTGCAGGCAGAGAATGAATTAATGAAGAGACTGGCAATCTTGTGGCCTTGTTAAGCTTTGTCTCCCCAGGAACAAAGATTGCTGAGAACTTGCCTTGTGTCAAGATGAAGAAAAGACCTCCATTTGGGTATTAAGTGCTGTGCTTAAAGTTGTTGTAACTCTGGGGTAGATTCAATTGTGATCCAGGGGTGGGGAACTTTTGACCTTTTTGTGTTCTATGATTGAACAAATGAATGTAGTTTACTTGTGATTTGGAAACTAATTTCCATTTTAGAAGAGGGGCTTTGTGAAGGACTAAATGAAGGTACAGCCTAGGGGTGGAGTAGTATTTTGAACAGGGACTTTGTAATTGATTGAATGAATGTAAGGTCCTGGGGTGAGGTAGTACTTGGAGATTATTTAATCACACTTAGTAAATGCTGTATTTTGAATGATGTCATATTTTGATTCCCTCTGTTCTTAATTTGTCACTGAATAAAATGGAGAGCACCTATGCTGGTATTCTGAACCTTGGGAAGTTGCCTTTCCTTGGCATTACATTACACTTACATTATTGAACAATACTTAGGTTTTAAGTTATTTTAACCGACACTAGTAGGTTCTGGTTGACACAATTCCAAGAATGGAGGAGTTGTAAAGAAAAGCTCACTGTTGCATGAATTTTCCTTTTAGGAGTTTTTAAAGATTTCTTTTGAGGTTTGGTGGGAGTAAACTATTCAAGGGGAATCTAAACCTCTGTAAGATAATTGGGAAATAATGTGTTACTCTGTTAAGCTTTGTATGTCTGTCAGATTTATTTGTTATAATTCCTACACCTTGTCCCTTTATCCTTAGATTATTTGTGTCTGGTGATGTGTAGGGTGAGTAGGAAGGAGGAAAAAGCAGTGGTCAGACTGTTGCTGTGGGGAAGAATAATTTCCTTTACATATCAGAGGTATGCTACTGATTGTTTAAATGTTTGATGTGCCACATAGTTCTTTGTGTGGTTTCCATTGAAATTTAGAATGTACAGTTTGAAGCTTTTTCTTCCATTTTTATGGAGAATGAGTGATAGTGTTCTGGCACAACCCGCATATTACAGAAGAAGCTGAGAGGGATTTTAAAAATTCACTTTGGAAACTAAGTTAGCATTCTTTAAGCAGTTAAGGGAAAGCAGCTTTCACTGTCTTACAGATAGAATCATGTATGGTTTTATTAGAGTTATCTTATAGAACCTTTTAAAAGAAAAATGGTTTAGAGAGAATATGGGGGTTAGGTTCCTAAATTACAAATGTCTTTATGCCTATGCATTTCTTAGCTACATGTAGCATAAGAAATACTTAAAGCATTCATTTGCCCCTTTCATCTGATTACTCAGAATTAAGGAATTTCTGGGCACAGACTTAATTATTTAAAGACCTATTATGTAAACTTCAGTGGTTCTTAGTGAACTCCAGAATAAAATATAAAATCTTCTGTTTACTTTTAAAGTGCCTCATAAACTGGCTTCCTTCTACCTTTCCAGTCTTATTATGTATCTTTTTCCCCTTCTACTTGTACTATGATGCAGAAACACTGACCTCTTTGAGCTCATACTCCCTCTCCTGACTGGGTGTTTTCACTGGCTGTCCCTCCCCCAGGCCTAGAGTTCACTGTTGTATCTCTGTATCCTTGTTTCCCCTGACTTGCAGTCTCAGCTAAAATCCCACCTTCTTCTAGAAGTTTTCCTGGTGCCCCTATCTCATCAATACATAGTTTCCATATTATTTTCTCCATTAGATATGAGCTTTTTGAGGACAGGAACCTTTACAGCCTTTTTCTTTGTCTCCCCAGAGCTTAGCATAGTACCTGGCAGTATGTGGCACACAGTAGATGCTTAATAAATGTTTATTGACTTGTCTTGGAACAGAGACAAAAATAAAATAATGCCTATGTTCAAGTTAGTTACTTTCTGTTAGGGATGGGGTTCTGGGCAACATGTACACACATATAAGAAAATACAGAAGATATCCAAAATAATTTCAAGAGGTGTTAGCAGTTGGGAAAATTGTTATAGACCTTTATTAGGGGCCGGTAGTTGAACTGAGGTTTGGGGAGAATCTGTGAACATTCTAAGGGGCAGAAGTGAAAAGAGGGTGTTTGAACTGTCTGGTTATATAAAAATTATGTCAATCCAGAACTAACAGAAAAAGGTCCTTTAGAAGATGAAGATAAAGCAGTAATAAGCATAGGGGATCTTCTTGGGCAGAGAAGTGATGTGTTTAGACTTCAGACAGATGAGAGGAGACCAAGTAGGAGGCAATCATGGTAGTATAGTGAAGAGCCTCGGACAGGAGTGACTGTGTGAGTTGAAAGAAGAGGGTAGAAGCAAAGGATGATCTAGATCATAGGGGAATCAAGGCTGCCTCTGAGATTGCAGAGTGACTGGGTGACTGGGAGGATAGAGGTACTCATGAAAGAAATTAGGGAAATTCAGAAGAGGGGTTGGTTTAGGGGGAAAAACTAGTGAATAGAATCTGTTGAATTTGAGATCCCTATAGAACATCTAGTTGGAAATGTCCAGTGGCCAGTTAAAAAATATAAATACCTGCTATCTGCCTGGCGTTGTGTTGAGTGCTGAGGACACAGGGAAGAGCACAACGTAGTCTCTGCTCTGAAGGAGCTCACGGTCTAATAAAGGGAGACAGCACGCAAAAAGAAGCGTGGAGATGCGGCTGGGAGCAGTAAGATGAGACTGAAAGGAGAATAGCAGAGAGAGAAATCAAGAGGTGCCCTGAGGATCTGGGAGGAGCTTTCCACTGTCCACCCTCTACCAGTTGGTGATATAAGACTGGCTCTTAAGTGGAAGACTGAACATAGATATGAGTTGTCCACATAGAAATGACATTTGAACCCATGCGAGCTGAGATCACTAAGAAAGAGTGTAGAAAGAACACAAGACCCACAGCAGAGCTTTGCAATGTACACAGAGAGCACATGACATGCATGATTAAGCAATGGAGACTTAAAAAGAACAGTTGGATAGGAGGAGAACTAAAAGAGAGCACTGTCCCAAAAACCACCCAGAAGAGATAGTATCTGTGCAGACAAGATAGTCGACTGCATCAGATGCTGCAGAGAGAAGGGAAGACATGAATGAGGATTGAGAAAAGGCCATCAGATTTGTCAGTTAAGTAGCCCAGAAGTAATTTTGTATAGAATAGTTTTAGTTAGGTAAGGCCGTCAAAAACTAGATTGCAAGATATGAAAGTTATAAAAAGGGAAGGTTTTTCT
This sequence comes from Petaurus breviceps papuanus, assembly GCF_028583685.1. Classification (NCBI taxonomy): domain Eukaryota; kingdom Metazoa; phylum Chordata; class Mammalia; order Diprotodontia; family Petauridae; genus Petaurus; species Petaurus breviceps. The sequence goes on from NW_027185784.1 coordinate 14,010,533, forward strand.
AGGAGTTTGGTGTGAAAGGAGAAGAAACATAGGTCAATAACTTTAGAAGGTGGTGGGATCATGTGAGAGTTTTTAAAAATAGGAAAGATTTGAGTGTTTTAGGACTTAAGGAAACATTCAGTTGCTGGATTATCTAGTGTCTTGAAGGTTTCTGCTTTCAAACTTATCAGTGACTGTCACTTCCCCCCCCAGCCATTAATATGGTTCTATTTTGACCCCAGTTTCAATCACTTGTCAAGATAACCTGAGAAGGAAGGATCTAATGAAGTGAGTGGAAAATGGTTAGATTTCATTATATATCTCCACCCCCTTCCCTCCCAGCTCAAGAATTAAGATTGCTTAACCATTCACTAAAAATGTAGTTTGGTGTAGTGGGTAGGGAACTGTCCAGAAGGACTGGGCTCAAGTAACCCCTGTACTTCTTAGCTGACTCTCCATTCATTCTATAGGCAATTGTCTAAAACTCTGAAGTGGCAGGCCTGCATAAATAGAATTTCCTCATTCAGGGTTAGACTCAATAAAGTCACAGGTTCCGCCCCTATCTCTATACTAAATGCTATATTCAGTGTACTTTTAGTCTGAAAAGTAAGTTTGTTTTCTCTTTTGTTTTCCAAACTGGCATAAAGCATTCTATCCTCCTGCCCTCCTTTAAAGATGAAGAAACTGAACCTCAGAGAGATTACCTGATTTGACCTAGGTTACACAAGTGAAGAGTTGCAGTGACTCCACATATAGTAAATAATTTTTTTCTCTTAACACTATTGTTTTAATGAGAAGTAAAACTGCCTTCCCAAGTGTACTACTATGCTACCAACCCCAGTTTTTCTTTATAGCCAGTGAATGATCTTAATTTCAGGGCAAGGCCATGTTTCTTGCTATAGGAACTACAGTGATAGTTGCTCTAATTTCAGAAATGAAATGACAGTGTGCCAACTTTGTGGAGGATTATATAGTTAAATTAAGCCAATGAGAGCATAATTTATCTTCAAAATGCAGAATCTGAAGACACAGTTGTAGTTTGAACCTTGGGTCTTTAAAAAGAAAAAGTGGAAAGAAAGTATATGGGCTAGAAAATACAGTTGCCTTGAAATTTCTCAATTTTTCCTGTGAATAAGATGTTCAAGCAGGTAATAACCAGCTAAAAGTTTTATTTTGGAATAAAGACTAAATAGACGGTGAAGAGAATTTGGCCTTGATCTGAGTTAGAATGCAGTTTTACAATATTGAAATATAATTAAAATGTTGGGCATAGGTCCAGTTCACCCTATATATCATTTGCATTGCAGTTCTTTGATCATAAGACTCCTAATTTCAAAAACCTTTACTATATACTCATTGCCTACACAATAAAGTGCAGATGCTGAGGCTTGGTATTCTTGCTCCCCACACTTTGGCCCTTACCTTCCACTAGTTCCCTCATTCTGTATACTTTTCTTCCTGAGTTTTGATCACACTGTTTTCTTCTGGTTCTCTTCCTTCTTGTTCTTCCATTCCTTTTTTGCACAGATCTCCCTCACTTAAATCTCGTCCACTTGTAAGTCATGTCATCACCTTCCTGATGCCATGGTCCTCTTTGAGAACAAAGGACAGACAACAACCTGTAAATAGGATTAACTGCCCCCCCACCCCCCCCCCCCCCCCCCCCCCGGGACACAGGTGGCCACTTCCAATTGAGCAACACAGCCCCACAGTCCGCCCCCGCCCCTCCATTTCTGTTTCCTTCCCTCCCTGTTTCCTCTCTCGGATTCACTGTCTACACAGCCATTTACAAGCATGACCCAAAGCACAGGCCTAAGTGTGTCACCTCTGTGCTTGAAGACCTTTAGTATTGCCCTTATTGCTTCTGGGATAAAACACAGACTCCTTAGCTTCACGTTGAAAGCCCTTCACCATCTGGATTCTGCCTACTTGTTTGGGCTTATTTCACACGTCTTCTCATTAAGCAAGCTATTTTCTGGCCATATGAATCCACTTGCTGCCCCTAAAGCTCAGTAGTCCCTCTCCTGCCTTTGCACAATCTCCTTCCATTCCTGGAAAGTACAACCTTCTCACCTCTCCTGCTTAGATTCCTTAGCACAAGGTTCAAGTCACATGCCACCTCTTACAGAAACCCTTTACTGATCCTCCTGGTTCTTGGTGTTATTTTCATCTTCAAATTAGTGTGTGTGTGCACTTCTCTGTTTACATGTTTTAGCTCTCCACTGCAGAAGAATATAAGCTCCTTGAAGACAGGAACTATTTATCATTTTGTCATTATACCCCAGTACCAAGCTCAGTGCCTTTCCCCTGGGAGGTACTTTATAAATGCTTGTTGGATTGGATTCCTAGCCTCATCACTCTAGTCAGGCTTTCAATTTGCCAGATGTTCTCTACATTTTTTATCCTACTCTTCTTTTCCTTTTCACTCTACTCTTTGCTTTTTCTCACTCTTATAAATGGTTAGCATTCTTGGGTAGGAGAAATCAGCAACGTATTTCTGTACACTTATGTTTTGGGTATCATTTGCATTCCATTTAGTACTTTTTCTGGTGTTTACTTTCATGTTGATATTATATTCCTGAATGATTTAGTTTTTACTAAATTTTCATTCAGGTATATGAAAATATCCTATTTCTATCTGTTTCATTTAGACTTGTTCTTAAGCTTCTACTGGGCCACAAAGCTTTCATGGGCCAGAATGACATTTTGGCTGGACTCCAATAGGATGCTAACTCTGTGCCAGATTTTATTTTGCTCAGCTATCAATGAGGCTGTTGTGGTAAATGTGGGTTTTTTGCTCTGTGAGAATTTATGTGTACAAAGAGACCTGCTTTTGAGAGGGAACATTGAGAACCCAGAGCCCAAGAAGAAAGGTTATTAAAGTTAATGAACCAGGGTAACCTTATCAGAAGAGTGCCCAGAAACTCTACCAAACAAAAGGTCAATTGCTGTTTCAATTATATACCTCTTTTTTCTTTTTTTCCAGAGGTTCATAACTCAGTCGTGTTAATTAGCTTTGTGGTAAAAACTTGGCAAATAAATTTCATGCTAGATGAAAAGTCTTTTGAAGAAAAATCCTGTAACATTCTCAGTGTTCTGGAATTCTTTTAAATGTCACTACCTAATAGCAAAAGTATGTTTTTAAGGTCTGAAATACGATTATTTATGATTATTTTGGTAATTTAAAAAATTATTAGTGTTCAACATTTATTAGGTGCAGTAGAGGTTGTAGGTTCAGTATTTGATATAGAATTAAACACAGTTCCTGCCCACTGGATTTATATTCTAGGTAAACATTTCAAAAACATTTGAGAAAAATTGGTAAAAAAAAAATATCTATCTCTGATGCCATTGCCATTTCTTATATTTAAGCTTTCTTACTTTCACTGGCCAAGGGTGCTTGATAAAGTTGCATAAGAGGCATAAGAATGACAAGTTATATTAGTTGAAACCTAGATAGCATCAAATTTCTGTATGCTGGTGGTGAGTGTGATAATTCTTTCTTATTGAGAAAATTGTTTAGGATGCCTGTGGCGTATGGAAGTGTTTTAGAACAGTAGAAATAGAAGCTATACTAGAGATTATCCAATTCAAAAAACCCTCATTTTTTGCAAATAAAGAAAATGAAGCTCAGTAGGCCTAACTTCCTTTGGACTTAAAAATCATGTCTCTTTAAGTTCTGACTTATCCTGGAATTTCCCTCAGTGCCTGGAGCCAGCCTCTTCACCCTCATCTCCCTGTAAGGCCTGCTCCCCTTTTCAACATAGGAGTTCTTGCTGGAGGTGCCATTTCATGGAGGAGCCAAAGCTGGCCTTACCTCTCTTCTGCTTCTGACCTTGTTGCTGACTGTTGCTGGACCTCAGAAGCATCATTTTCCCTTGATCTTCAGCTTCCTTTTGTTTGTTGTTTTTCCCCCATTAAAATGTAATTTCCTTGAAGGCTAGGACTGACTTCTTTTTGCTTACATTTGTTTCCCCAGTGCTTAGGAACAGTGCCTGGTACATAGGCACTTAAGAAGTTTGTTTCCTTCTATATATTTTCATGATAAGCTCTGATAGCATTGGTTATCTCTATATAGATAACTTTCATACTGATAAATGGATTATTGAAAAAGGATCTCTATTATGTACTTTTTCTTTGTCAGGCAGTATGCGAGGTGCTGAGATTCAATTATTAAGAAGTGAAATAGTCCTTGGTCTCTAGGAGCTTGCATCCCAGTATGGGAAAATAGCTTGTTAGAGGCTTAGTGGCCAGTGAATGGAGTTTTGATCTAATGAGTCACAGGAATGGTGAGTGGAATCACACTGTTTCTAAAAATGCTGGTAGCATATGTCGAACTGATTACTTTTCCCAGAGGAAGAGGTGGAAAGCAGCTTAGGATGAGAGTTAGGGGTGGAGAAGGGATGCTTTATGTGAACAGTGACAGAACAAAAGGTTGCATATTTGGGGTGGATGAATATTCACCCTCAGCTGCTTGATGAACATTTCCAAATGTAGATAAGTATCTCAAACTCATTGATTGATTGATTTCAATAGTTGTAGCAATTTAACTCATGTTGACCTTTGAGTCCATTAAAATTCCCAGGCCTTGGGCGGCTAGGTGGTACAGTGAATAGAGCACTGGCCCTGGAGTCAGGAGGACTTGAGTTCAAATTTGACGGCAGGCACTTAACACAAAAACTAGCCGTGTGACCTTGGGCAAGTCACTTAACCCCAAATTGCCCTCCAGAAAGCAAATAAAATAAAATAAAATTCCCAGGCCTTTTTAGTAGCCATCAGAAAATCCCAGGGTGCTTTCTCTCATATCCTGGATACTTATCCTTTATCCCTCTCTTAGTTTTAGATTAAGTAAAACAGAAAGATGAACAAGAAAGAAAATTATGAAACTGAAAGAATTATTGGAGAAGCTAGAATTTAAAAAGATTTATGATGTCTTTTAAATAAGACTACCAAAAATATGTTTTTCAGCACCATATTTAACTTTATTAGAATACAGAGATATTGCTACAAAATTAATACTCAAAAATCAACAACATTTTTGTATAATAATAACAAAATCCAAGAATAAAAAAAGGACAGGGAAATACCATTCCAAATAACTACAAAATATTTAAATAAAATATCTGGGAATCAATCTACCAAAAAACAAAACAAAAAAAGGCTTGCATTGATTCAGTTATAAAAGTGCTTCTTAAAGAAATAAAAAACAACTTTGACAGCTGGAGAAATATCCAGTGCTTATAACTAGGTTGTGTCAATATAATAAAAGTGGCAATGTTACCAAAGTTAATTTCCATTTTTAATGTTATACATTTGTATTATTGAGAATATTTTATAGAACTTGATAAAATAAATTCATTTGGAAAAACAAAAGATCTGGAATATATAGGAAATGATGAAAATAAATAGGGATGAAGGACAAATAACACTTCTAGACCTCAAAGTATATTATAAAAAAACAGTCATCAGAAACATCTGATTGGTTAACAAAAATGGAGCATACTAGACAATGGAGAATCAGAAACCGTGGAAACCAGTGTGGCTAAAGTGGAAAACATAAATTAAGAAAAAAACTACTTATCTGATAAAAACTACTAGAGAAAGTGGAAAGCTTTTTGGCAGAAATTGGATTACCATCTTATACCATATTTCACAGTACATTCTAAATGGCTGCCTGACTTTAATATTAAAAATAATTTTTAAAAATTCAAAGAGAAGTAGATTATATAGCTCTCACAGCTTTAGATTGGAGATAAATTCTTAACTAAAGAAGAAGAGGCAATTACAAAAGATTAAATAGGTAACTTTACATGTAACTCAAAAGCTTTTGCATAGACAAAATCAGTGCACCTAAGATAAGAAAGGAAATGGTTGAATGGGAAAGTTTTTTATCAAATTTTTCTAATAAAAATTAGGTTTCTGTCAACTATTTATGAAATTTATTTGTATATGAAAGATTAATAGCCATTCCCCAATAGATAAGTGGGTCAAAGAATGGGAATAAACAGTTCTCAAGAAAATTGCAAAGTATTTACAACAACATCAAAGTATGCTAAAAATCACCAATAATAACAGAAATGCAAATCAAAACAACCCTGACCTTTTGTCTTATACCTTGTACATTTTCTAAGATTACAAAAAGCAGGCAGTAGTCAATGTTAGAGGGATTATGAAAGAATAGGTACACTAATACATTGTTGGTGAAGCTGTGAGATGGTACAACCATTTTGGAAAGCAATTTGGAATTCTGCAAATAAAGTGACTAAAATGTCCATGTACTTTGAACCAGAGAGTCCATTTACTTATGTACTTATATCTCTATGAAGCCATAGTTAAGATGAAAGTCCCCATGTACACCAAAATATTTATAGCAGCACTTACTGTGCTAAGATTTGGGCACAAAGTAGATGTTCATTAATTGGGGAATGACTAAATTATGGAACATAAATGTAATAGAATGTTATTGTGCTGTAAAAGATCTATATGTACATGGAGCCAAGTAAACAACTTGTACAATAACTACAGCAATATAAATGGAAAGAATGCCAAAAATTCAGAAGTGAATGTATTAAAATCATAAAGATCAAGTATGAGTTGAATGAAGAGATATGAGAGGACACCTTCAACCTACCCACCCTTCTTGGAGGTTAGAAGTTAATATATGGGGGCGACTAGGTGGCACGGTGAATAGAGTACCAGCCCTGGAATCAGGAGGACCTGAGTTCAAATTTGACCTCAGACGCTTAACACTTACTAGCCAAGTGACCTTGAGCAAGTCACTTAACCCCAATTGCCCTGCTTCTCCCCTCCAAAAAGAAAAAAAAAAGTTGATATATGTTAGATGTAACAGAACTGAAATCAAATTTACCTTTGTTGCTTTGGGCAAGTTGTTCCAACTCTGTTTCTGCATCTGTTAATTGAGGGTTTGTTATGAGATAAGGTAGCTAAGGTCCTTTCCAGTTCTACCAAGTCTTGTACCCATATGACAGTCTAGAAAACTTTTTCACTATTTTATTGTTTCCTACGTAAAGAAATGGTACAAAATTTGACACAATGTTAAATGTTGTGAAGTTCAGTTTCCTTTTTTGTAGAAGAGGAAACTAAAGATCAGAACCTCTTAGGGACTTCTGTTACTGCCATCCGGACTTACAGAGTTTAAAAAAAAAGTTGATAAATGTGGATAGATTTGCTAGAAATGTTATGATTTGTAAATATTGACCAGAATATAGTCTGAAAAATCTGCTCTGCAAAGCTGTGTTTGGGTATCTAATTTTGTATTCAAAACTACTTGCTAAATTTAGGCACAGAGGGTGGTAATCTTTTGACTGTCTCTATCTTATTAAAAGACAAATGTATTTTTCTAATTGTTATAGAGACTGTTTATTTGTTTGGTGGCTGGGATGGAACACAAGATTTGGCTGACTTCTGGGCGTACAGCGTGAAGGAGAACCAGTGGACTTGTATATCAAGAGACACTGAGAAAGAGGCAAGTTTTGAAGTATTTCATATATCTATCTTATTATAGCTTGGGGAATAGTATGTGTGTATTATATGGATATATTTGTTTTTTCAGCATGATTTATATATCTTACCTTAAGTTCAAAATGGTCAGCATGAGACTGGGGTCAAATTTACTTATGGCAGGCCTGCACAACATGCGTCCCACCAAAGGATTTTGGACAGCTGATGGAAAATGTAAAGAATGTGCAAAAAAGTAAAGATTTAATAAATGCTTTGTCCATGCACCACTTAACCTGCTTTCCACTAGTCACTATTGTGCCTGTCATGTAACTTGGCAGGTAGTTTGCCACTGCATACACTTTCCTATTTGTCACATGACCCACAGGAACCAACCATTGTCAGACTGTTTCTAGCCTGAGAGGAACGAGAGTCCTATCTTTTTACTGTGTTTTTGGTCGCTGCTGGTGTTGAACAGAAACAGAGTGAGTAAAGCCATGCACCAATGAAGCTGATGCCTGCTATGCGATGCGTGGCAACAACACGAGGGCTTCTTTCCTTCCCTCACTGTGCAGCTGCCCTCCAATGGACAATATTAAAATTTACATGACTGGTCTGGTGCTCCCTTCAAGATCTGACCCTCTGTTAAGTATTTCTTTTTGTATGTGAGCAGTTGTTGTGGAGATTTTTTTGGTTCTAGCATTAAATTTTTTTGGGATGACTATAAAATGGAAACAGGAGATCAAGTTAGAACATAGAATGTTTCATTGAGTGGACAGGTAGATACTCATTTACTTACATGAGAGACAAAATATTGTGCCCTGTTTGCTGAAAAGTGATAGCCATTCCAAAGGAATACAATATTTGTTGCCATTTTAAATTGAAACATTCTGAAAAACAAAGTATGTAAGTTGTTGAAAAATCTCAGTGGGGAACAATGGTTTTTCAAGAAAGTAAACTCAGAAAATGAGGTGGCCACTAAGGTTAGTTTCCAGATTTCTAAAGAAATTGCTGTGGCTAGGAAGTCTTCAGTAAAAGACTTTATAAAGAACTGTTTACTGATTGCCATTTCTGGATTAAGTCCTGATAAAGTGTTTTTGAAAAATAGTTTAATCATTAATTATGCCTTTATGAAAAGTGAGCCACTAAAAACCTATCTGCAGCCCAAATAAGTGTAGCCTATTTTAATTTTGCCCCATATCTACTGCTAAGTTGTACAGGTCTGAGTTATGCTCTAGGCTGTACACAGCTAGGGGCCACCACAGTGCATAGAGCACTGGGCGTAGAGTCAGGAATATTCATCTTCTGGAGCTCAAATCTGGCCCAGACACTTACTAGCTGTGTAGTCCTAGGCAAGTCTTATAAACCCTGTTTGCCTCAGTTTTCTCATCTGTAAAATGAGCTGGAGGGGCAACTAGTGGTACAGTGGATGCAGCATCAGGCCTGGAGTCAGGAGGCAGATCTGGCCTCAAACATTTACTAGCTCTGTGACCCTGGGCAAGTCACTTCAGCATTGTTAGTCTTGGTTTCCTCATTTGAAGGAAATGACAAAGCACTCATTTTTGCCAAGGAAACCCCAAATGGGGTCATGAAGAGTCTCAGCAACAACAAAATGTTTTAGGTTGCTTTCCTGATTGTCCAGCTATTTATCTTAAAGAATTTCTCCACTTCTTTATCTGCAAGTTGCTGAGTATCTGACACTGGGACCTTTTATGCCCCTGGGGCCATGAAGCTTTATAAGGGAAGCAAAGGCCAATCAGGTTGCATGAGAGGAGGAAGTCAAGGAGCTCCAGTAATGCTGGGTGAAGAAAATGCAGGTTCTGTTGTGTCAAGTTTCTCTGAATCTGTCTTTTATCATTTTGTAATAGTAAAATAATTCTATTACATGGTTTGTTTATTCAGGGTCTAGTGGAGGGGTACCCATTTTGTTTACAGTTTGGTTTTTTTTTTTTTTGCTACAACAAAAGCTTCTATTAGAAATATTTTTGTTTATATAGGTTCTTCTGTTTTCTTTGGCACAGTTGTTGGCTTAAAAATATATCTTATCAAATATGTGTGTCAAAATATACAAGCCTAATGATGAAGGCTATATATACCTTTTGCATTTCTATCATCCAATTTAATGGAAGTGGACTTTAACCTGAAAATGTCTGCTTTAGAGAGAGCAACATATATTTTGTGTGCGTATCATTTAGAAGCCATGTATACATGTTACCTAATATTCCTTGTATCCTTAAAAGCGATAAATCAGAACTATGATATGGACTAGTGTAGAGGAAGTCCACAGGAAAAAAAATGTCAGTATACAGTTAAACAAAGAACATTACAAACAGGTTTGATGACACTATAGAGGGACTTGGATATGTGTATGTTTGTTAATAACACAAAAAATGTTATTTTGAGACTTAACCAAAGCCACATTACATGGCAGATGTCTCACTTAAAGAGAAAACTTATGAACAAGGTAGAAATAAGTTTCTGTAGAATTAATCAAAAGTTACATATTAAGCAAACAATGTGTGCCAAATAGTATTACGGGTCACTACAGGTACAAATACAAAGTGGGAAACAGTCCCTAGTCAGAATGAGCTTACATTCAAATGGAGGAAAGCCATAAGTACACATGAGAGTATATACAACATAAAGTTAATAAATACAAACACAAAGCAGTTAAAAAAAAGATAATTTGGGAAGAAGAGCACTAGTATTTGAGGGAATTAGGAAAAACTTTGTGCAGAGGAAGGTGTTTGAGCTACATCTTGAAAGATAGGAACTCTCAAGTGCAAATAAAGAGAAGGTGGTTATTTTAACTTTGAGACGGTGGTAATCAGGTACATAATAAATTTCTTAATGATATTCAGAGCAGAATGTGATAGATTTTTAAAGACCCAGAATAACTTCATTGGTATATTAAGGATCTTTGCTTAGGATATACAAATGTTCTTGACCCAGTATTAGAATTAGATTAATGGTGTTTTTGTCTTTGATCCACTGTAATTTGCTCCAAATATTAATTATTTGAGAGAGTGATATGTGGCTCTACAAAGTAATCCTTCTGTAAAGTTGATATGTTCTGTTTGTCCAAGAAGAAGGTGTATCATATGCGGTTTTGTTTTAGACAGTCAAAATTGTTTACAGGGGCGGCTAGGTGGCACAGTGAGTAAAGCGCCAGCCCCGGAGTCAGGAAGACCTGAGTTCGGTTCCGGCCTCAGATACTTAACACCCACACACAAAAATAAAAAACTAGCCTTGTAACCTTGGGCAAGTTACTTAACCCGAATTGCCCTCCTAAAGGGAAAAAAAAAAGAGGAAAGAATTCTTGGGAAGCAAATTTTAGGGGCGGCTAGGTGGTACAGTGAGTAGAGCGCCAGCCTCGGAGTCAAGAGGACCCGAGTTCAGTTCCAGCCTCAGACACTTAACACCTACACACACACACACACACACACACACACACACACACACACACACACA
>NW_027185784.1:14021450-14171486 GCF_028583685.1 Petaurus breviceps papuanus
ACACACACACACACACACACACACACACACACACACACACACACACACACGCCGTGTAACCTTGGGCAAGTTACTTAACCCCAGTTGCCCTCCAAAAGGCAAAAAAAAATTTGTTTACAGTCTGCCTCTGACAATGGAGCATAATTTGGGGGGAACAGAGAGAGGATTAGGATTTTTTCGTTTGTGATTCCATGTTTTTAAAAGTGTCCTGATAAAGAAATTTAGATGAATCATATGACTGGACACAGTTTTGTCAGCTATTTGCCTTTTCTTTTTGATAAAATTTGACCATTTTCTTAGATTTCTTTGTCTTAGACAGTAACATTGGTTTGAATTCCAAACCTTTGATCTTGGTATTATTTAAGGGTGCTTCTAGCTCTAAATCAGTACTTTGCTTATATTAAATCACAGATCCTTTATCTTCATATTTTTTTCCTTTTCTTTCCTATATTCTTGTTCTCCTTGAGCAATTGGTGATCCCTTTTACCTTTATAGGCAGCTCTCTGAAGCTGTGAGAAATGCATCATTTCTTCAGGGAGGATTCTAAATTATCTCTGCTATTGATAGAATCACAAGGAAAGCAGTGTGGCCTAGTGAATATAGAGTTCTACTCAGAATCAGTAAGACTTGGGTGCAGCTCCTGCCTCAGAAATAAGCACACTAACTGTGACTTTGCAAATCAGTAAAAATCTCGGTGTCCCAGGCAACACTAAGATTATAAGCTATAAAACAGTTACCAACCTGCACTACCTCTGTTGGTATAGGTCACAGAAGTGGGGAACCTGAGGCCTTGAGGCCACAGGTTCCCCATCCCTGGCTATAGGAAGTTTCCTCATGGGGATTTTTCTACCTAATGAAACCATAAGTCTAGATACCTCTCTGTCTTAAAAAAGGGAGAGGAACATAGATTTTAAAAATTTTATTTACAGCATTTTCCCATCTATCAGGCTTTTTTCACCTCTTTCCTACCTCCCTTGAAAAATAGGTGTAATTAAGCAAAGCAAATTCCTGTATTGGCCATATCCAAAAAATATATCCCTTTCTGTATATTTTGTCTGTTACATCCTTATCAGGAGATGAGTAGCATTCTTTTTTCATTGGTAGTACCCTGGAATCATGGTTGATTACTGCATTGATCAGAGTTCTTAGGTCATTCATAATTGTTCATTTTTACACTATTGTTAAGTTAGTGTAAATTCAAGAAGCATAATACTTTTAAAAGGCTTCTTGGAGATTATGTAATCCAGCCTCCTCATTTTAGAGATGAGGAAACTTTTAAACAGAGATGTTATGTGATTTGGTCAACATCACATACTTAATGAGAAATCACAGACCCAGGATTCAAAATGACTCCTAGGCTACAGTTCTTTTACAGAGAGGCAACCTATTACATTTATTCCTTAGAATGTCTTATTTCTTTCAAGGCTCAGTTTAAACACTACCTCATATATGAAACTTTTCTAGATCTGATTAGTTCCTAGTTCCCATCTTTCCAAAGTGATGTATTTATTTTTGCATATAGTATGCATAGACTTACTTTTTTTCCTCCCTCTGTAGAATGGGAGCTCTTTTCAGGTTAGGGCTATTTCCTTTATTTATCTTTAGTGCTAAATAAAGTACCCTGCACTTAGTAGGATGTGTGTATGTCTGTGTGTGCATGCATGTGTGTAAGAGAGAGAGTATAGATATAAATATATAGATATCTCCAACTACTCACCCACTGGATTTGGAATTAGGAGAAAATGTTTTTACCACCTGTGAATACGTGTACTAGATGTGTAGGTGGTTGTACCTCTCTGGTCTGTTTCCTTATCTATAAAATAGAATAAAAATGCTTGTTATACTTAACCCAGAAAATAGTTATGAGAATCAAATGAGGTAATTTATTGCATGTTAAGAGTTTAAAGTTTGCAAAGCAATATATAAATGCCAGCTGCTATTACGATTCTAGTACAAAACAGTTATTTTATTTTAGAAAGGTTTGTCTCAGATATTTTTAGTATTGTATGAGATAATTTTCCACATATTTACATGAAAAGGAACTGATATTTATGTAAAACATTTAATTCTTGTCAGATACTCAAAAAAATTTACTTAATCTTATCAGATTTTGTATTCTTCCTTTACTGCCCATTAAAGAGAAAAAACAATAAGTTGAGGACATAGAGGGGAGGCAGTTGTGTTCAAGGCTAAACTGGAGCCTTGTGACTGTAATCACTGAAATGACTATCACATATTCTTTTTCTCCGCTTTGCCCGCCCCAAGGGATTATAAAAATTAATTTTATTTTTTCTGGCTCTGTCCTTCGTTGGAGCATGAGAGAAATCAATCCATCAGGTACTAGAGAGGGTTGCTAGGGATGAAGGAGACCTAGATTTCTCTGTGTTTGTAAAGAAATGAAAAGAACATCACCAACATAGGACTAATATGAAAAGCAGTTTGTTAAAAAAAAAAAAAAGAATAAAATAAGTTTCATGGAGTTCATTGGAAGGGCCCTAGAGGGATATGGTTGACATGAATTGGGATGTGAAATTAGAGGCCAGGAAATGGAATTTAGATACACTCACAGTGCCTTTAGAAGGCTAATGCTATCAGTAAGTTAAATTAGGGCTCTTTTCCTGAAGGAAGGAACACAAATATTCAAAAACAGAATGATTGATAAGTATGAGTTGCAGCATTGCTACCAAAGGAACGCTACCCATTGCTGTATTTATCTTTAACTGACATACTCATGATTGATGTATTCAAAGGTCTGCTTAACTTAAATTGGTGCATTTGTAAAAGTGTATATTGCCTGTTTATATCTTAGTATGAAGCAGAATGTACTCTTCCATGGTTCAGTCTATAGTCTAAATGGAATCTATTGTTTACTGTGTGGTTACATATGGGGATATATTTCTCTGAACCAGACCAACTCTCTAACCCAAAGGTGGCAGTAATGTGGATGCCCTGTTGTTCCTTTCATCCTTTTTTGTGCAAGTATTCCACCTTTTGATTGTATATACTATTAATAAACTAGGTAGTTAGCTTACAGGTGAATGTGGCTGTGGTTGTGACTGTGGCTGTGTTTCTTAAAATTCTAGACCAGACTAATGGAAAGACATTTATGTTTATTTGTCAAGAGGTAATGATGACCTGTACTAGTTTGTTGTCAGTTGGATTATTAGAGAGAGTTAGAATTGATTGGTGAATGGCCAAACAAATTATGACTAATGAATAAAATGAAGTACTATTGTGCCACAAAAAAGGCTGAAAAAGATGGTTTCAGAGACACCTGGGAAAACTTGAAGTCCTGTAGAGTTACGTGAGCAGAACCAGATACAATAACATCCTAAAACCAGACATCTTTGTGATACTTAAAAATTGATTAATATGATTACCATTCATAATTACAGAGAACTGATGATGAATTATCATCCTCTCCCCTTCCTGCTGTCCAAGCAATTGAACCAGGCAACACATTAGAAAAGTTCTATAAGGAGAAAACCCAAGGGCAAGAAACTCTAGAAAACCACCAAAAACTAGTTGTCAGTGATCATTAAGTACTGAAGTAAATGAAGACTGATTTTAAAAACTCTTGGATTTAGCCATTAAGGAGAAAAGTTGATGATGTTTTCATAAGTGTTGTTTTGACCTGGATGGTTACTTTGGGGCTGATAATCCGGTTTGTACTCTAGCAGGGTGTTTTCTAAGTAGCTTAGGTTTCATTATACTCTTTCAGAAGACATTTCAAGACTTCCTATTCCCAAGTTAGGAATCCTGAAAACTCTTGAGGTATTCTTTGTTTTTTATTTTGATATATTACCAAATCAACTCATGTAAGCATCCGATACAAGCATCTGACTTACCTCCCTTCTAAAAAAGCTATGTAATAAAGTAACTTGGTTAAGGATTTTATACTTAATGATAGTCATAGTTGATTTGTGTCATGATAGGCAGATTATTTAACCTAAATTAAATTTACTCTTTTAATGGTTGACAGGAACAAGAAACATAAAAAATATTGGTAGTTATCCTTTAGGTCAAGTACCTTCCTAAGCTTTAAATTGCTTTAATTAAAAATCAGGATAATTAAAGATGTGAGGTGGTTTGGTTTTTTGAGGGAGGAAAAGCAAAATTGCGTGGAAATCTGTAATATTTAAGAAGTATGTTTTGTGAGAGAAAGCTGTTCTTGACCCTTTAATTTGTCCTTCTGTGAACCTGTATTCATTTGTGGTAGCTATGTGGTGGATAGGAATTTTTTCTTTAAAAGATTAAAGGAAAGAGTGATGACTGAATTCTTAAAGTTCAGTACTTTCCCTACTTTTACTTGCATGCTCAGGGATCCTGACCATCTACTGATTTTTATACACAGTTGGTTTGCTGTTGTCCCAGGATTTCCACCACCACTTAACTACTGTTCCCAAATTGAACTATACTTCTTAATCAATAGCTCATGCTCTACCAATTTCCCTTAAAATCTCTTACTTGAGTTAAAAATATATTCATAGCAACATAGAATTTGCAAGTCAGAAGAGATCATCTTGTCCAAATCTTTTATTAAAAAAAAAAAAAGCAATTCTCTTGTCTTCCTAGGAGGACAGAACACATTGAAACATTGCTGCTGTATGGTAGAGCTAGTGACTCATTACTGCTTACTGAGCCATATGGATAAGTGGATTCCAAGAAATGTAAATTTCAGTGACTGCTCTAAAAAATGTCTTTTCATTATTTTTAGATCAGCTATTCCTTACTAACAACTACACAAACATTGAGTTTATTTTTTTAATCCCTCTGTATATCATATGCACTTAGTTAATAATAGTAACATCGTAATTTTAGGACAAATATCCAGCTGTAAGAAATAAAGTGCAAGAATGGCCTCTAGGTTTTAGAACTCTTCTCAGGACACTTGAGTACTAAACTGAAATATGTGGTGGAAACTTTTAATCTAGATATGTTAGAATAATATTCTAAGTATTCCAATAAATCTGTGATTTTTTTGATTTAGAAACTCTAGTGAGACAGATTGTAACCCATCCATATATCCTATTCTGTGTGACTTTCATCCATGTCTTCTTAAATATCTTCAATAAGGGGATCCATTCAACTTCCTGGACACTCTCTTCAAGTTCTTTTAACATTGAGTAGATATCATTGGAACACAGAGGCTATCCACCAGGTATCTTATACTCTAACTCTATAACCAGTCCTTTGTCTCTTCTAATTATCTGTTATTTTATGCCACTTTTGGAAGTTTTTGCATATATTGTGTTATATAGCCCATTCACATCTACCATGTTAACCTTCATTACTTTTTGGATGATTAGCAATTTGAGTTTTTTCAGGCACTATAGTATTCCATCACTTGCAGCCAGACAACATCATTAGAAAAAAATTTTGGTGTTAAAAGTAAAGCCTTAGGTAGAATCAAAATGAAGGAATGCAAAGTCTCAACTTCTAAGCCTTCCCAAACCTCTTTTATAAAACAATGATAGAAAACTGAATTTTGAGCAGGAAAACCAGTTAAAAGTCAAAGTGAGGCATTTTTACACCCCAGGATACCTTAAGAAGACAAGAGAGGTCTGCAGACACTAAAGTGGGGGCTGAGCAGGAGTGTGGAATATCAGAAGCAGCACCTGTGGTGATGGCAACACTAGATCATAGTGACAACAGCATTGGCAGTGCCCCAGAGAAGCGAAGGGGACTTCTGCACCCAGTCAGGAAGAGAACCCAAGGATCCATATAGAATCAGGAGCCATTTGACAGCTCTGTTACCCATTAACCAGTTCTGGGTCACAGTTCTGCAGTGGAGAGGAGCACTTGTGGTCGTGAGAGAGCAGGGTGAAGGGATCAGAGTCCCAACAGAGAAGGAGGGCAATGAGATCTCTACCTGGATCATACCGTGTTGAAAGTACCAAAACCTTACAGACCCCCAGATTGAATTGTGAAAGCAACAGTACTTAAGCCAGACATCTCCCCAAGGGGAGAGGGGAGCCCAACTCTGATATAAAATTCAGAGCCAAGAAATAGACTTGGAAAATGAGCAAATAACAATAACAACAAAACAATAACCTGACTTGTATAAAGCTCCTATGGTGACAGAGAAACTCAAGAAACAAATTCAGAGGAAGATAATGACTTGAAAACATCTACAAGCCAAGCCTCAAAAGAAAAATACAGATAGAAACACAAGCTCAACAAGAATTCCTAAAAGAGCTACTAGAGTTTTTCTCTTTTTAGAGCAAAAAGAAAACATTTTAAAAATCATATTAGAGTAATAAATGATAAAATTAGGAAAAGAAATGAGAACTATGCAAGAAAATTATGAAAAGAGAATTAAGATAGACTCAAATTAATCACAAAGAGGTACAGAAATACTGAAGAAAGTAACTCCTTAGAAATCAGAATTGACCAAATGATAAAAGTAGTACAAAACCTCACTTTAGAAAATAACTCCACATCCAGGATGGCCTGCTTGCACAGGTTTTTGATCTACTTTTCTAGGAAAGACTGCTGAAAAAGGGGTTAGCAATCCTACTTTTAATTATATTCACTAGTTTGGGGGAAAGGTCAGACACTGAAGGTGGAGAAAATACAAGCAGAGACATTAGCACAAAGACCAAACAGACAAGGCTCCATCTGTCTGAGCATAGCAACATTGCTGTACACTTTACATACATCATTGGATCAAGAGACCACAGACAATATCTGAGTAGTCGGGGGACTCTGAACATACAACTACTCAGAGCCTCAATTAGGAAATCAAAAGAGCCTTCTCATGAGTGAACCCCCCCACCCCCAAAAAGCAAAATACCAACTCAGAGTATATGTACACTTGTCAGAGTCAGGTATCACAACCCTCATGACTCAATGCCTAATCAGCTAAGTACCAAAAGGTGTGGAAGCCTTCCTATAAGTAAGCCTCCCCCTAAGCAAGCTCCTCCTTAGTCAAGTCCTTCCCCCAATGGGTTCCATGTGAGGCCTGTTAATGGGTGGGGAAGATCTTATTATCCCATTAACATTACAGCATCATACTTCAAGAAATTAAAAAGAAAAACTGTCCATATATTTAAGGACCAGAGAGCAAAGTAGAAATTGAAATAGTTCACCAGTTACCTCCTGAAAGAGACCCCCAAATCAAAACTCCCAGGAATATCCTAGTCAGAATTCAGAATTCCTATATTGTGGAGAAAAAAATGGCAAACAGCCAGGAAAAATTTTAACGCCATGTAGCCATAGCTAGGATCACACAAGATTTAGGAGCTACTATGCTAACGCAGCAGAGGGCTTAGAATATGATATTCTAGGAGACAAAAGAACTAGAACTACACCCAAGAATAACCTAATCATCAAAACTCCATTCTGGAGTATCAACTGGAACCATGCCCAAAGGGCTGTAACACTGTACATACCTTTTGATCCAGAAATATTACTCCTATATCTGTACGCCATAGAGATAAAATGAAAAGAACCTATATGTACAAAAATATTTATAGCAGCTTTTTTTGTGGCAGCACAGAATGAGAATTTGAGGGAATGCCCACCATTTGGGGAATGGCTGTACAAGTTGTGGCATATTATTATGACGAAATGCTAGTATGCTATGTGAAATTATGACAGATGATTTTAGAAAAATATGGCAAGACTATATGAACTGAAACAAAGTGAAATGACAAGAACAGAGAGACCATTGTGGACAGTAACAGCACTGTTGTAGTGATGATTAACTGTGAAAGACGTGACTACTCTGATCAAAACAATGATCCAAGATAAATTCCAAAGCGTTCACAATGAAAAAATGTTCTTTGTCCCCAGCAAAAGAACTGATGAGCGGGGCAGCCAGGTGGCTCAGCGAGTAAGAGCATCAGCCCCAGAGTCGGGATGACATGGGATCGAATCTGGACTCAGACACTTAGCACCCACCCAGAAACACCTGGCCATGTAACCTTGAGCAAGTTACTTAACCCCAATAGCTTAGGGGCAGCCACGTGGCTCAGTGAGTAAGAGCACCAGCCCCAGAGTCGGAATTACCTGGGATCGAATCTGGGCTCAGATACTTAGCACCACACCCAGAAATAACTAGCCGTGTAACCTTGAGCAAGTTACTTAACCCCAAATTGCCTAAAAAAAAGAGAGCTAATGAGCACTGAGTGCACACTGAAGTATAATTTTCTCACCTTTAATTTTTTTTGCCCTTTTTAATGCTATGTTTTGCTTGATTTCACATGTATAATTGGTAATATTCTTTGCTTTCTCATTGTGGGGAGGGGTGGGACAGAGGGGGAGAATCTAGAACTAAAATTTTTTTTAACGTTCGAATAGACAAGTAAAAACCGATTCCTACACTAAAAAAATTTGCTGAACACATATACATATGTATATGCATATATGTGTGTGTGTGTATACACACACATGTGCGCGTTCACACACAAAGTGACATTGCATCCAAATTATTATTTTTGCTTTTTGAAAGGGGGAGTATAGGGAAGTTGGGGTTAAGTGACTTGTTCAAGGTTACACAGCTAGTAAGGGTTAAGGGTCTGAGGCCAAATTTGAACTCAGGTCCTCCTGACTCCTGGGGTGGTGCTCTATATTCACTGTGCCACCTAGCTGCAGCATCCAAATTATTGAGGGAAAAGTTTAATGAGTTACAGAGGGAAATAGACAGTAAAACTATACTAGTGAGGAACCTTAATTTACTCCTCTTGGACATAAAAGTATCTTACCATAAAATTAACAAAAAAGTCAAAGAAATGAAATAATTTTAGAAAAGTTAGATATGATAGACCTCTGGAGAATATTGAATGGTTATAAAAAGGAGTTTTTCTCTTTCTCAGCTATTGAAGGAACCTTTACCAAATCTGGTCATGAATGAGGGCATAAAAACCCTTATTATGCTTGTTAGTGAGGTTTTCATGGCCAGATTTTATAAAGATGCCTTGGACACCCTTTTTGGACCATCATAAAATAAAGATTACATCTAATAATGGGTCTTTGAAGCATAGCTTAAAAATTCATTGGAAAATAAATAATGTAATCCCAAAGAATGAGTGCGCCATATCACCCCTTGCTTAAGAACCTATAATGTCTTTGTTTTACCCCTAAGACCATGTCTATATTCCTTAGCCAGTCATTCAAAGTCTTTCATCCACTCCTACTTTAGTGTTACCTTTAATTTCTCTCCTACCCCAATACAAACTTTTTACACCAATAAGAATAGGCTCCTCCCTCTTCTCTTTTCCCAGGCCTTTTTACACCTTACATATTATTACTTTTATTCATGTCCCCAGTTTAGAATATTTTATTTTTTGTTTCTCTCAGCAAATTCTATACTACTTTCACAATTCACTTTCCAGGAAAGTTCCCTCGTTGTCTTGTCTATAATGATCTTGTCTTTTATATGAATTCCTATAAATACTTATTGAGCAGTTTCTTTTTGCACATTGGGAGTTAGGCAGCTATTGAAACTAAGGTAGATCATGTTTTCAATGCCCTCAAGGCATTTACTATCAAATTGTGAAAGGGACTTTTTCATTTTTTTCAGTCATATTCAACTCTTTGTGACCCCATTTGGGTTTTTTTTCGGCAAAGATGCTGGAGTGGTTTGCTGTTTTCTTCTCCACCTCATTTTACACATGAGGAAGCTGAAACAAACAGGGTTAAGTGACTTGCTCAGTCATACAACTAGTAAATGTCTAAGGTCAGATTTGAACTCAGGAAGATAAGTCTTCCTGATTCCAGGCCTGGCACTCTATCCACCTAGCCACTTTGGGAAATAACTACATGTGTACAAATAACTTTAGTACAAGGCAGTATGTGAAAAGTGCCCTGTGAGCACAGAATGTCCCAAAAGTCTAACTGCCTAAGAACTTTGAACCATCATGTGTACTGTAGAAATTCTGAGAAACCTTTTCTTCTTAGCCAGATTATAAATGTAATGTCATCTTTTTTATTATATCTACTTGCATAATAATATCAGAGCAGCATCACTTGTTTAATAAATGTTTCTGAATTTCCTAATAAATATATTTCTAAGAAATGAGAAGGAAAAATAGCAATATTATTTTAGGTTCTGATATTTATTTCTAATTGCCATTTTATGCTTTTTTTCCCCTCCAAACAGAATGGACCTAGTGCCAGATCTTGTCATAAAATGTGTATTGACATTCAACGAAGACAGATCTATACATTGGGACGTTACTTGGATTCCTCTGTGAGAAACAGTAAATCTCTGAAAAGTGACTTCTACCGCTATGACATTGACACAAACACATGGATGTTGTTAAGTGAGGACACTGCTGCTGATGGAGGACCCAAGTTGGTGTTTGATCATCAGGTGTGGTAGAGTGATAAAAATATGTCATAATTGTTTCTCTTCCGAAGTTTTTGCTCTTCAGTTTTACTTTACGTGTAATGTCTGAACTATTATTTATTCCTACATTGAGTATTCTCAGATAACAGACCCAAACTCAAGTTACGGACTTGCAAAACTCAGACACTGGGGGCATTAATCAGATTTAACCCTTGATCAGATCCATTTGGGAACACCAAATGCTTGTAGGTCCCTATCCCATGCTGTTACTGAGATCTAAATATAACACAACATTTAATACCCTCAAGTAAGCAGACATAGAACTGATGCAGTTGTTCCTTCCAAAAGTGTGGCAGAACTCAACCCTTACATTAATGTCAGAAAGTTGATCAAAAAAATGCACAAACAGGAAATTAGTACCACCATAAAGAAGCATTATGGTGACAGGGAAGCTTAAGACAAACACAGAACAAGAGTGACCCCAGAACATTTACAAGTGGATCTGCAGAGAACAGCCCAGCTTAGGCATGAGCTTAACTAGAATTCCTAGAAGAGATGCAAGAAGTTTTTTAAGAGTCTAAAATTTTTTTATAAATGTAAAAATAAAAGCACCTGAGGAAAAATAATGGAAAAGAAATTAGAGCCTTGGAAGAGAGAATTATGAAAGGAATGAAATTCCCTGAGAATAAAAATGGATCAAAACAATGATTCCACAAGACAAAAGACTGAAAAAAATCGAAGGAAATATATTTCATAACAAAAGCAACTGAGGCGGCTATGTTGCGTAGTGAATAGAGCACCGGCCCAGGAGTTAGGAGGACCTGAGTTCAAACCTGGCCTCAGACACTTAACACAAAAAGTAGCTGTGTGACCTTGGGCAAGTCAATTAACCCCAATAGCCTTACCTTCCCCTCTCCAAAAAGCAAACAAAACAAACAGAAATAACAACAAAAGCAACTAACCTTGAAAACAGAATGAGGAGGGGAAAAAAATTAAGAATCATTGGATTGTCTGAATTCTATGACTGAAAGAGAGGTTAAACATTGTATTTCATGAAATCCTAAAAGGAAAATACTCATATCTTTTAAAGCCAAAATGCAGAGTGGAACTTAGAAGAATCTACCAGTTACTTCTTTAAAGAAACCCCAAAATGAAAACACCTAGCCTTTTCATAGCTTTTTCATCAGGAATGATTAGAATTGCCCTGTTTTGCTCAGAGATAAATTGTTTACCTTCAAACAAGTTACATTCTTCATCAGGACTCATGGAAAGAGTCTGATTAGAAAGGCCTGGGAAGAGGTCTTTTAAGTCTTGATGGTCTTAAGAGAAAAAAGGAAAGAGAAGGGAAGAGGAATATATTGGGGGGAAGGGAAAATTATCTCAAATAATAAGACTTTGTAAGTAAATATCTACATAGTCAAGTTGTCAAGAGGTAAGGGTGCACAGCTGCTACTTTAATCTCAGTCTCTTCTGAACTGGTCAAAGATGGAAAAAACAGATTTGTACAAAATTATATTCCATTTAGCAGGGAAATAGGAAATATGGTAAAGGGAGAGTAAATGCAAGGAAGGGCTAGTCATATGTAAAACATATTCTAAATATGTGCAGAAATATGTATAACTCTGAGGTAACAGAATGAAAATCTGATTGGATGCCTATAAATTGGAGAATGGCTGAACAACTTATGTTATATAATAAATGGTTTCAGAGAAATGGGGGGGAAGATTTTATGAGAATTGCTGCAGAAAGCGAACATAAACAAGAGAACAATTTATACAATGACATCAATATGATAAAGCAACTTTGAAAGTAAAAATTTATAAATACAATAACCAACCATGATTCCAGAAGTCTAATAATGAAACATGCTACCTACCTTCTGATAGGTGGGTGAAGAACTCTACAGAATGAAACAATTGGGGTCTACTCAGCACAGCAGCAGGGCTTGTCTCTCCACAGTGGTCGGCTATGACCCTCAACTCCCCAGCAACCATGTCGAAGGAACCCGCAGTTGGCATTGATCTTGGCACCACTTACTCCTGTGTGGGAGTCTTCCAACGTGGGAAAGTGGAGATCATTGCTAATGAACAAGGAAACAGGACCACCCCAAGCTATGTCACTTTCACCAACACAGAACGTTTAATCAGTGATGCTGCAAAGAATCAAGTTGCAATGAACCCCACCAACACAGTTTTTGATGCCAAACATCTGATTGGTCACAGATTTGATAATGCAGTTGTACAATCAGACATGAAGCATTGGCCTTTTACAGGGCTGAATGATGCAGGCAGGCCTCAGATCCAAGTGGAGTACAAAGGGGAGACCAAAAGTTTCTATCCAGAGGAAGTATCTTCTATGGTCTTGATCAAGACGAAAGAAATTGCTGAAGCTTAACTTGGGAAGATGGTCACAAATACTGTGGTCACAGTGCCAGCCGCTTTCAACGATTCCCAACATCAGGCCACCAAAGATGCTGTAACTATAGCTGGTCTCAATGTGCTCCTAATCGTCAATGAGCCAACTGCTGCTGCTATTGCTTACGGCTTGGACAAAAAGGTTGGTGCCGAGAGAAATGTGTTGATCTTTGACCTTGGAGGTGGTACTTTGGATGTCTCCATTCTTACCATTGAAGATGGCATCTTTGAGGTCAAGTCCACAGCTGGGGACACCCACTTGGGTGGGGAGGACTTTGACAATCGTATGGTCAGCCATTTCATTGCCGAGTTCAAGCAAAAGCACAAGAAGGACATCATTGAGAACAAGAGGGCTGTTCACCATCTTCACACTGCTTGTGAACGTGCAAAACATACCCTTTCTTCCAGTACCCAGGCCAGTATTGAGATTGACTCCTTCTATGAAGGTATCGACTTCTATATATCAATCACCTGGGCCTGTTTCAAAGAGCAGAATGCTGATCTCTTCCATAGCACGCTGGACCCTGTGGAGAAGGCCTTAAGAGCTGCCAAGCTAGAAAAGTCTCAGATTCATGACATCGTCCTGGTGAGTGGTTTCACTCGAATCCCCAAAATCCAGAAGCTTCTGCCAGACCTCTTCAGTGGCAAGGAGGTCAACAAGAATATCAATCCTGATGAGGCTGTTGCTTATGGTGCAGCTGTCCAGGCTGCCATTTTGTCTGGAGATAAATCTGAGAACGTGTAGGACTTGCTGTTGTTCCCTTGGAATTGAAACTGCTGGTGGAGTTATGACCGTTCTGATCAAACGTAATACCACCATCCCCACCAAGCAGACACAGACCTTTACTACCTATTTAGACAACCAGCCTGGTATGCTTATTCTGGTTTATGAAGGCGAGAAAGCAATGACTAAGGATAACAACCTGCTTGGCAAATTTGAGCTCACAGGAATTCCTCCAGCACCCAGGGGTATTCCTCAGGTTGAAGTAACATTTGACATTGATGCAAATGACATCCCCAGTGTTTCTGCTGTGGATAAGAGCATAGGCAAGGAGAACAAGATCACCATCACCATTGATAAAGGATGCCTGAGCAAAGAAGACATTGAGCGTATGGTCCAGGAGGCTGAGAAATACAAGGCTGAGGATGAAAAGCAGAGAGATAAGGTGTCTTCCAAGAATTCTCTTGAATCTTATGCTTTCAACATGAAAGCAACCATAGAGGGTGAAAAACTACAAGGCAAAATTGGGGATGAAGATAAACAGAAGATCCTTGACCAATGTAATTAAATAATCAACTGTCTGGATAAGAACCAGACTCCTGAGAAGGAAGAATTTGAACATCAGCAGAAAGAATTGGAGAAGGTCTGCAGCCCCATTATTACTAAGCTGTGCTATAGTGCAAGGGACATGCTGGCATGCCTGGTGGGTTCCCAGGGCAGGGAGCAGCCCCTTCTAGAGGTGCTTTTTCTGGACGCACCATTGAAGAGGTAGACTAAACACCCAGAAGAGTGAGTCTTCCAAAAATTGAAGGACTCACATTTGTAGCCAAAGCAATAGCAGTTTAAAAGTAACATTTAAGCTACTGTGTAAATTTGGGCATTTTGAATGTGTGCAGAGGGAGAGAAGTGAACAACATTGCACTTTATCAGTACTGTAAACAAGTGGAAATGCAGTTGTCCTGGAGAATAAAATCTATTTAAAATTGAAACCATAAAAAAAATGAAACAGTTTTTTTTTTGGGGGGGGGCAGTCTAAAGAAAACATGGCCAATGCTCAAATTTCTTTTGCTTTACTATACATACTATATATGTTTATACTAGTTTTTTTTTTCTTTTGTTATTGGTGGAGCAAGTTGTGGTGGGAGAATGAGAAGGTAGATTTTTGCTGAATATACACACATGATTTTTTTCTTTAAAGTATAAGGAATAGCATTCATTAAGGAGTCAGGAAGGCATGTAGTAGCATGTGATCTATTTTAGCTAGAGTAGAGAATTTGGAGAAGTTTAGTTTGAGACAAAACTTGGAAGGTGAGATAGGTTAGAGAGGATCTTGCATACCAGAATAAGAAGTATGAATTTTATTTGTGAAGTAATTGGGAACCATTGGACATTTTGAGTTGAATTATATGACCACATAGTTTTTGAGGTCTGTGTGAGAAAACAGTGTTTCAGTGTTGTTAAAAATGGTTTAAAAACTCATTATATTTGACCTATATTTACAAAAATATTTATAGCATTTCTTTTTGTGCTGGGAAGGAATTTGAAATTGAGGGGATGTCCATCTGTTGGGGAATGATTGAAGAAGTTGTGGTTACATAATTATAAAGGAATACTATTGTACTATAAGAACTGATGAGGGTAATGGTTTCAGAAAAATCCAAGAAGATCTATGT
The DNA here is from genome assembly GCF_028583685.1 of Petaurus breviceps papuanus. NCBI lineage: Eukaryota > Metazoa > Chordata > Mammalia > Diprotodontia > Petauridae > Petaurus > Petaurus breviceps. The sequence goes on from NW_027185784.1 coordinate 14,036,553, forward strand.
GACCTGATGTTTGCAAAATAAGTGAGCAGAACCAGGAGGTCATTGTACACAGAAACAGCGATATTATAACAGTGATCAGCTGTGAAAGGTAGTTCCAAACTCATGATATAAAGTGTTATCCACCTCTAGAGAGAACACTGAGCTCTGAGTGTAATCTGAAGTATAATTTTTTCACTTTATTCAACTTTCATGAGTGTGAGAGAGAGAGGGATGGCTAATATGGAAACACATGATTTCACATGTATAATTGATATATTGCTTTCCTTCTCAGTGAATGGGGGAAAGGTGGGAGGGAAGGAGAATTTGGAACTTGAATTTTTTTTTTAATGTTGAAAATGAATAATTTTTAGAAGGGAAAAAACTCATTATATTTGTTAACTTTAAAGCTCCATATTCAGAGAATATTTAAAAACAAGTTTGAAAGAAAGTTGTCAGTGTAAGCCCAAAGTGATTGACAGCTGTGAATTTCCTAGATACTTAGTAAATAAGCTAATATTTGTTTAGTGATTAAATAACTCATGCGATGGAAATAAATTTTCCGGAAAAAAAGATTAAAGAGAACATTTGTAATTTTCAAGAGATGGTAGAAAACCTACTTGAAATATTTAATCTTGTGGATCTGAGTGACACAGGTAGATTGAAAAATTCCTCAGTGGAGACTGACCCAAGATGAAAGTGAAGTGAGCATTTCTGTCGAGCTCTCCCAAAATATGCCTCTAAATTTTTTTTTTCATTTTTCAAATGCTTTATTAACTTCTGATTTATATCATTCATATATGCCAGATTTTGAGTTACACATTTTCTCCCAGTTTTTCCCCTACCCACCGCTCCAAAATAGCAGTCCCACAGTATATACCCCCCCTCCAATCTGCTCTCTCTCATATCTTCTCTCATACCCCCTTTGACTTTTCCAGTAGGGCATGGTAGATCTCTATGCCCCAGTGCCTGTATATCTTATTTCAGAATTACATGTAAAATAGTATTATTAATAATATATATGTATATTTAAACATTTGATTTTAAAACTTTGAATTCCAGATTCATTCCCTTCCTCCCTTGTCACCTGCCCTTACTGGAAAGATAAGCAGTTCAGTATAGGTTGTACATGTGTAGCTAATGCAAAACATTAACATAGTTGATATATTGTAAAAGACTGACTATATTTCTCTGCCTCCTATCCCACCTCCCACTAGTTCTATTCTCTACTTTGATCCCGTCCCTTTTCAAAAGTGGGTGCTTCCAACTTCCCCCCAGCCTGCCCTCCATTCCATCATCCCCTCTCTCATCCCTTTCCCCCCTACTCTCCTGTAGGGTGACATACCCTATTTAGTGTGTATTTCATTCCCTCTCCGAGCCAGATTCAATGAGAATAAGGTGACCCATTCCCTTTTGCCTTCCTATTCTTCCCCTCCATTGTAACTATTTTCCCTAGCCTCTTCTATATGAGATAGTTTACCCCATTCTGTCTCTCCGCATCTCCTCTCATTAGATTCCTCTCTCACTTCTTAATTTCACCTTTTAAATATCATCCCTTCCTATTCAGTTGGTCCTGTGCCCTCTATGTCTACCTGTAAACATATATACACACATTCACATATGTATTCATACACCTGTATATCCTCTGATATATATTCCCTTCAACTATTTTCATACTGAGAAAAGTTTCATCAGTTACAATTATCATTTTTCCATGTAGGAATGTAAATAATTCAACTTTGATAAGTTCCTTATTATTTCTTTTCCCTGTTTACCTTCTCATGCTTCTTGTATCTCAATTTCAAATTTTCTATTCAACTCTGGTTTTTTCATCAAGAATGCTTGAAAGTCCTCTCTTCCACTGAATGACCATATTTTCCCCTGAAAGATGATACTTACTTTTACTGGATAGGTGATTCTTGGTTTTAATACCATCTCCTTTGCCCTCCAGAATATCATATTTCAAGCCCTTCCATCCCTCAGTGTAGAAGCTGCCAGATCCTGCGTTATCCTGATTGCGTTTCCACATTATTCAAATTATTTCTTCCTGGCTGCATGTAATATTCTCTCCTTGCTTTGGGAACTCTGGAACCTGGCTGTAATATTCCTAGGAGTTTTCTTTTTGGGATATTTTTTAGGAGGTAATTGGTGGATTCTTTCAAGCTCTATTTTGCCCTCTGGTTCTAAAACATCAGGGCAGTTTTCCTTGAGAATTTCTTGGAGGATGATTTCTAGGTTCTTTCTTTGATCATGGCTTTCAGTTAGTCCAATAATTTTTAAATTCTCTCCTGGATCTGTTTTCCAGGTCAGTGGTTTTTCCAGTGAGATATTTCACATTGCCTTCTAATCTTTCATTTGTTTGGATCTGTTTAATAGCATCTTGGTTTCTCATAAAGTCATTAGCTTCCATTTGCTTCAGTCTAATTCTGAAGGAATGATTCTCCTCATTGAGCTTTTGAGATTCTTTTTCCATCTGGCAAATTCGGCTTTTTAAGGCATTCCTTTCCTCATTGTTTTTTTGAGCCTCTTTTGCCAATTGAGTTAGTCTGTTTTTTAAGGTGTTATTTTTCTCATTTCGTAATTTTGTGCATTGTTCTCATTTCTCTTCTCAATTTTTCCTCCACTTCTCTTAATTTGCTTCTTAAGGTCCTCTACGGCCTGTAACCAGCTCGTATTTTCCTTTGCAGCTTTTGGTGCAGGAGTTTTGACTTCACTGCCTTCCTCCTGTTCCATGCTTTGATCCTTTTTGTCCCGAAAATAGTAGTCTAATGTTGGGTTCTGTTTGTTTCCTTTGCCTGTGCATGTTGCCACTCAATTACTTGACTTTTGGGCTTTTTGCCACAGTAGGACTCAGTTGTCAGACAGGGGATCTTCTGTCCCAAATACTGGAGTTTTCTCAGCTGCTGGAGGTATTAGTTGGGAGCCCATGCTGAAGCTTCCAAGCTTCTGGCAAGCTGGACACACAGCCCAAGACCTCCACCCTAGACCGCAATCCAGATCCAAGCATTTTAAAGCAAGAGCAATTACCCCTCACACTGGTCGCTTGGTCCCCCTACACTCTGCAGGCCAGGAGCTGAAGCTGCCACATGGCAGTGGCGGCTACACCACAGCCCTCAGTGCATGGAGGCACTCCCAGCTACTGGGTCCCAGAGTCCATACTGCACTGACCTCTCACTTTGTTCTTCGCATCTTTGTGTTGATAAATCCATAAAGGACCATGGTTGCTAGTGATCTGGAGTCTCTCCAGCTGCTGGCTGGTCAGGACTGCCCTGGGGCTAAAACCGCTTTGTGGAGCTGGACTCGGCTCCCAGAACACTGGGCTGGACGATTCTTGTGGGCCTGCTGGGCTGTCCTCAGCAGGAGGTTAGCTTCTCTGTGTCATTTTGTGAGTTCTGTAGTTCCAAAGTTTGTTTAGAGTCCCCTTTTACATGAATTGGGGGAGGTGGAAGCCGGGAGGACCTGCTTCTACTCCGCCATCTTGACTCTGCCGCCTCTAAATTAATTTTAAAAATAATTTAAGAAATGTAAAAATAAGCAAACAACAACAAAAAAGAATGTGCTGATTAAAAGCTCTAAAAGTGAGAGGGAAGCTTGAGACACAAGTACGAAAGAAGAAAATTACTTGAAAACATTTACAAGTAAAGCCTCAAAGAAAAAAAATGAAGTTAGGACAAAAGCCCAAGAATTCCTAGAACAACTAAAGAAAAGAGGACCAGTACACCCTTCCCCCCAGAAAAGGGCAAAAAACCCAAAAGATTTTAAAACACACCTAAGAACACTAGAGAAAAAAATGGGAAAGGAGTGAAAGCTGTGGAAGAAAATTGTGACAAGAGAATTAATAGCTTCTCAAAAGAGGAACAAACAAGAACCTCCTTAAAATTCAGAATTGGCTAAATGGTAAAAGAGGTACAAATGCTTATTGAAGAAAATATCTCCTTAATAGTCAGAACTAGTCAAGGGGAAGCTAATGAATACATGAGAAATTAAGGGAAAAATAAAACAAAGTAAAAAGACTAAAAAAATAGAAAATGTGATATTTCTCATAGGAAAAATGAGTCATCTGGAAAATAGATGAAGTAAAGATAATTTTTAAAGATAAAGACTCAAGAGAAACACAAAAAGTAAACATGAGTACGAAATCATAAGAGATTTAATAGAAACAATTTATGTTCTTAAATGAATAAATATTAAATGTAACCCATAAGAACTTTATCATTGTTATCGTAGTTTCATGTAACTCCCTCATAATTTTATATATCATTGGGATAGTTAGAAGGAGTCTACTTAGAGAAGTGCTTTTAATGTGAGTCTGTTGTGTTGAGATGATCTCAAAAGAAAAATGAAAGAGTGAGAAAAAGGGAGAAAGGAAAGGAAGACTAGGGGGAAGTATCTCACATGAAAGAGGCATGTCAGGAAGTTTTTAGATTGGAAGGGAGAGGAACAGGCATGTTCATTTGAAACAGTTCAGAAATGGTAGAACACACACACACACATACATATACACGTTGAGTATAGAAATTAATCTTGACCCAACAGGGCTGTAGGCATAGAAGAGGCTAAGAGAAAGAAACAGGGTTGGGGGGAGGTGAGCTAAGAGGGAGGGCATAAGGTTGGCAGTTATCAGGAGTAAAACTGACTTTTAAGAGGGGCCTAAAATTAAAAAAAAAAAGGAGAGAATGTAGGGTAGAGGGAAATAAACAGCGATTATAACTGAATGTGCTGATTTCATCCTTAAAATGGAAGCAGATAGCAGAATGGATTGGAAAGAAGAATCCAACAATCAATATATTGTTTATAAGAGACATTCGAAACAGAAGGATGCATACTTAAAATAAAGGACTGGATTTTACTTTAAAAGTTTTAAGTCAGGGGTGGCCAGGTAGCACAGTGAGTAAGAGCACCGGCTCCAGTGTCGGAATGACCTGGGGATTGAATCCGGGCTCAGACACTTAGTACCACACCCAGAAATAACTGGCCGTGTGACCTTGAGCAAGTTACTTAACCCCAATTGCTTTAAAAAAAAAAAAGTTTTAAGTTAATAAGGAGGGGCAGAGTAAGAGCAAGGACTTGCTTGAACTCTCCCCCAAACCCCTCCAAATACCTGTAAAAATGACTCTAAACAAATTCTAGAGCTATAGAACCCACAAAATGACAGTAAAGCAAATCTCCAGCCTACAACAACCTGTAAGGATGCTAGGAAGGGTATATTGTACTGGGCCTGGGAACAGAGCACAGTGAGGCAGGGGCCCGGCAGACTGGGCCAGACCAGGACCCAGGGGATTGAATCAGTGCAAATGTTGCGGTTTCCAGGCTTCTCAGCCCACAAGTGCCAAAGACAGCATAGAAAATCAGTGGGAAAACTCTGTGGGACCTGGGGGAAAGAGGAACTAGGTCTGGCTGGGGTTCAGCCCCAGCCCTGGGGTAGCAGCAGTGTCAGTGGAAGCAGATGCTTCTGGAGCTCTGGGCCCACAGACAGTGGGAGATCGAGCTGCTGATACAAAATTCCTGAGCCTGGGATAATACACCCATCCCCACTCCCACTGGAAGCAGAGTTCTACCCTGACAAAGAACTAGAAAGTCAGATATTTGGCTGGGCAGATGAGCAAATGGTGTAAAAAAAAAAAAAAAGTCAGACTGTAGAATCTTACTTTGGTGACAAAGAAGATCAAAACATATCACCGGAAGAAGACGACAAAATCAAAGCTCCTGCATCAAAAGCCTCCAAGAAAATATGAATTGGTCACAGGCCATGGAAGAGCTCAAAAAAGATTTTTAAAATCAAGTAAGAGAAATAGAGGAAAAATTAGGAAGAGAAATGAGAGTGATGCAAGAAAATCCTGAAAAACCAGTCAATAGTTTACTAATGGAGACCCCCAAAATTATTAAAGAAAATAACACCTTAAAAAATAGACTAATCCTTAAGTTAAAAAGGCAGGTTTACCAGTCATGATTATTGACAAATGAGAAGCAAAATTAGAACTTATTAATAGAACTAATCAAGGAAACCACATTTTGCTACCAGGTACCACAGACAGCTGATATTAATACTGAACATACACATACCAAATGGTATATCATCTACATTCTTGAAGGAAAAGTTAAATAAATGAGTTACAGGAGGAAATAGGCAGTAAAACTACACTAGTGAGACATCTCAATTTATGCTTCTCAGACCTAGATAAATCTAACCATAAAGTAAAAAGAAAAAGGTTAAAGAAATGAAAGAATTTTAGAAAAGTTTGATGTAATAGACATCTGGAAAATTTTGAATGGGAATGGAAAGGTCTTAGGATGCTCTTAAGGCACCTTTACAAAATTTAGCCATGAATTAGGGCATAAAAATCACAGACACAAATACAATAAAGCAGAAATATTAAATGTACACTTTTTGGACCATCATGAAATAAAGATTCCATTCAATAAAGGCCCTCTGAAGCATAGCTCTAAAAATTATTGGAAACTAATAATCCTAAAGAATGAATGGACCAAAAAATAAATCATAAAAGCAGTTAGTAATTCCATTAAAAATAATGACAACTGTGAGACTACACACCAAAATTTATGGGATGTAGCCAAAGTAATATTTATGGATCTATAAAAGAGAAATACCAGATTAATGAATTGGGTGTGCAACTTTAAAAAAGAAAAAATCAACTAGAAAAAGAACAAATTAAAAATCCTAATCTAAACATCAGTAGAAATCCTGACAATGAAAGAAGAGATTAAGAAAGTTGAAAGTTAAAAAAAAAAAACAAAACCCAAAACCAATGTAACTAATAAAACTAAATTCATTTTAGGAAGGAAAGCACCATCAGATAAACTATTGGCTAATTTTACTTTAAAAAAGATAACCAAGGGGCAATTAGGTAGGGCAGTACATGGAGTACCAGCCCTGAAATCAGGAGGACCTGAGTTCACACTTAACTAGCTCTGTGAACCTGGGAAAGATATTTCACCCTGATTGCCTTACCCCCTTGTAGCGCTGGTGCAATATTTACAGTGCTCATGATCACTTTAAAGACTGTGACTATAAATATCTCATGATGTTCGATCACAAAATATACCAAACTCTCCACATGTAGGACAGAACTGAAGCATTTATTTAGACACCAGAAAACCGAATCCCAAAACCAGCAAGCCGATTCCATCATAGAAGCCATAATAACACTGAGAGTCACAACATCCTTTAGTCTTCCCACAAACCAATACAAGATTGATATTTACTCATAAACCTCTCTATCTCCTTGCCTCAACTTCCTATCTCTCCCACCATCTCTTTGGCTCTGATTCCCAGCTTCCTGTGAACTCTGCTTCCCTTAAACTCTTCCCACCACAGGTTCCATGTGACTGCATTCAGCCTATTAGGGTACAGAGTTTATCTTCACAGCAGGGAAGTTTCCTGTAGGCTCTGTTCTACCTTTCAGCAAATTTCCTCCAACTCAGGTTCCATGTGATTACATTCAGCCTATTAGGGGGCAGAGTTTACTTTCAAAGCAGGGGAGGTCTTCAAATTCCCATTCCCATCCCCCCCCCAAAAAAAAGACAACTAAATTGCTAATTTTGAAAATGAAAAAGGTTAAATGCTCGGCCATTGAAGATGAAATTAAATGGGTTTAAATAAAATAAAATTATTTTGCCCAATTATATGTCAGTAAGATTGACAATGGAATTGAGATGGATGACAATTTATAAAAATGTAAATAGCACAGATTAACAGAGGAATAGAATAGTTAAATAGCCCTATCCTAGAAAAAGAAATTGAACAAGCCATAAATGATCTCCCTGAGGGAACACCACCACCTGATGGATTTACAAGCAAATTCTGCCAAACATTAAAACAACAGTTAATTCCAGTAATATGTAAACTGTTTTTAAAATAGGTAGAGTCCTATCAGATTCCTTCTTTGACACAATTTGATTTTGATGCCTAATCCATGGAAAGAAAAAACAGAAAGAAAACCATAGACCAGTTTTCCTAATGCATATTGATGTAAAAATTTTAAAGAAAATACTAGTAAGCATGAACTGATGCAAAGTGAAGTGAGCAGAACCAGAAGAACATGGTACATAGTAACAGCAACATTGTACAGTGATCAACTGTGAATGACTTGTCTATTCCCAGCAATACAGTGATCCAAGACAATACCAAAGGTCTCATGAGAAAAAATGCTATTCACATCCAGAGAAAGAACTGATAAGGAGTCCGAGTTCAGATCAAAACATACTTTTCTCACTTTCTTTTTTGGTCTGTTTCTTTCACAGCATGAATAATATGGAAATTTTTTTGTATAATTACATATCTATAACCAATATCAAATTGCTTACCATCTTAGGATGGAAGGGTAGGGAGGGAGAAAATTTGTAACTCAACATTTTCAAATGAGTGTAAAAATTTGTCTTTATATGAAATTATATATATCATAAATTTATATATAAAATACAATATTTTATATAATATATAAATAAAAATACTAGCAAGGAGATTGCAGCAGAATATCAGATCATACACTATGATCACATTGGATTTATACCAGAAATGCAAGGCTGCTTCACTAGTAGAAGAACCATGATCATAGTTGATCATTTGAATAATAAAAACAACAAAAATCATATAATTATGTCAGTAAATACAGATAAAGCTTTTGACAAAATGAAATACCCATTTCTGCTTTTTTAAATTGAAAGCTTAGAAATAAATAAAGCTTTTCTTAAAATGATAAGTAGTATATATCTAAATTCAGGAACATGAGGATAAACTAGAAGCTTTTCCAGTAAGATCAGGGTTGAAGCAAGGATGTCCATTATCACCTTATTAGTCGATATTGTACTAGAATGCTAGCTATATTAATAAGATAAGAAAAAGAAAGGAATAATCAGACAGTGAGGAAACAAAACTACCTCTTTTTAATAGATGTTGTAACGATATATAGAGAACCCTAGAGAGTCAGCTAAAAAACTAGTTGAAACAATTAACAACTTTAGAAGTGTTACAGAAATAAACCTTCACAGATCTCCAGCGTTTCTCTAATTAACAAAACATAGCAGTTAGAGTATTCCATTTAAAATAATTTCAAATAGGGTAAAATTCTTGAAATAAAGGCAGATAATTGGAGAAATATTAATTGTTTGTGGCTAGGCCAAGTCAGTATAACAAGAATAACAATTAATTCCTAAATTAATTTGTTTGTTCAGTGCCACACCAATCAAACTACTAAAGAATTACTTTATAGAACTAGAAAACATAAAATTCATTTGGAGGAACCAAGAGGTCAAAACTTTTAAGGGAATCTGAAAAAATGTGGAGGAAGAGTACTAGCAATATCAAATTTCAAACTATATTATATAAAGTGGTTAACATCAAAACAATTTGGTATTGGATGAGAAATAGAATATTTGGTTAGTTTAATAGCTTAGATTAAACTATATACACATAATATATCTAAGTAAATGAAAACAGTAACCTAATGGTTTTATAGATTTGAAGATCCCAGCTATTAAAACAAGGACTCTTTTTTGAACAGAAACTGTTGGTAATTGGAACATAGTCTGGTAGAAACTCAGTATCGACCAATAATACCAAGATAAGCTCAGAATGGACACATGCTTTTTAGATATAAGGGTTGATATCATAAGCAAATTAGGAAAGCTTGCAAAAATTACCTAGCTGATCTATGGACAGGGGAAGAGTTTACAACCAAATGGCATATATAAAGACTTATGGGAGGTAAAATTGATAATTTAGATTACATGAGCATTATTGGTAGATCTGTGAACTAATGCAACCATTCTGGAAAATAATTTGAAACTATACCCAAAGGGGTATAAAACTTTGCATGCCCTCTAACCTGTCATATCACTATGATCTCTATACCCTAAGGAGATCAAAATAAAAGGAAAAAGACCCATATATACAGATTTATAGCAGCTCTTTTATTGGGGACAAAGAATTGGAATGCCTATCAATTAGAAAATGGCCAAACAACTTAGGGTATCAGAAAGTGTTAATATTATTGTGTGGTAAGAAATGATGGAGGGCATAGTTTCACAAAAACCAGGAAGACTTCTATAAATTGATCCAAAGTTAAGTGAGCAGAACCAGGAGAACAGTCTATATAATAATAGCAATATTGTAAAGATCATCAAGTGTGAATGACTTATTAACTCTGATCATCATAATAATCTACTACAACTCTAAAGGGCTTAAGATATAAAATCCTTTACACTTCCAAAGAGAGAACTGATGGACTCAGTGTAGATTGAGGCATTTTTTTAAAATCTTTTTTTTAAGTTATATGTCTGATGCAGGAATTTTTAAATATTATTTCATATATATAATGGGTTTTATATCTTGCCTTCTCAGTGGGTCAGGTAAGGGCTTGAAGGGAGATAGAATTTGAATCTGAAAATAAAAAAAAATTCTTTTCTCCAAAATGCAGCAATAGAAGAAAAAAATAGTAAAAATGTTAAAATAAATTGCAAAATTTCATATAATAATCAACAAAGAAGCATTTATTAATGAGAGACATTTTCCAATAATAGTTGTGGGGTATCATGAAAGGATTTTTGTAGTGGTGGCATTTGAGCATTTTCTTGAGGGAAAAGAATGATTCAGTGGTTTGGAAATGAGGATTGAGTAAATTATAGTCCAGTGCAAAGGCACATGAAGACAAGAAATGGAAAATTTCACTGTACTTTTGAGCATAGATTGGGGAGTAGTGCATAGAGGTGGACGTTTGTGAAGAATTTTCAAAGCCAAATATAGAATGATCAAGTGGGGAGCCACTGGAATTTACTTAGTAGGGGAATTACATGGTCAGCCTTGTGTTTAAGGAAAGTTACTTTAACAGCTCTGTTAAGAATTAACTGGACTAGGAAGAGGGATGTGAGTCAGGGAGACAGATTACAAGTCCATTGTAGTAGTCTAGGCAAGAGGTGATGAAGGCCTGAACTAAGGTGATGGTTGTTTTGGCGTGGCAAGATTTGAAAACTAGATATATGAGGTAACAGAATGAGGAACTAAGTGTTACAAATCTGGGAGATTTGAAGACTGATAAAGTTTGCAAGGAGAAATAGAGAAGTTTGGAAAAGATGATAGTATGGAGGAAAAGAGGATTAAGTTATGTTCGGGACATATCTAGTTTGAGATGTTTCTGAGACATCAGTCATTTAGCAGCCAACACACATTTGTTAGGTACCTATTAAATGACACTGTGCTAGAAACTGGGGATACAAATGTCATGAATGAAATATTTAGCTTGAAATGATGAGCGGACAGTTGGTGATAAAACCCTGAAGCTCAGTAAAGAGACAGAGTTTGGAAAAGTGAAAGAGGGATTCCGAGAGCAGCACCATCTTAAGCTGGGAGAGATGCAACATAAGATTGTTTTATCCTTTTGTCCTCTTAGCATAGAAATCCATCTCTCTCTGTCTCTCTCTTAAATTAGTTTAGGATTGTAGCACTAATAATTAAAGGCAGCATGATATAGTAAAAAGTGTTCGATATGGATCTGTGCCTTTCTGACTCAGAATCTGTACTTCTTACCCTTCCTTAATACCTGTGTGATATCATTTATTCTCTCTGATCCATAGATCTCCTTTGGTGGAGAGTAATTCCCACTCCAGTAAAATCAGAGATCCTTGATGAATAGATATGATAATAACTGACATTTATGCATCATTTTAATGTCTGCAAAGTCCAACACATGCACTCTTAGTTGAACCTTATGACAACCTTGTCAAGTAGGGTACCCTCCCACCAGGAGCAAACTACCTCAGAGAAATTCATATGATCAGAATTGTAGAACTAGAAGGGTTAAATTCACAGCCTGTAGCACAGATTAGGGCCTTTTTGGCTATGTGAAAACACCTATTTTCAGGTCAGATTTAAATATTGATGGAAACTGCTATTAACCTTAACCAGTGCAAACATAAAGTCTTTGTCCTAGAGGTAGATAAGTAAAGAGTTGCAAACTTACCTGGGAGAGTATTAACACTGTAAATAAGTGTTTATACTTAAGTATTTGAATAACTCTTTGATCTCACCTGATTATTCCTCCTATTTGTAGGCATAAATACTTATTCCTTTCCCTCCCTTCCCATAGAAGGAGGTACTCAGCTTGCTAGAGCCTTCCCTATAGGTCTTTTTATATTTTTGGTATACCAGTGTAGTTATATGTCATCGTCTGGACAGTAGGCATTATTCATCCATGTGATTTTTTCTTACATAGACTATTAGATTTATCTCTTGTGTAATTATGGCTCTTGTTCAGGTACACTATGGAACAAGGAGGCATTGGAGAATTATTTTATGAAGAATTGGATTTGTGGAATTTAGGAAAGTAGAAATGGCATAATTAAATTTTTTGTACATAGACTTTCTCTTGTATATCTGTTTTCTGAAGTATATAAAGTTAAATTATAACAGTGAATAATATAAGTTGTCTTTACCAAATGATTCATGTCAAAGCTGGAAGGAAACTAAGCTACCACCTAGTTCAGCTCATATACCAGCAAGAACATCCTCTGGGACATACCTGACAAGTGGTTATCTAACTCATTTGGAAAGATCTGAGAGGGAACTTAATGCACAGAGGCAGCCCATTCAACTTTTATATAACTATTTGTTAGGAAGATTTTCTTTCCCTTTGGTCTAAATATTCTTGTCTGAAGCTTCTGCATGTTGTTCCCAAACCTAATAAATCTCTCTTCACATGATCACCCTTCTAATACTTGAAGACATTTATTGTCATATAGCCTCTGAAGTCTTCTCTCTGTTAAATATTTTTGATTCCCTCAAGCAATACTCTTGGCACAATCTCATACTCCAATCAACCGGCATATATTAAATGCTTGCTTTGTGCCAGGCACCATAGTAAGCACGGAGGAAAAGAAAAAAAGTAAAACAAACCAACCAACCTGTCCATACCCTCAACGAGTTCAGTCATTGTAATGGAGAAGATAAAAAGCAAAAATTGTGTATACAAAATACTTTGTAAAAAGGGAGTTCTAGTGAAAAAGGGATGGTGGTAGGGAGGGGAACATGAAAGGCCTTTTGCAAAAGGTCTGTTTTAGATGAGTCTTGAAGGAAGGCACATGATGAAGGAATTTAAAAGCTGGTCACAGGATGTAATACTTCATCTTGGAAGTTATAGGGAGCCTCTGGAATTTATTGAAAAGTGAGGTGACATGGCCAGACCTATGCTTTAGTAAAAATCACTTTAATTGAATTGAATTTGTTAATGAATTGAAAAGGGACTGGGATGAGACAGAGAGACCAAGCAGAGTTTATTGGAGTAGGTCTGGCATGAGGGGACAAGAACCTCTACCAGAGTGGTGACTGAATGGAAAGAAAAAAATGTATATGAGAGATATTGTAACAAAAACTACAAGAATTGGAAAGAGATTGAATATGTGGAAAGAGTGCTGCAAGTGAGGACTCAAGGATGACACGTAGCCTAGGGTGCAAGCCTGGTAACTAGGGGTATGGTGGTGCATTTGACTGGAATAAGGGATTTTAAAAGCAGGAAAAGGTTTGGGGGTTGGTTTTAGACACGTCAAGTTTGAGATGCCTGAAGTTTAAGGTGTCTAAAAGAGGCTTATTGATCGTTCAAGATTGGATGTCTGGAAAAAATGGTAATGCTGGATATAGATTCATAATCATCTGCATAGAGATGATAATTGAATTCTTGGGAATTTGAAGAGATCACCAAGTAAGATACTAGAGAGACAGAGAAAGAAGAATGGTTCAGAATAGGACCTTGAGGGATACTCACAATTAGTAGATGAGAACTGGAGGCAGATCTAGCAAAGGAGACTGGAGTAGAGAACAGTATCATGAAAATGGAGAGAAGAAAGAATCCAGGAAGAGAAAGTGGTGAGCAATGTCAGAGGTTTCAGAGACCTCAGGAAGAATGAAGACTGTGAAGAGATCTTTAAATGTTGGATTAGTAAATTAATTTTAAAAATTAGATCTTTGCTGACTTTGAAAAGAAGTTTTGGTTGAATAGTAACTGCTGGAGGTCAGATTGCAGAAGATTAAGAAGAGAAATATTGGGTGACTACCAGTCGTAGGTGCCTTGCTCAAGGAGTTTAGTTGAGGAGAGTTATAGGAAGATAACTAGCATGGATAGTAAGTGAGGGCTTTCTTTTCTTACTTTTTCTTTTTTTTTAAGGATGAAGGAGATAAAGACTAGAAGGAACCAGTAAAGAGAGATGGAAGATTGAAGAGAGTAGGTGTGATAGAAGGATAGCCTGTTACAGAAGATGTGATGGAATCCAATATATGTAAAAAAAAGGTTTGCCCTGGCAAAGTTACACGACCAGAGGATGAAGGAGATAGTGACAGACTGCATTTGAGTGATGTAAGATGAGAGTGGCAGAAGAGGAAGCTTTTCATGAATGGCCTCAATTTTTTTTTTGTGAAGTGTGAGGCAAGATGCTTAGTGGAGAGTAAAGGACAAAATAGGAAGTTTGATGAGAGATGAAGAGGTTTGTAATAGCTCCTGTGGGAAATGGAAGAGAGAATTGCTTAGGAAAGTGTAAAAGGGTTGCTTTGCTGTGGTAAGGACCCACCTGAAATGATGTAAAATATATTTGTAGTGTACTTAGCATGATTTCATGATTTTCTCCAGTTTCATTCTGTAGCACATAAGTGGAAATAATGCAAGACTAAGGCTTGTTTAGGGCAAGATCAATGATGGGATAAGGAGGCAAGAGATTGAAATAAAAAAGATAATATAAAGTTGAACTGATTCACAAACTGTAGCAATGGGGAAGAAAGAAGAGTGTGGCTACCGTAGGAGTTAGAAGACCTGAGGGCTTTGGGATTGGAGATCATGGTAAAAATGAAGAACAGAGTTGGATGTCATAAGGCACAGAGCAAGATGGAATGATAGGTAAAGGTCAGATAAACGAATGTTTGTTCGTTAACATAAAAGTGGAACACTTGTGGGTAATTGCCCATCTTTGTGTGTCATCTTAGTGACCTTTCTCTAATTACTTTTCCTCTTTTCCTTTTCTCTGCTTCCTTGAATCCTTTTCTTCCCACCTTAGGTTTAGGTGGTATCCCCTCCATGAGGTCTTCCCTGATACCCTGAATTGTTAGGGTTCTCTCCTTCCTTGAATTACCTTGTACTTATTGGTCTGTAGACATAATGTATCCCCACAGTTCAAAGAAAGTTCCTTGAGAATAGTCTCATTTTTCTCTTCGTGTCCTTAACACCTAGCACTGTAACATGCACATAATTGATATTTAATAAATGTTGGTTGAAATGAACTGACATATGCACAGGGAACAATAAAATACCAAATGAAAGTATAAATGCTATAATTTATAGCATATAAAATTGTTATAAATACATGAAACAGTAATATCAGAAAAGAATTGCAAGAATATTTGAGTGTACTAAATATGCTATCTGAAAAGTATAGTTTGAATTCTGGGTCTGTAACTTCAGTGCCTCTTTTGTGTGTGTGTGTGTGTGTGTGTGTGTGTATGAAAGAGATGCATAGGTACATAAGTTTTTTTTTTAAGTCACTTAATAGGTCATCTAGTCTAAAACCCTTAAGCACAAATCCCCTTTTAAAATAATATTCTTTGTATTTGACCTTCCGGCCTCTACACTAAATCTTTCAACAGTGGATGACTGAGCATTTTTTGAAGTAGCTCATGCCACTTTTGCAAAAAGCAGTTTTTCCTTCATGAACCAAAATTTACTTCTGACTATCGTCATTTCTCCAAGTTCTGCCATCTTTTCAAGCTAAGCAAATTGAGTCTGTCTTCCATGTTAATACCCTTAAATATTAAAAAGGCATCTATCATGCTGTCAGCCTTGATGTCACACACATACACACACACACACATTGTAGATACAGATATTTAGATAGGCTAAACTTTTACAATTCTTTCTTTTTATGCTGTTTTGAGTCCCCTCACTATCCTTGTTACCTTCCTTCAGATACATTCCAGCTTGACAGCATTGTTGTTAGGTTGTAAACTTACGGTGTAGGTGCCGCCTTTTGCCTCTTTGTTTCCCTAGCACAGTGCTTGGCACCTAATAGGTGTTTAATAAATATTTACTGGTTGATTGAAAATGTGATGTAAAGAATTGATTTCTATACTTAGGATGTGGTTTGGTGAGAGCAGAATATGATGGGGTTATCAATTCCTTAATCATATTTTATGACATCTCCAGGGCCATCAGCATTATCCCCAGAAGTTTTATGTGATTCTGTGACTTAAATGAGCTTTTATTCGAGACAGGCTAATGTGAGACAGTGGATTGAGGAGGCCTTTGTTATAATGATTAAACTGGGTTATGTGGACTCATACGCAGCTGTGTATAAGGGTTATCTTACTCTTGATAAAATTGTGGGGACTTCAACTTTTCAACCATTTTGACACATATCTGAGACCTTTCCTTTGGGTAATAGAATTTGACCATGCCTACCCACTGCAAAGCTTTGCAAATTCTGCCCTTATCAGAGGAGAGAAAGAAAAGAGATAGGAGTTGTAGAAGTGAATGACCTGGGTAGGAGATGTTGGAAATTCTAAAATTATTCATTTATTTAGGATAATTCATTTAAGGCAGGAAAGTACCTCAAATCAAGTGTCTCAAGGGATAGAACACTGGATCAGGAGTCAGGAAGACCTGAGTTCAAATCTAGCCTCAGACACTTACTAGCTCTGTGACCCTAGCCAAATCATTTAACCTCTGTTTGCACCAGTTTCCTCATCTGTAAAATGGTGATAATAATAGTACCTACCCCCCTCCCCAGTAGAGGGTCTTGAAGAGCAAATGAGATGATTATAAAATGCCTAGTATAGTGCCTGGCACACAGTAGGTACTATATAAATTTTAGTTATTTTCTCCTCATTGGCATCATCATCTTCATCAATTCCAGTTCTCTCATTAAGGCCTAGAGAGATTCAGTGATTTGACCAAGATTCATTCAGTTAAGTAGTAGGGTTGAGATTTTGAGCACATGCCCTCTGACTCCAAATTCAGTGATTTTCTAAATCAGTCAGTAAACATTTATTAAGTACCTATTATGTGCTAGGCATTATGCTAAATGCTTAAGGCACTACTAAAAGTTGGTTGAAATGTGTATTAAATATGGTGTTTTGGGGAGGAGAGAGAAATATACAATATGGGTGGAGCTTTCATGCATAGTTTTAACTTTAAATGTAAATCCCACTCAAGTTTGGATCTACTTTCCATTCTGAACTTTTTGGCTTGTAAATACTTTGAGAAAGAATTTTATTCTTACTTGGAGTCATATGAAAATGACCCTTAAAAACTTTATGATATTTGGCTAATCTCTCTTTAGTTAAGTTCTCTGGGTTGCAGGGAGAGAAGAATAGAGATAAAGATATGTGATGATTTTAGAATGGAGATGTTTGTTAAATATGAGATACTTATTAAAATAGTATATTTTAAAAATATGAATTGCAAAACTTAAAGTAACCTAGAATGAGAATGTCATATTTAAAAGTACCTAACATCAGTCAAACTGTAAAAATCATAACTTTCAGCCTTCCATTTAGGGACCAGCTCTTAGAGCCATCTGTAAGATGAGGAATTAGATTAGATGACTTCTGAGGTGCTTTGCAACTCTTGATTGAAGAACCTATGATCTGTAAAATGCTTATAGTGATCTGAAGTTCCTCACAGTGTAAAGAAAGTAATTTGTAAATTAAGTGATTAACAAATGAGAAATGTTAGTATTGGTAGTACCAAACACAGATAGATGGTAGCCCAGGAGAGTAATTAAAAAAAAAAAACAAAAGTAAGTACAAAAGGATAAAAGTGGTTATGGGAGCAGTGTCCAGCTTCAGTTGTTCAGTAGCATCTGTTGCTTTTGATAAAAGCTGTTGTACTTTAAGTACAACTTGGAGAAAATCTTCAGTTTTTTAATCCAGGACATTACTCCTACTGAAAAAAGTGAAATGTGGAGTAGTATTTTAAAAACAGCCAATGTCTTTGTTTAAGTATTTTTAATATTTTTGTTATTCATGACACTCTAGTGGTTTTCTTGAATTTTAAAATTTAAAACCAAACCACAGATTCTCCGAAATTCTAAAAAGTATGCATAATTACATTAACTCCTTAACATGTTGACAAAAACATACTAAAATAAATTTATTTTCTTTGTGCAGATGTGTATGGATTCTGAAAAACACATGATCTATACTTTTGGTGGAAGAATTTTGACTTGTAATGGCAGTGTAGATGACAGTAGAGCCAGTGAACCTCAGTTCAGTGGTTTATTTGCTTTTAACTGCCAATGTCAAACATGGAAGCTTCTTCGAGAGGATTCATGTAATGCTGGACCTGAGGACATCCAGTCCCGCATAGGACACTGCATGCTTTTCCACTCAGTAAGGACAATTGAGATTATAATACAAAAACTGTAATGTTTGTTTTACTTTAGTCAAGAAAGGGTAAAATCTATTTCATTTTGTACAACTAAATTTAAAATTCCTATCTTTC
This sequence comes from Petaurus breviceps papuanus, assembly GCF_028583685.1. Lineage (NCBI taxonomy): Eukaryota > Metazoa > Chordata > Mammalia > Diprotodontia > Petauridae > Petaurus > Petaurus breviceps. The sequence continues at coordinate 14,055,020 of NW_027185784.1, forward strand.
TGATATTCACATAAATAATGGAGATATCTGTGATTTTTCTTCATTTTAGTACCTTCAAAATAAGGGGGAAAAAGTCCCATTTATTCAGTTCAAATGAGACCTTCCTTGCTAGCCTAGGGACTTCTAGTTAGATATCATTCTCCATTTCAACAGGGATTCTTAAATTAAGCTTCACTGTTACCCATCTGGATACAGGACCTATTTCCCCTTTCCATCTTAATGCTAATTCAGCTCACACTTTCATGCCAATAAAACGGAACACTAAATTATCTGTTCCTCTTAGTTATTTTCACCATTGTTCCTCCCCTTTTCCCTCTTATGATTTTTGTTTATATCCTTGTGGATATTCCTGCTGCATATTAACTTTATAGTCTTAAAGGGTTGCCTAGGATGCTGAGAAATTGTGACTAATTAATTCATCCATAGTCACGCAGATAATATGACGGAACTTGGATCCAGGCTCTTCCTGACTCCAAGGTATAGCTTCTTTCCACTGTGCCAGGCTTCCTGTCTGCTCTGCTTTATAAGTGTAAAAATGTAAGAATTGGCTCTATACATCTTTAGCCTATGCACCTTCCGCTCACTGCTTACCAGACAGAGCAGCTGATCAAACATTGATCAGAACTAGTTTCTTAAAAGTTTGATCACTAAAGAGTAAGTCTTTGTGAACTGATCTTCAGCTATCATTCTATATCACTGCTCCCTTTTCTGTTTACTAGTTTTTTCCTATTTTTTTTTTCAATTTTCAGAAAAACCGTTGCTTATATGTATTTGGTGGTCAGAGATCAAAAACCTACTTGAATGATTTCTTCAGTTATGATGTAGACAGTGACCATGTGGACATCATATCAGATGGCACCAAGAAAGACTCTGGAATGGGTAAGAAATTTTTAATGAACTTTGTTGTGACTGGTAAAGATGGAAAATGAATTTTCTGTGAATAGAAGGGATATGAAAGATCCTAAGTTTCTTTCTTGCTTTTCTTAGCATAAAAAGAATCCTTGACTATGCACGAATCCATTATGTAGCTCTAGTAAAGAATAAAGACTTTTCCTAGAACTAATAACTAAAAAAGCTATGCTATAGATTTGCAGAATTATAATAGATGACCATTTTTCCATCACCCTCTGCTTCTCCCACAAGTGACCTTTCTTTTTTTTTTTCTTTTCGCTTTTTTGGAGGGCAATTGGGGTTAAGTGACTTAGTCACATGGCTAGTTTTTGTGTTAAGTGTCTGAGGTCGAATTTGAACTCAGGTACTCCTGACTCCAGGGCCAGTGCTCAGAGATTCACTGTGCCACCTAGCCACCCTCAAGTGACCTTTCTAACCTGTTTTCTAATGACGTTTTTTGTGTACCAAAAGGAGAATTTGAAGAGGTTGCTCTTCTTCTCTAAAACCTATGGAACATGTTGGGACTTTTGGAATTAACAGATCATTATATTATATGAAAAGAGGTTAAGATATGAAATTTCCTAGTAGAATCACTAGGGATTTTAATACTCTAAGAATATTGTGGTATTTAGTAGTATTTCATATTTTTTAAATAACAATTTTAACAAGCTCAGAAATCGAATGTCGACCACCTAAATGAGCCTTGACATATAAATTTTGCATCTGTGCCTCTTAAACCTAAATGAAAGCATAAAATGTAATTTTCAACTCATTTCTGACATAGTTTGATATTCCCCCATATATCTTTATGTACTTATTATATGTATTATACATATAATACCTATATATGTTTATATACATATACATATAACTATGGTTATTGAAAGTCGAATAGTATGTGTTTACGTATATACACAAAAATATTTAGTCACCTTCTGAGGCTTCTTGTGGTTTTCTGGCGCCTACTCTTTTAAATAGTAATCTATAATCTTCCTAAATGTATTTGTACATTTTTTTGTGGCAGATACTTTCTAGCAAATCTCTTTGCAATGTACATTCTCTAAAATAGAAATAAGGTTTCCATTTTTTAAATAAAATTTTTATTGATATCTTTTTTATGTATTACCAAAATTTCCCCTAGTTTGCACTCTCCTTTCCTTGCCAGAGAGCAATCTCATATGACAAATAGTATTTTTAAAAGGAAAGAGAAAAAAATCATCAGCAAAACTATTAAATACACAGAAAACATCTGAAAATATTTGCAGTCAACCTGTGGACCTCCCAACTCTGCAAAGGAGTGGGTATCTTCTTTTTAACCATGTTTGGTATTTATAATTTTGTCAACATTCACTTTTGTTCTTTCCATTTTCATTGTTATAGTTGTATATATTTTCTTGACTTTACTTATTTCATTCTGTATTATCTCATGAAAACCTTCCATGCTTCTCTGTATTCATCGCATTCCTCATTTCTTACAGCACAGTAGTATTCCATTACATTCACGTTCCACAATTTGTTTAGTCATTGTCCAAGTGATGAGCATCTACTTGAGTGGTTTCTGCTTCTTTGCTATCAGGAAAAATACAGTTTTGAATATTTTGGCATGTATAGGGACTTTTTTCCTTTAATGGCCTCTTTGGGGTATAAATCTAGTAGATGAATCTCTGAGTCAAAGCATATGGACATTTTAGTCATTTTACATGCATAATTTCAAATTGCTTTCCAAAATGGTTGTACAAATTCACAGCTCTACCAACAATGCACCAATGTGCCTGTCTTCCCACAATGTCTCTCAACATTAACTATTTCCTTCTTTGTAATTTTCGCTGATTTGCAGGATTTTGTGCGTGTGTTGTAATTTATTAATAAAAAGATATGTCTTTTAATATTGCTGATATGATTCTGACTTTGACCTTTTTTTGACTAGTTTTGTTGTCTCTGTTATATACATTGGTTGCAGTCATCATATATATGGGTTTTTTTTTCCCTTTGCCTGCTTTCTTCTACTTCCTGTTTCAGTTAGTCATATTCTTAATTCTTTGTGATTCAGTCCCATTCCATTCTATCCCTGTGCCATATAATTTGTTCAGCCATTCTTCAGGCTTTGTGCACATATTTTTCTTTTCCAGTTTTTTGATTTTTGCAAATAATCCTGCTGTGAACATTTTTCTACATATGGGTCTTTTCTTGCTAGCAGTAACAGAACCATAACTGGGAATTTTTGTGCCTGGAGCAACCACTACAAACTACACTCAGACCAAGCAGCTAAAAAGGTATCTTTGATTATGGGGTAGGTGGTAGACACCACTCCATGGAGACTCTGGGAACTATGAGTACAATACTAAGAACAGGAAGCAGGAAAACTTAAGTTGCTTCCTATTCTAATTAGTTATTTTTGACAATTAGCTGCTGAGGTAATTTCATTTTTGTATTTGTGTACCACATGCCTGGTATTTACAATATGACATTGTCTGCAATGCTTGGGCTATATCCCAAGTAGAGCAGAGGCTTAATAAATGCGCTTGTTGATTGATTGCTATTAAGAGTTTCTTCCCATTTGATATCTAACAAGCCTACTTTGTTGTGTGGGGGTAGTGTGGTAACCCCTATAGCAGATAGATGTTTCAGGGAAATTGCTAAAATAGGACCTGAAGTCATTCTCTTCCCACAACTGTCAACAAGAATGTTAGAGCTTAAGATAACCTTGGGAACCTCCTAGTTTTTAAACTTTTATTTGTGTTATGGATGACTTCTTCTGCCATCTCTGTAAAGACCGTGGACCTTTTCTCATAAGAATCTTTTTAAATTCATAAAATAAAATGTCACAGAGGAACTCGGTTATATTGAAGTACTGTTATCAGAATATTTTAAATAAGAAGTTCACAGACCCTAAATTAAGAATACCTCATATAGTCCAAGTCCTTCATTTTACCAAGGAGGAAATTGAGGTTCCAGAAGAAAAGTGATGTGGATAAGGCCATGTGGACATTGAGGCTGAAGTGAGGCAGCATTAAGTAGAACCCAAATCTCATAGATTCACAAAATGTTAGCTTTGGGAAGAATTTTAGAGTCTCTTTTGTCTAGTTCTCTTCTTTTACAAAGTAAGTTATCAGAGCATAGATTAAAATTTAGCTCTCGTGGCTCTTTAATTCCTGATTCTTCTTGCTGGAATTTGACCTTAGGCTCATTCATCCCAGGTAAGGAAGCCAGCAGCCTTCTGCACAGGGAACAGGGACCTGGGTATGTCCCAGACTGCAGCAGAGTTGGGTTCAGTGTGTGTAGTATACCCATTGTCTTTACTTGCCTTCTCTTTCCTGTTGTTCAGGGGTCTAATATGAGATTATTGATTTGTTATTCCTTCCTCGATCATTGTTTGCAAACAGTAAAGAGAAAGAGAAATAATAAAGAGAACAGAATAAAAACCAAAGGTGTTTTTAAAAGGCACAGCAAAAGAAAGGTAATATAATAGTAACAAGTTGGAGGAGAGGTAACATTTTGAACTAAACAGGGAAAGAAATAGGACAAAAAAAATAGGGAGAAATCAGTAAATGGGGAAAGGTAAGCATTCAGGAACTGGTACTAAGAAGAAAAAAGCCTGTGGGGATAAATTCAAATCAAATTAACCATGGAAAATTACTTTGAAAGAGGGAAGGGGATTTTTAAAAATAGCAATACTTAAGAAACTAGTGGAGGAAAGCATAAATCTTACAATCACAACTAAAGTGTAAATGGATAAAACAGTTGAATAAAAAATAGAGAAAATTAAAATGAAAAGCTGGGACAAAATTTGTTATGCATCATTTGAATCTAAAATAGCAAGAGGAATTGCAACCAAGCTATCAAATGAAGACAAATTCAAAATATTAACTGAAATATATTATTCTTAAAGAAATAATAAACGAGTCAGCACTAAGCATATGTTCCAAATAATATAGTCTCTAAATTCATATAGATAAAGTTAACTGAATTGCGAAAAGGTGTAGTAACAGTAGTAGTAGGTACTTTTAATGTTTATTTCTCAGAATTGGATAAATCTGTCAGTAAGGAGAACAAACCTTTGGACTTTATAAAGCTGAAAGACTTAGCATTTATGAATGGTAATATATTTTTCAGCAATCCATGATGCCTTTACAAAATAGACTATGTACTGGGAAATTATAAATAAACATAAAAAAAAATAGTACACACCTTCTTTATATAACATAACCCAATAAAATTAGTAATTTATATGGGAGCAGAAGCAAAAGATACACACCTAAATGGAAAAGGGGGAAAAGAAAGCACATTTTGTTCAGTGTAAAAAAGAAGAAAGAAAATGATAATTGTTTTGTCTAAAACTAAAATGGATTTCCTTGTTCCATAATGAGTTTTTTGTCATGAAATTGAAAGAGAGGGCTGGATACCTGTTTTTGTTGAGTTTGTTTAAGAGGGGCTTCATCTTTCAGGTACTCTAAAGTTCTTGATTATTAGCTAAAGAGGCTTCATATATCCAGAAGAGGTCTGGATTAGGTGAATTCTTAAATTTCTTTCAGTTTGAAGATTTTCTGGTTCTGTTTCAGAAATTTTTTCACAGTAGCTTGTGTATTTTCCAGAAGAGACTTGCAATCGGGGTTAAGTAACTTGCTCAAGGTTACTCGGCCAGGTGTTTCTGGGTGGGTGCTAAGTGTCTGAGCCCGGGATTCGATCTCCAGGTCTTCTCAACACTGGAGCGGGTGCTCTTACTCGCTGTGCTACCTGGCCGCCCCGAGACTTTTTTCAATATAATATCTAAACAGACAACTTAGCAGCTTTTAGAATACAGATTTATAATAGCTTTATGGTAAGCATTTTCAAAAGTCTTTTATTAGTTTTTGTCAGGCAGTTTGGTACCTGAATTCCAAATATGAGTTAATTATATGATAGGAATGTTTCATACTGATAAAAAATATATTTGGTTCCTGGATTTCTGGAATTGTCATTGATACTTTAGGTTTTGATACTCCAGATCATGGCCACAATTGGTTATATTTTAGGTATTCTACAGTAGTTCATGAAAAACTTTTGATCCATTTCACTAGTTTATGAAAAACATCTTTGATCCAGGGCCTCAAGAAGGTAGAGTAACTTTAACAGCACCTTCAATTTATTTGTTAATCCCTATTTAAGGCACTTAGAGTGCTTAATATCTACTGAATCCCTGTTAAATAGAAGGCTCCGTAGTTTATTTTTAATTTTGTAATTAAGGTAATGGGTTTTCTCTCTTGACTGATCTCCCATTGCCTTTTCAGTACTTTGAATTAATTTTTTTGTTAAGTGGATGGGGGGGTTTGGGGGCCGGGGGCTTTATACTTAACTTGAAAGTATGTATAGAGAAAAAAGATGTATTTAAGAAAAGTAAAATGAGTTGATCCAAAATAGAAACAACAAAAGTCCCCTATCACCAAGGAGTGAGAGTAAGGGTGGAGGTGGGGGTGGAGGTGTGTGTGAATGATAGTAAGGAAATGTAATTCTTACATTGTCTTATGTCCTAAAGCTATACTGGGAGTTGGGAAACCTTTGTATTATAATCTGAGTTTCTCCAGAATTGTGAGGAGTCCAGTCTCCTTTGGTAAAGTACCATTGCCAGCATCATAATTGAAAAGCCTCTGTTTTATTCTTTTATACACCAAAAGAGTTGGCAGTGTCAAAATTGTATACACAGAAATTGGAGACTACAGAACATGATTGGCCTATGGTTCTGGATTCAGGGGAGAAAGAAATTCAGTTATTTCTGGGTTGTGTGAACAAGATGGAGGAGCAGGAATTTGTTCTGATCCTCATGAACTCACAAGCCTCTGAAATAATAATTTTACACAAGGGCTAAAGCAACTACAGCTATCTCTATGGTCTAAGACACCAAGAACTCTGAATTAACAGCCCAGTGAAGTACCAGGAGATAAACCTAATCCTTAAATCACTCCTACCAAGTGCTCTCAAAAGTATTACAGCCTGACCTGAGGCCTTGTGCTCTGGAATTGATTTGGCAATTCCCTTGATGCTGCAGTCTCTGCCTCCTTTCTACACCCTTCCTCTACCTTCACTCAATCATTCTGAGACAACAAGCAACAGCACTTCATTCTGCCAGTCCTTCACTGAAAATGAAGGTCCAGAAGCCCAGAAGCCAGAGAACTTGGGTAAGCTATTAGTGTGGGGGTATGAGGAGGGGGTGGACTGAGAGTGGGCAAGGGAGTGTAATGGAAATGCAATTGTAAAGATCTTCCCTGCCCCTAGGCCCTTTGATAGGCTTAAGAGACTCTGAGAACCTTCCTTGATTTGAAAATATACTCTGTCCCCTAATAGGCTGAATGTGGTCACATGGAGCCTGTAGAAGGAGGCTTGATTTTCAGGAATGCCCACACCTTGATGCTGTGATTGATTGGACAGTGAGTCAAGAGGGCAGTTATATTCTCTGACCCAGGAGAAGGCTATGAGGCTTTGCTTTGGGGCTCACTTTGAGAAGTGTTGTGTGATTTGACCAGATGAGACTGTTGAGAGCCCCCCACCCCCCTTTGAAAAACCCAGATGTTGATGCTTCCCTCTCTGCTAACTGTGATTTGGTATGGATGTAATGGTTGGACAGTTTGGAAGCCTGTCGGTTTGATCTGTTTCTCTGTCTTGTAACTTCTGTCTCTATACTCTGAAGTTTGGGGTGCTGACTTTTTCACCCTGAACTAAGTAAACGATATATGTTTGATTCATTAAAGTAAGCTTGTTAACCCATTTTGAGTTGCTTTCCTTTAGAAAAGTAGATCTAAGAACCTGTGTTGGCAGCCACCCTGGGGATGCTGGGGTGCTTGCTTCTACAGGGAGGTTGAGGGAAAACTGTTCATCAAGCCTAAAGGAAAAGGAACTAACATACAGCTGAGACCCACCCCCCAAGTTACTTGAAGAGACTGAGTCCTGTAAAAAATTAATTTCCTAGCATGGGAGGAGACTGAGATAACTGAGGTTCAGCCCTTGAAGAAACTGCCATCAAAGTCAGTCAGAAAGAAAGTAATAGGAGAATATAAGGAAAAATGACTGAAATGACCAAAAATGTCAGGAGGAAGATTAAAAATTTTGGAAGGTTAAAAATTTTGAGCACAGTCAGATAAATCAATAGGGAAGATATTTATAATAAAAGGAACTCTGACCTCCAGATCATCTAAACAAGTCCAGACATCTCTGAATAAATGTAAGCGAAAGAAAAATGATTCAACACTTAATCTGGAAGAAGAGAGGCACAAAGCAATCACATTAAAAAAAACACAATCTCTACACAAGTAAAGCATATGTGTCTTGAAGTCAAAATGTGTAGACACAACTTAATTATTATAGTTCTTTCAGAAAAATGTGACAAGTTTTAAAAATCACCTAAAATGCAAGAAATAATACAAGAAAACTGCCAAGAATTTCTAAGCACGGAAAAAAAAAATGTGCTGGTCAAAAGAATCCATAAATTGTCTCCAGTGCTATACTGAAGACTCCAAGACATATACAGTGGTTAAATTTAACAGTTCCAGTAACAATAATTCTGCAATTAAAGGGAAGAAGATACTCAAATATAACAGAAGGGAAGTATGAACAACACAAAACTACTCTGCATTCATAGAAACTGCAAGGGGAGATGATATATGTTCCAAAGAACAAAGGAACTCAAGGTACAGCCCAGTGACATTCCCTAATCTGATCCTAATTGTCAATAAAAAGATGGCTATTAGACAAAACAAAGGAATTTTAAGCATTCCTACAAAGAAAACCACACCTGATCAAATTTTTGCTGTTCAGATATTCCAGACAACAGAAGTACAAGAATAGTAACCAAATACAAAAGAGCCAACAAAAGTACAAGTGAGGAAATAAATTTTACCCCAAAGAGGAAAAAAGTCTAAAAAGAGAAAGACATCTTCGAGGTTAAAATAACATGACAACACACTGACCAAATTGAAAAGTTTGCTTCTAAAAGTGTGCAAGGTGACAAGAGAGAAAGCAGAACTTAAATAGAAGAACTGATGGCAAAGGAAAAGACTTGAAACATGATGGAGAAACTTCCTCATCCCCTGCCTACAGGTGAATTCTATCAAAAGAACAGTACCAATATACACAAATTATTCTCAAAAATTGAGAAAGCAAGCACTCTACTAGATTCCTTTTATAAACAAATATAATCCTAACATCTAAACCGGAGAAAGATAAAGCTCAGGAGAACTATATCCCAATATTATTAATGAATATCAGTTAAAAAAACTTAAGTATAATCTTTTCAGACTACAGCAGCAAGAAATCATCATGACCAAATTAGAGTTATACCAGGGATTCAGAGATAATTTAACATTAGGAAAATAACACAATCATTTTTAAAACTTTTAAAACTACATGATTATCAGTCAGTGTAGAGAAAGGAGTTTCTGAGGTGGATCTGTCCTTCAAATGGACAGTTTTACAGCAGAGTAGAATACTTTTTTTTCCCCTTTAAATTAACTTATTTAATTTTAATTTTCAACAGTCACTTCTGTAAGGTTTTGAGTTTTAAATTTTCTCCACCTCTCTCCTGTTCCTCCTCCCCAGGACTAAGTGCAATCTGATAAAGGCTCTACATATACATTCTTATTAAATGTGTTTTCACATTAGTCATGTTGTAAAGAAGAATTAGAATGAATGGGAGAAACCACAAAAAAGAAAAAAAGAGAGAGAGCACAAATAGTATGCTACAATCTGCATTCAGACTCCATAGTTCTATCTCTGGATGTGGATGATATTTTCCATCATGAGTCTTTTGGAGTTGTCTTAGATGCTTGCATTGCTGAAAAGAGATAAGTCTATGAAAGTCAGTCGTTGCACAATGTGGCTGTAGCTGTTACTGCATACAGTGTTTTCTCTTGTTTCTGTTCCTTTCACTCAGCAACAGTTCATATAAGTCTTTTCCAGATTTTTCCGAAGTTCACCTGCTCATCATTTCTTATAGCACAATAATATTCCATTACATTTATATACTACAGCTTGTTTGGCCATTCTTCAGTTGATGGGCATCCCCTCAATTTCCAATTCTTTGCCATCACAAAAAGAGCTGCTATAAATATTTTTGTACATGTGGGTCCTTTTCCTATTTTTATGATCTCTTTGGGATACAGCCCTAGAAATGGTATTGCTGGGTCAAAGGGTATGCACAGTTTTATAACCCTTTGGGCATAATTCCAAGTTGCTCTCCAGAATGGTTGGATCAGTTCACAATTCTACCAACAATGCATTAGTGTTCCAGTTTTCCAACATTTATAATTTTCCTTTTTTGTCATGTTAGCCAATCTGACAGGTGTGAGGTGGTACCTTAGAGTTGTTTTGATTTGCATTTCTCCAATCAATAGAGATTTAGAGCATTTTTTCATATGATTATAGATGGCTTTAATTTTTTCTTCTGAAAACTGCCTGTTCATACCCTTGACCGTTTATCAACTGGGGAATGACTTGTATGTAGAATACTTTCAATGATCAAAAACCATTCTCTAAAAGATAATTGGTCAAAGAATATAAAGAAAAAGATCTTAAGAAGAACCATTAACTGTTAACAACCACATGATTAAATGCTCCAAATTACTAATAACATGAGGAATGCATGTCAAAACCACCCTGTAGATTCTTCTCACACCTTGCAAATTGACAAAAATGACAAAAGAGAAATATTTCTGGAAGTTTTATGGAAAGATAGTCACATTAATGTATTGGTGGGGTTGTAAATCAGTATGGGCATTTTAGAAAGCATTTTAGAATTAAGCATAAAGTGACTAACATATCCACATGCTTGACCTGGAGTTTCCATTAATAGGCTTATATCCCAAGGAGGCTTTTATAAGAATAAGATGCCCATATGCCCTCAAATTTATAACAGCACTTTTTCTAGTAGCAGATAATTGGAAATAAAGTAGGTGCCCATCGATTGGAGAATGGCGAAATCAATCATAATACATGAATGTAATAGAATATTACTGTCTGAATGAGGAATGTGATGAATACAATGGCAAATTTACATAAATGTTACAAGGTAGAGTAAGCTGAGCCAAGAAAACAGCGTACATTAATATTATAATAATGTAAATGGAAAGAACATCGAAAGTCAAAATGAAGGTTACAAAATTACAAAGAACAAGCCTGACTCCATATGAGAGATCTGAGAAGACTCCCCATACCTTTGCAAAGGTGGGAGGTCTACCAGTGTAGTACACTGTAGTATTTTCAGACTTATTTGATATGCTGATTAAGTTTTTCTCATTTTTTTCTTTAAAATTATTTTGTTATGTTGCGTGACTGTCTTGGGAAAGGGGTAAAAAGAGACTGGATAAATTTTGGTGATGTTAAAAAAAAAAGCATAAGTTGCCAGTCTGTCAGAATTTGAACTCCCCAGGCATTGCTTTTGGAAACTCAGGATCACTGAACCAATTGTGGCAAATATAAACATTGCAAACAAAATATTCTTGTACCATAATTAACAAGGTATGTAAGGAATGCAGAGAAGCAGGAGATTTGTACTATGTGATAAAAAGGAAAATAGAAGAATCAAGAGCACTTACATATTCATGATAATAATTTAGTAAATGAAAATGATACTGAAAGGCAGCTGATCTCAAATTAATTTCAGTGAATAATTTTGGATCCAGAGGACAGAGGATATAATAAATTCCTTCTCTTTAGTGAGATGGAGAATTTATGGGTATGGAATGTAGCCTATTTAGTTAGACTTAATTGCTTTATCACTCAATTATGCTTAATTGTTTTTCTTTCTTACAAGGAGAGATGCAATGCAGGGGACAGGATAGTAAAGGGAAATGACTCATATGGGGAAAAAAAAAACACAAAGGGCATTCATTAAAGTGTTGAGGAGAAGAAGAAGTGAGAGTCAATTCCAAACCTAGAGTGAGGCATTGGAGTGGGACTTAATCAAAAGAATACATTATAAGAAAATGACCTTTTAATGATTAGTAGTTTACAGGTAAGTTAAAGTACCACTGATTATAGAAGATAAAATACAAAATGAGCCACTGTAATTCTTGAATGGTTGAAAAATATATTAACTATACTTCTAAATAAATACAGTTAATTCTTGAATGGTTGAAAAATATATTAACTGTATTTATTTAGAAGGGATAGTTATTTGAAAAGAACTTAACATGTAATTATTACATTTTTCAGTGGCTTAATAATCTGTATTATTTGTTAGACATTGCTATTAATGTGTCACTGTGACTTTTTCAGATCTTATTGTTGAAACCGTAGGAGAAAATTAGTCAGACTGTTAGATCTCAGATTAGATGTTATATTTATGCATTTGTAGAATTGTGACCTCTTGTAGGTGCACTAGATTCCACAGAGACTTGACTCATCATCTGTAATTGTGCACTGAGTTATCTAAACCAGAATATCCAATGTTGTAAAGAAACTTTACCTTAACTTTTCTTTTTAGTAGCAAGGAATAAGTAGTGTTAAAAATTCCTCGAATTTTATCTCATCTCACTTTCTGAGGCTGTAACAACATGATGTTCTCTTCAATATCAAGTATAATCTAAACTATTTAATTGACACTGTCTGGTTTGTTATAAACTCTTCTTCCAGGGAACAAGTTATATTTTTGGATGCCTACGTTTTGTGGGCACGTCTTGATAAGAGAAAGTAAAAATAGATGATTTTGTTTAAACAAATTGGAAATTCTACTTAAGTACTCTCAGAGTTAACTATTGTATCTCTTTCTCTCCCAGAGAACCATCCCATATAATGAAAAAAAGGAAAAGAGAGAAGGAGATAATCTTCAGCAAAAATAAAATGTTGAACAAGTCCTATGCTACATACAGTCTTAGAAACCTATAGTTTTGCACCTCTATAAAGAAGCAGGAGGAGATAGATATCTTCTTTTGGGCCAAGGTTGATCATTAAAATTTTGCAAGATTGAATTTTGATTATTTTGTTATGATTCTTTCCATTTATATTGTTGTATTCCTTTAATGTAGTTTTCCTGCTTCTGCTAACTTTACTTTGTAGGTGTTTAAGTAAGACTTCCCATTTTTTTTGATAGTCTTTATAGTCATCATTTCTAAGGGCACCCACATTATTTCATTACCTTTATGTACCACTCCTTGTTTAGCCATTCCCTTATCAGTGGGTGCTTACTTTACTTCCAGTTCTTTTATACCACAAAAGGTTCTGCTATAAATTATCTGGTATATACAGGACCTTTCCTTTAATCACTGACCTCTTTGGTATATGTTCTAAGCAGCAGAATCTTTATCAAAGTATACGGGCAGACACTTTAGTTACTTTCTTTCCATAATTTCAAATTGCTTTCCAGAATGTTTGGTCCATTTCAGAGTTCCTCAGAGTCTGTAATTGTGATCATCCTTCTACAACCTCTCCATCATTAGGCTTATATACCAAGGAGGTCATTGAGAAGAAGAGAGTCCCCATGTACACCAAAATATTTATAGCAGCACTTCTTTGCGATAGCAAAGGATTGAAAACAAAATAGATGCCTAGAAATTGGGAAATGACTAAATAAATTGTGGTATGTGAATGTCATGGAACATTATTGTTCTGTAAGAAATGTTGAATTTGATGAACACAGAGAAGAATGGAAGATCTATGTGAAATAATAGAAAATGAAATGACCAGGACCAAGAAAATAATTTATTACACAGTGACTACAACAGTAAAAATGGAAAGAGCTACCATAGTAAATAATCAAAACTGAATGCTGCAAAATTATAAATAACAAACACAGCTGAAAAGAAAAGCTATGAGAAGACACACCCATTCCACCACTTCATAGAAGTGGGAAGATCCATAGTAACTGCACATATTTTCAGACTTTTTTGGTATATTTGTTAGATTTGCTGATTTTTTTCCCCCTTTTTGTCTCTTAAAAATACTATTTATTATATGGGATGACTTGAAGGGTAACAGAGAAAGATACTGGATATTATGGGATATAAAGGAAAAAGACATCAGTAAAAACTTATTTTTAAAAGCAGTGATTAGTCAACTAATCTACACCATTTATCAAGATATTTGGGAGCCTCCATTATTTAGCAGCTTTATCATTAAATAATCATGTTTTGGTTTAAAAAGTATCATATCCTTTCTCTGCAACTTAAATATTACTGGACATTATCTGTATTCCTTAAATGTTTAGTAAAAATTCCAGTACCCTCCAACTGTACTATTTCTGTTCATTAGAAAACTGATGTAGAACAGTGCTGTGGCAACAAATTCAGGTTTTGGGTTGTACTTTCATTGTGTAATCATAAAAAGCTGGCTTTATCTAATAGGTCTGGGGATAATTTTTGTCTCTTTTTATAAGGCTTTGTTTAGCTTTTTCAGAATGGCTTGCTTGTTTGTATTTCTGATGAGGAATAATATGTATGACATAAAATATCCAATCATTTTTATCTTCAGCTATGCTGTTGAAAATTTTGAAAATTCTAATAACAGATTAAGAAAGTTGAAAGGGTGGGAGGGTTGTCATTGTCATCTCCTAAAAAGGCTCTATGAAAATAGGTTGGCAGGAGTAATTGTTATATAATTCCCATTCCTGCTTCCCTAGACAACCATCCTTTCAAAATGTGTTCATGACTAACACGTAATATTTGTTTACTTATTCTGTTTGTGTCATTTTTCTTTCTGGGTCAGTTTACAAAGACTGGTAAAGTCTCTGGTACTTGGACAAGTTTCCTAGCAGCAAAATTTAAAGACTTAACTCTCTCTTTTTTACCCCCATTAAACTATATTTCTGCATATATATCTTGTTTTTTTTTTTTGGTATGAGAAGTTTTTCTTTCTGTGCTATATATGTACATATGTGGGTATATGTGTGTATATGTGTATATATATATATATATATTATATTTTCATTCCATTTAAAATCATGACTGAAATTTTGGTATGTTGACCTTCATGTCATCCTTTAGTCTATGTATTTTGGGTAAAAAATTCTCCATTAGGACAGTGAAAAAGAAACTCTTACAGATTCATTGTTCTTTGATAAATAGTCCTATCTATGTAATTTCATATTCACATTTATTTCCCATTAATAAAAATGAATTAGAAGTGACTTATACCTGTCAGATATTAAAGAAAAAATTTAAATTTTAAAATGTGTATTTTAGGAAAGATATTTAGTGTTTGGTTTCTTTTTTTTAGAAACATCTTGAATGCTTTGCATTGTGGATAAAGAGATTGAATGTTTTGTTTTACTTTTGTACAACTTTTGGATTATGAAATGGAATTGAGATTGAAATTAATCTAGGAAGAACTATTTGTAACTTTGGGCAATTAACGTGGGAAATGTATAAATAACATATTAATCTAAATCTTCCAGGCAAGACATTTCATACTTCTATATGATTCTCATCAATATCCTTGGAGTGATAAATCTAAAATTTTATTATCAAATATAAAGAAATTCTTCACTTCAGCTTTGTAATTGTCTTAATTACAAATTCTTACATTGGAAAAGCTAATCCCTTATATGTGTCAATGAAAACAGCATTACATACTTTTTTCCTAATGTTTTAAAGGAATTTTCGTGGAGTGTTTTTGAATTTTATCCTTTTATAGAAAGCCCCAGAGATGCCTCTTTCTAGTTATACTTGCCTTTACATTACTGTAATGTATTGTAATGTACATAGTGTAAACGATATTTTTGAAGATGGCTTTGCTAGAGAAACTCATCTAGAGAACTGAGGGTGACCTCTATGGATTTCAGTATATTCCTTTTTTAAAAAAGTTTAATACTTTATTTTTTCCCCAGTTGCATGGAACAATTTATAACATTTGGTATTTTAAAAAATTTTTAGTTTCAAATTCTCTCTCTCTTCCCCCTTTCCTTTCCCCCTCATGGAAAATTGATATAGGTTATATATGTGTATTTATGTAAAACATTTCCATATTAGTCATGTTGTGAAAGAAAACACAGACCAAAAAATAACCACCAACAAACAAACAAAAATAAGTTTTAAAAAGTATGCTTGAATCAGCATTCAGACTCTTATCAGTACTTTCTCTGGAGATAGATAGCACTTTTCATTGTAAGTCTTCTAAATTTATCTCAGATCATTGTATTGCTGAGAATAGCTAAGTGATTCAGTTGATAATAGGACAATATTGCTGTTACTTTATACAGTGTTCTTCTGGTTCTGCTCACTTCACTTTGCATCAATTCAAGTAAGTTTTTCCAGGTTTTTCTGATAGCATCCTGCTTGTCATTTCTTACAGAACAATAGTATTCCATCATGATCATATACCACAACGTTAGTCATTCCCAAATTGATGGACATCCTCTCAATTTCCAATTCTTTGCCACAGTAAAGAGAGCAGCTGCAAATATTTTTGTACGTATAAGTCCTTTTCCCTTTCCCTTGATCTTTTTGGAATACAGACCTAATGGTGGTATTGCTAGGTCAAAGGGTATGGACAGCTTTATGAGCCTTTTGGACATAGTTTTCCAGAATGGTTGGCTTAGTTCACAACTCCACCAACAGTGCATTAGTCTCCAGATTTTTCTACATCCTCTCCACCATTTGTCATTTTCCTTTTTCTTTTTTCATATTAGTTAATCTGATACATGTGAAGTAGTACCTCAGAGTTGTTTTAATTTGCATTTTTCTAATCAATGATTTAGAGCATTTTTTCATATGACTTATAGGTAGCTTTAACCTTCTGATAGAAACCCCAAAACGAAAACTTATAAGAATATCATAGCCAAAATACAGGCTTTTCAGGACAAAGGGGGAAAAATATTGTAAGAAGCCCTAAGGAGTTGAAATATTGAGAAACCAGAGTTAGGATCACATGAGATTTAGCAGCTATCAGTAAAAAGAAGGGAGAGTATAGAATACAGTATTGTAAAGGCAAATAAAATAAAAGAATAGTTTACCCAGCAAAACTGTATATAATCCTACAAGAGAAGAATGGCTCTTTAATGAAAGAGGATTTCTAAGCTTTCCTGATGAAAAGACCAGAACTTGTGAGAAATTCTGAAATATAAACACAAAATAAAGATAAATATATAAAAGTACACATGAGCAATCAAAAAAGTCTCTTAAGGATAAGTTATTACGTTCTATTAGGAGAGGGGAGAAGAGGAGAGAAAAATGATAAAAGTATCCTCTAAGAACCATGGTATGATAGAGGGAGTCAAATAAGATGGATGGCCTGGGAATTTTTTATTGCTGTTCTTGAGAGATGAAGAGGGGTGGAGTGGGGCAGGGGAAGGATACAGTTGGTGGGCTTAATGGGGCAGGGACCTATTTCACATTATCCAGCAGCTCAAGTATGAGCTAGGCATCACTTGAACCCTACTTTTTAAACTGAGAGAAATGAATAGAAGAACCAGGAGAACAATTTAAACTATGACAACATTATAAAAATGAACAGTTTTGAAAGACAGTCCTTTTCATTGTAATGATTAACTATAATTCTAGATAATTAATGATTTATAGTACTGCTTACATCCTTACAGGGAGGTGATGGTCTAACTAGGCAGAGTCAGAAATAATTTTTGGAAATGGCCAGTGTGGGAATGTATTTTGCTTGCCTATGCATGTTTGTTGCAGGGGTTTTTGTTTTTTTTCTCTTTTTTTTTTTTTTCCACTGGGAGAGGGTAAAGGGGTGGGGGAAAAGAAGAGATATTTCCTAATTGAGAAATAAAAATAAGATTTAATTTTTTCAATTTATAGATAAAATAGGAAAAGAGAAACTATTGCTATTGGGAAAAAAAAATTACAATAAAGAACACTGACTGTCTGAGAGCCAAGACATGTAGGCAACTGACAAAAGTGAAGGCTCAAAACCATTTCCACAAATTAAGTGGCCAAAAGGACATGAGAAAACTGATTTTAATATTCTTACAAACTATAAAAGACCTTTTGAAAGCATGGTTCAAGTCATTAATAGTAAGACAAAAATTGAAACAACTCTGAGGATTTCCCTCACTTCCTATAACTTGTAAAAGGTGATATAAAAGACAAAAATATTCAATGTTGATAGATTTTTGGGAAGATAGGCACATTGATATCCTTCATTTGGAGCTGAGAGTTGATCTGAGATAAAACTTTGCAGTGTTGTGTTAAAGAGACTGAATTTTTCATATCTCTTTAGCCCACTTTTCCCCTTAACTGCTCATATATCCTAAGGAGAACAAAAACAAAGGCCCAGCATATATCAAAATAGGCATCCTCTTACTGATAGGAAAAGACTATTGACAAAATACCCATTCTTTGGGGATTATATGAAAAAATGATGGTATATGAATATAATAAAATACTCCATTCAAATGACAAATACAAGGAATTCAAACGTACATGACAAGATTTATATGAACTAATGCAGAGTAAAATAAACAGGGATATGTGAACAATATACATAGTAACTGTAAAAATATAAATTTTGCAAAGTCACTAAAGGAAGTCTGAGTCTGGGTAATTGAGAAACTAAAGAAGGTCCTTGAGGACAGATAGTGACATAAATCTTTTTCCTCCCAGTAGAGTGGTGACAAGCTTCTAAGGCAGAATGTTGTATACATTGTCAAGCATGAACGCTATTGGATTGCTTAATTTGTTTAATGGTTTTTCTTTATTACAGAGAAAGGTTTCATCCAGGTATGGAGGGGAGGAAAAGTGTAGTATTTTTGCAAATAATTATTTTTATTAAAGGCATCAACAAATTTTTATTGATCAAAAATTTTTAAAAGATGGAAGAAATTACAGTACTAATTTACATTGAGGAAATTAATTTTTTTCTATTCAACAAACTTTTCTTAGGGATCAGAAAATTGACTACCTAAAAGATAAAATGTTTTGGAAAAACTTATAAGTAAAAGAAAAGTCAGGAAAAAATATTTATGGCGTCTGTAACAGATAAAAACTTGATATTCAGGAATTTTCTGGTGATGAATTCCTTCCTACTAGTTCAGCCTATCACATTCTCTATAGCTTTATAGTCTTAGGAAGGTGTACATCACTCTGAAGGGTTGTTCGCAACTTGTCTAGAGTCACATGTTCAGCTTGTCTCAGAGGAAGGGCTTGAACCCATGTCTTCCTGGCTCTGATTGTTTGTTCCATTTCTATTACACTATACTACCTTCCTAAAATAGAATAAAATTTAATTTGAAAAAACTTGACATCTAAAATTATCATGAATATTCAAAATTTGTAAAAGTTGCCCCCAGTCTTCAATTTATAAATGGTCAGTAAATATTTACAATTTAGTAAAAATGTTCCACCTTATTAATTTTGAGGTACCACCTTACTGTAGATTTACAAAAAAATAAAAGCAACAAAATATAATGCTGGTAATATCGTATAGAAACAAGTGCACTCATTACTGATGGAAATGCAAACTTGTTGAATTTTTTTTTTTAAGTAACTTGCTCAAGATTACACGGCCAGTTATTCTTATTTTTGTGTGGGTGCCAAGTATTGAAGGCTGGAACTGATCCCAGGTTTCCCGACACTGGGGCCAGCGCTCTTACTCACTGTGCCACCTGGCTGCCCCTGTTGAATTCTTTAGAGAACATTCTAGCAATATGCAATAAAAGTAGCAAAACTAATACATCCCTTTGATCATATAATTCCAATGTTGAGAGTATATCCAGAGAATTATCTAAAGCAAAAATTTTCATAGTTGAAATTGGGGCTTTTTGGGGGGAAATCCTAGATAACTAGGTAAAAAGAGTATAGAAAAATATCTAAAAACCATTACTAAATAATGGAAATGAGGGGTACATAGGAAGGCAGAACTAGAGGAACAGAGTACATATAAATTATGACCACACAAAAAGAAATGTGAGCAAAAATGAAAAGGAAGGACTAAAAATTATGTTTAGTGCTTTGAAACGAACTTAAGTTTAAAAGGAAGTCATAAAGCAAACTTAGTTTTAGTGATATTTAATGTTAAGTTTAAGGAAAGAAAAGAACACATACATTACAGAACCACCTAAGGATATGCCATAAAGAATGAAAGTTTGGAAGACTGAGAATTGAGTGTATATATTTAATGTGTTTGTCCTGGCTGTACTTAGTTCTCTACTAAAATACTTTAGACATATTATTTGTGAGTTTGTATGTATTATAAATCTTCTGGAATAGGAATTCAAACATTAATTGTAAGTTTAAGGCAAACTTAAAAAAAGATAATAGGATTTTTGCCATTAGATGAGTGAGCGAATAAGACTCAAACTCAATATTAGCTACCTTATCTAGCTATAGTGTTCTGTTTTGATTTAAATATTTATTCCAACTTGGTACTTTAAAATTTTTGATAGCTTAATTCTTATTCTGTCTGAAAGCAAAGTATTTTGTTCAAACATTAGCATTTTAAAACCCATGGCAAAGGTTGCGTGAAATAAAATTTCCCCCCTCAATTTAAACACCTCAGAAAAGGACATTTCTATACACTCAACAGAGCACTTCCAAAAAAGATTCTGAATCTCCATTTCATACCAATTATGTGTATGTGTCTATGTAGTAAATTCTATTTGTTACTTTTAATGCTCCTACTTGGCAGTGTTTTGCTCTTCTCCATATTTTAAAGTGTGTTTCAATGTCCATCTTTTTTTTTTGGTGTCACCATTACTAATTCATTCTTATTCTCTCTCTCTCTCATAAAAAAAAAAAAACCCTCAAAACAAAGCCATACAGTAACTGTGTCCAAAAACATGCCTCTGCACCTTGTATCCATCTCCTTTCTTGTCAGAAGATGGTTAGTATGCTTCATCGGAGACATGGTTGGCAGTCACATTGATCAGAGTTCTTAAGTCTTTCAAAGTTGTTTTTCAGTGTTGTCCTTATATAAGTTATTATCCTGGTTCTGCTCATTTCATTCTTGTGTCAATTCAGATTACTTGGAATTCTCTGATATTCTCTCTTGTCATTCCTTACAGTTTGGTAATAACCTGTTGTATTAATAAACTGTGGTTTTTTCAGCCATTCCTTAACCAAGAGGCAGTCTAAGGTGCCACCTTAGATTGTGGTTCTTCTTGTCCTCCCCCTTCCATTTTAGTATCAGGAAGTTCGTTTTGCTTTAAACTATTCCCTCCTTAGTATTTTCCTTCCTGCTTGTTCCCCCCCCCACCCCATTTTCCTGTCCAGTTTGGATATATTTATGTATCATGCTATGTGTGTGTGTGTGTGTGTGTGTGTGTATGTGTGTGTGTAACTCTACTTTGTTCATTTGACACATTCCCCACTTGTTTCTCTGTTGAGTTTGGATATATTCTGACACCCTGTTCAGGGGTGTGTGTGTGTGTGTACACATGTGTGCACAAAAAGAACTGCTTGAGTCCCACCTAGGGCATGTAATAATTCTATAGCCCTCTACAAGCCAGTTTATCTTTCATAGTTAAAATATATATAGCCCAAGGCTATAAGACTATAAGTTGAAGAAGGATTGTGTAACTCTGTTAGTACAGGAACTTTTTCACCCTGAGAGTTCCCTAAAGCAGTAAAATCACAGATCCAAACTGATTTTTTAAAAAAGCACTGATAAATTGGTCTTGGTGTATTTATATGAATGATAAGAACTTGAATGTGCCCCTGTCTCCACCTTTCATCAAAGTTTGCTTTTTCAGGTCCAGGTTTAGATTCTGGTTTTCAGCTTGTAAATTGGACATTTAAACATTCGCCTTTTGTCGAAAGTGATCCAAATAGCAGATTCTTTCCTCTGCTTAGTTTTTTCTCTCCCTTTCCCCACTAAGCCAAGAAACGAGTATGTTTATCTTCTTAGAATTAATTTTTTGTGTTGTATCTATTATCTAATGTGAATTTTTGTTATTTTTTCCTCCCAATTTAATAGTCCCAATGACGGGTTTTACACAAAGAGCAACCATTGATCCAGAACTGAATGAAATACACGTCCTGTCTGGACTCAGCAAAGACAAAGAGAAGAGGGAAGAGAATGTCAGGAACTCCTTCTGGATTTATGACATTGTGAGGAATAGTTGGTAAGAAACAGTTATGTGTGCTGAAATCCCAGGGCAGATCTTGTTTGTAATAGGCATTTATGTAATCTTAGAAAAATGGGAAGAATGGAAGATCTGTTGGTTTATAGAGAAATATACTTAAAAGCCTAGCAATTATTTTGTGCCATTTTATACAAAATACAGTTCAATTAAAAAAATACTTATTGAACCTTGTTCTATGTATAGGGAGATAAAAAGATGAGATATAATAAGATAATAAGATGAGATAACTGCTGGGTAGCACCTGAAAATCTTACACTTGAAAATAAATGATCATGCTTGCAAGATTTTTTACTTTGTAGAAAGAGTATTGGGCTGGCATATGGAGACCTAGGTTCTTATTCTCACTCTGTTCTAACTAACCATGTGCCCTTCATCAGGTTAACCTCTCTGAATTTCACCATCTGTAAAGTGAAAGGGTTTACTAGATGGTCTACTTCAATTATTCTATGATCATTCTTTGATCTGTGGACTAATATTCCAATGAATTACAGATCCTTCAAAGAACTCCCCCACTGTTTAGGGTTGGACTCAGCAACAAAGAAATTAACTGCTTTCAAGATAGGACATTTGTTTGTTGAGAGGAAAAAACAAAGGAACTTGAATACAAGCTTTTTATTGCTATTAAACAGAGTTCCTTTTCTTTCTTTTCTCCATTTCTTTTTTCCTTCCTTTCCAAAGACAAATCTACTTTTTCTCAGTGGCCTAGAAAATGAGCCCTGGAAATGAGTAGTTTCAATTTAGCATACTTTAAACACCTACAGTATAGAAGATGTTATAATAGGTGCTGATTTCTATTTGGAAGATCTTATATCATCTCTGTAAGTATTTTTGAAGGAGCCTTGGGCTTCAGGAACAGTTCAAGCAAGCAATTTAAGATTACCTTTTTGATTAAGATCTGAACTGCAGAATTAACTGTTAGCTACTCCTTTCTTTAAAAAATCTTCCTTATTGTATCATACATGGTTCATCTGTTAGTTTTGCTGAACTGCTTTTTTCTTTCTTTTATGTTGTAATAAGGGATGCCTCACTGAGCAGGTGGAGAAAATAGGAATCTACTTGGAAATGAAGATGTTATGCAAAACAATATATCAATAAGATTTTTAAAATAAAAAGATCACACAAAAATAGAATCTCGCATCTGCTAGTACTTGTTAAACATGCAGTTTTATTTATTTATTTGCTTTAATTCCATTTGTCTCATGTTTGCTACTGATTTTATTGAGGCAGTGCCATAATGACAATTTGTGTTGCAGGTCTTGTGTCTATAAAAATGATCAAGCTGCGAAGGATAATCCAAGTAAAAGTCTACAGGAGGAGGAACCATGCCCGAGATTCGCCCACCAGCTTGTGTATGATGAATTACACAAGGTATTGTTGTACAGTCTACATATGAACTATCTGTGGCATACCAACTAAGGTGGATTGCCCAAGGAATTCTGGCCATTGGTTTCCTATAAGTTGTATAAAACTTATTTGAGGAAAATATAAGCAGTATATTTGGCACTTGATATTTTTTCTCTCTGAACTTTTTTTGGATTCAGTTGGTGCTCTCAGTACTGGGAGCTATAGGACATTTTTTTCTTAGTAGTTGTTAACAGTTTACATGTCAGCTGCTCACAACTGATAGATGACACATAAAAAGGGGAGGCTTTTGCCATCCATACAAAAACAGGTAAAAGTTGTGTTTTTTTCCTTTTCTCATAATGGTATTATGTGAGTGCCACACTGCTTGGAAACAAACCATGTTAAGTTTTCGTTTTCATCTAAAGGAATAATTTTTTTCTTCTGTTGGTTAGAATGAGTCATTTGCTCCCTTCTATCAGCCCAGTAACAACAATGAAGGCAAGGTTAATTTATAGCTTCTGACATCTAATAATGTTCAAGTGTTTAAAAAGATTTCTTTTGACTTACCAAAGCCATTATCTCTATTTTAGTGGTTTGTATTTTACAGAGCCAATATTCTTGCTCTTAGTTGGAGAGAAAGTGAATAAATGGGCCATGATCTGACGTCTGTAAGTGAAAAGACAACATTGGATTTCAGTTAAAGCTCTTTCCCTTAGTCTTGAGTTGAAAGTAAATAATTTTTCTTCTACTGGGAGCTGCTACAGTATCTTATCATTGGAAAGTAATTAATATTTTTGAAATTTCAGGGAATGCTTCTATATAAAAAGCTTAAGTGTAGCATGCCATTAATGACCAATGAATAATTCCTAGATTCTTTTTATTGCAATATATAATTACTGGGATCCCTTTTAAACAAATTTATTTTTATTTGATCTTACCCATATAATAGCATAACATTAAAAAAAAAAAAAACTTTTCCCACAAGTGTGCTGTTTATTTTGTCATTATGTCTGACAGACAATATGATTAATATAAAGCCCCTTTAGGAATCCTAAAATTAACTTGCTTGATCAAGTTATGTGACAGTTTTGAGCTATATCCCCATGATGATTAAACATGGTTACAAATGATACTTCAAGGACCTACAGTTCCATTAATTTAGATACTCCACTAACAGATCATAGCTTTTTCATGATGGTTTTCATGAGTAGTTGTGGCTCCAAAATTCATCACCTTGTAGTCAGTCTGCTGTTGATGAACTTTAGGAGCACAAGAGCTGGGGGGGAAGGAGATTGGTGGTCTTGTCCTGGATATATTAGGGCTTACTAGTTGTGTGACTGTAAGGAAGTCACTTTACCTACCTGGACTTTTGCTTCTTCAGATACACATTGAAGGAATTGGACTGGGTGACCTCATAGGCCTCCCCTGTTCTGAAAACTGATTCTAGCTCACTTAACCTCTCAGAATCCAATTTTCTTATCTTTAAAATATCTGCCTCAGGTTTGTTGTGAAAAAAGTATTTCTTAAACCTCAAAGCAGATTATTAATAATTATTATTAGGTTGGCTGACCCTCAGATAATAGATGAACATTCTGTCATTGGTCCTGTAACCTTTTTAGCTTGGTAGGATTTAGCAAAGCTTGCACTCAACCTATTTATTCCTCTAGAGCAGAGATGTCAAACTGATGGGACAAATCATATTAAAATGTAATTGGGTTTTCGAACTCTAAAGTTTTAAAAGTTTTAAAAAGTTCTAAAGGTTTTAAAAACAATTGTTGTTTACATGTAACTGGGGGAAAATTAAATAAATACCCAAAAAATGTAATTGGGAAATATTTACCCAGATAAATAATTCAGTACAACATAGTTGGTATTAGTTTGTGATTTTCTAAGTCAGTATGCAGCCCTCAGGGACCCAGTTCTGTTGAGTTTGATACTACAGCTCTAGAGCCCTGGACCATCTCCATGCTTTGCAAGGACATCAGTACAGGATTTCAGTAAATTAGAAGTGAGAAAAATTGTCACTTACTATTGCAATCAGCTTTTGATTAGCTTTGTGTACATTTAAATAAAATTTTTTTTTCCTTTTTGGAGGGGGGAAGGCAGGGCAATTTGGGGTTAAGTGATTGGCTAAGGTCACACGGCTAGTAAGTGTTAAGTGTCTGAGGTTGGATTTGAACTCAGATCCTCCTGATTCCAGGAGTGCTCTATTCACTTTGCCACCTAGCCACTCCTACATTTAAATTTTTAATCCCACTTTGACTCCCTGGAAGCATGGCCTCTACAGTATGCTCACAGATCACCTTGTCCACTTTTAGTATTTCCTCCTAAAACATAAATTCAGTTATTGATGCTGTTTTGGAAAGAGAATGGGTGATTAAGACCTATAATTTTGTTAATGTAGAGAACTCCTGCTGAGGAAACTGTCAGATTAGTAGCTGTTTTGCAACCTCTGAATGCACATAACTCAGATCATGACAAACTTAGTCACTTCTCACTTTGAACACCAAGAAGTCAAATGACTTGCCCAGAATTAAACAGCCAGTCTAAATCAGTCACAAATCAAACCCAGGTTCTGAAGCTGCTTCTCTTCCCTACTCTAGCCAAACATAATGGATCTCAGAACCTTCTCAAGACAGGTATAAATGATTTAGAAATAAGTGTTGATATTTTATTTTGTTCTTTTAAAAACTACTTTTTCAGAATCACCTCTGACATTGTTTTTCTGCTTTAACATTATTCATTGGGAGAGGAAGCACAATAAAAACTAGTTGCTTCCTGCTCTATAATCTCAAAGAAGTGAGTTAGCTTAGCTTCAGTTTTCTTATCTATGAATGGAAAGAATAATACCTGTGCTACTTCACTAAGTAAGCCTCACATTTTATTTAATGAATGTGTATAAAGTGCTTCATAAACTGTAAAGCACCATAGGAAATGTCAATTACCCATGAATTTACATATTAGTGTAAACTCAGGATTCTCAGGAAAATAGAAAACTAGAGGGCAGAGACAGTTCAGAGTTTTTTTGTTTGTTTATTTGTTTTATATATACAGTGTCTGGCCTAGCAATTTGTATATAATTGACACGTAATAAATGCTCCTGAATTAGATTGGAATACAAATTATTAATATTATTGATAGTAGTTTTTCAAAAGTGAATTCTAAAGTTTCTTCCTTCAAAAGAAGTTCAACTACTTATTCTTTGCAGTCTACAGGGACCCTTTAATAAGCCTCTCTTATGAAATCATGTTTAGAGTTAAGAGCTTTATACCCCTCAGATTCTTATATTTGCAAAGGTGTTTTTTTCCTGCATACTTAACTGACATGGTTCTCATACTAGATTCTATTATAAATTTTAGTGTTAAGTTTTTTGCCGTAGATTTTGTTCTCTTGCTTTAAAAGAACAGTTCCATGGAAAGATGCAAATATATGTATTTTGTCCCAAGCTTTGAAGGAACTGGTTTTTTTTTTTTTGAATGTGTGTAGAAATTTGGCTCAGAATACAGTGTGAGGGCGAAAGAAGTTCAGTTTTCACCTACTTGAAAGAAATTGATGTTTGTGCGGGACTAAATATGGGCAGCCATATGGTTTCTTAGAAGAAGAGGTAGTTTTGTAAGAAAATAATTAAAATAAAGTGGTTTTGACAATATAGAAATTGCAGTTTGCCAGCTCTTATTGAAGCCCAACATGTTTTAGAACCTGCTTCAGAAATGCTGGTTCATATAAACAGAGCTAGAAGCTGGTGTGAGGGCGCTGACATGAAATTTATGCCCATCACTTTCTAAAACATAATTTGAGAGACCTCCTGTAGGAAGCCTTCCTAGGCTAACTCAACCCCATGGAATAACTAGTCCTCTTAATATTCCTTTAGTGCTTTTACACATGCTGTTGTTAGTTTGGTCTGTTTTATAGTCTGTGTGCTTATTTAGCTGGATTACAAGCTTTCTTATGAGAAAGGGCTCTCTTCTTATTTTATTATTTATTTTCATTATGGTAATAGAAAAAGAGAGATGGCATCCTATAGTTCAGGCCCATCAGCAAAACATGTAGAAGAAAACATCCTTTGTATGTAGAAGAAATCCTTTGGTGTGCTGCACCTGCAGGCCATAAGCTTGCCTGCTGCAGATTGTGCAGGCTTGCTATAGTTGATAATGGTGCTGAACCTGCAGTCGGGAAGAACTGACTTCTGCTTCAGAGCTTGGTGACCATGGGCAAGTTATGTAACCTCTCTGAGCCTCATGTAGTGCTCTACGACTTATTCACTAGGTTAGAATTCAGCCAAAAATCACTAATTAAATGCCTGCTGTGGACCAGGCATAGGGAGTACAAAGACAAAGATGGAAGAATTCCTGTCCACAAAAGTTTACATTCTATGGGAAGAGATAACATATATAATTATAGACAAAATAAATACAAGGTTATTTGTGCCTGGGAAGAGAAAGGAAGGCTGGGGGGGTTGGGAAAAGTTTCATGTAGACAATGGCTACAAAGCACAGAAACTCCACTCCATCTCCCCATCTCCTTGTGCCTTCACCCTCAGTATGCCTTCTCTTTGCTTGGTAAAGACTGACAGAATGTTTAGAGTGTAAGTAAGCTCCTTGAGAGTAGGAGTTGTTTCATTCTTTGTTTTTGTGTCCTTGGTACTTAGCACAGTGTCTGGCTGTAGTAGTTGCTTGATGCTTATTGATTGATTGGTTTTACAAAATGTTTTAAAGAGATGAAGCATGAACTCATGTCAAAAATGGGGGACACCTGGTACCAAGACACAGAAGCAGAAAGTGGAGGGTCTTGTTTGAGAAACAACCAGAACAATTTGACTGAAGCAGAGTGTGAAGGAAAGTATTGTGTAAGAAGCCAGACAGAAGTTATTCATAGAGATGATGAGGATGACGTGGCCAAACCTGTGCTTTAGGGAAATCACTGGCACTTCTGTGGAGGGTGGAGGGGAGAGGAGAGAGTTTTGAGGCAAGGAAACCAGTTAGGAGACAATTGGAGGTTGTCAAGGCAACAGATAATAAGGACCCCAAATTAAATTGTTGTTTGAGTGGAATGGAGATGGATTCAGGATATGTGGTGGGGAAAGAAATTACAAAGTTTGGCAACTGATTGACTCTATGAGTGAGGACTAGTGGTCTTTAGAATGTTGCTGTTCTTGGGGTCCTTGAGTTCAGGGTCCTAATCTATCTCCACCAGGGTCTGAGGGAAGCAATGATCAAAGTGACCTGCCTAGTACAGGCTGCTTGCTACCTGTCCCTCCTTCAAACTACCTTCCTACATCAACGAGGGCAATTCATATTGGTGGTGATGGGAAAAGTGGGCCCATTCTCTGAAAGGGCTGCTTCCTTAAGTGGAAAGAAGAGGTGGGAGAGTTATTGCTATTTGTGGGGCTCTTGGACTTACCTGCCCATGCTGGTAGTTGGTCTTGGTGGGAAGCGAGCCTCTTCTCCCAAAGACTACTCACCTCATAATTGGCTGCAAGGGCTAGCCTGGAAATAGAATCACTTTTCAGCTGGTAACAACTTTCAGAATTGTAAGCATAATATGTTGAGGCAGAAATAAATATCCTCATGTAAAAATACTGCTTTTATTCTCTGATGTTTTCTATTCTCTGCACTTACTTAGCTGTATTTAAGCTTTCTTGTGAGAAAGGGCTCTCTTCTGTAAAATAGTCACAACAAACATTAGATGATCTGAGAACTTGATGGGCATCCTATAAACACTTATATTCTGCATTTCCACGCACTGATTTTGTCATGTAGATTTTTAAAAAATGAATTCTCAGATTTATTTCCAGTTATATTGTAAATTACTTCAGGAAAGGGACTGTGTCTCATTTTTCTTTTCTATTTGTCTCTTAAACATCTCTTAACAAGGTTATATTGGTGCCAACCACAGATTGAACCTAAATGGAGCCTTTGAGAGGTGTGGAAATGGGACTATTACACAAAGCAAACCAAGGAGAACAGGGAGTTATTTTGTGCAGAAAATGTTAGCCTGGGTGTGGTTTTTTTTTGAGGGCAATTGGGGTTAAGTGACTTGCCCAAGGTCACACGGCTAGCTTTTGTGTTAAGTGTCTGAGGCCAGATTTGAAATCAAATCTTCCTGACTCCAGGGTTGGTGCTCTATTCGCTGTGCCACCTAGCCGCCCCTATGTTAGCCTGTTTATAGATTTTTATCACTGATATAAAGAAATTCTCTGGTATTCACTCCTATTAAACTTCAGTGCCTAACTTTGCTATAACTTATTGGCATTTTTGAGTATGCAAGCAATTTTAAAATCTCCTCTGTTTCTTCTGTTGTAGGTTCATTATTTGTTTGGTGGAAATCCTGGCAAATCCTGTTCTCCAAAGATGAGATTAGATGATTTCTGGTCACTGAAACTCTGCCGTCCTTCAAAGGAATACTTGTTGAGGCATTGTAAATATCTCATAAGGAAACACAGGTATAAAAGCAATAGTCTGTCTGACAGATCTTTTTTTTTCCCCAATAGAACATCATCTGTTGAAGCTACTACACCAGTTAAAAGCCATTTGGAGACATTCTATTGGAAAAATCTAATAATCTTACAGCATAACTGTACTATAAATTAATCATAGGTTTCATTCATTTTCCTTTGCTCTCACCTTGAAATTAAGACTAAAAACATTATTTCCAAAGTTCCCAATTAGAGAAAAAGTGACTAGTTTATATGAGCTTCGTAACTTAAAGGTATTAGGAAAAGAAATTTTCTAAGATGTAATATCATATGCATATTGCATCTTAACTCAGCATATACAGAACAGGACTCATTTCCTTTCTCCTCAAACCCACCTGCTTTCTTTCCTTTCTTATTCTGTCCCTGGCACCACCATCTTTCTAGTCATACAGATTTACAGCCTTTGTGTCATGTTTGATTCCTCCCTTTCCTTCCCTTCACATGGCCACTACCCTACTTCAGTCCCTCATTACGTCCAACTTAACTATTGTGATAGATCTTGCTAATTGGTTTCCTTGCCTCCAGTCTCTGTCCTCTATTCCCTTGTTAGCTCTGGGATTAAATACAGATGCCTCCATTTGGGCATTCATGACTTGCCTCCAGACTAGCTTTCCACATTACGTTATTATACCTTTCCACAGCTTTTTCCTGTCATGCTCTCTATAACTGAGTTGGGCTGACCTTGGTGCAGGCTGTCATCTCATATTCTTGGACTAT
This sequence comes from Petaurus breviceps papuanus, assembly GCF_028583685.1. Lineage (NCBI taxonomy): Eukaryota > Metazoa > Chordata > Mammalia > Diprotodontia > Petauridae > Petaurus > Petaurus breviceps. The sequence goes on from NW_027185784.1 coordinate 14,085,442, forward strand.
ACTCTGTGCTTTCTCCTCCACTCTGCCTTTTGCAATTTCTGACTTTCTTCAGAGCTCAGCATTAACGCCACTCCATCTCCCCAGCTGATTGTGCCTTCACCCTTGATGCCTTCTCTTTACTTGGTAAAGACTTACAGAATGTTAGAGTGTAAGCTCCTTGAGAGTAGGAGCTGTTTCATTCTTTGTTTTTGTATCCTTGGTACTTAGCAGAGTGTCAAATCCGTAGTAGTTGCTTGATAGATGCTTATTGATTGATTGGTTTTAGAAAATGTTTTAAACCAATAAAAATTAGACCAGCCCTCAGTGATGGACAGACAGATTATATTTTGTTAAAACTTCTTCCCAGGGTACAGTGTGTTAGGTGTCATATATATAAACATCAGCACATGGACTTTCTAAATATAGGTTTAACTCTACTTCCTGACCTGAATTCAGATTGTGCTTCACAATCCTGCTTAACAACTGTGTGACCCTTGGCAAGTCCATTAATTTCTTCTAATCTTAATTTCCTCATCTGTAAAATGGAAATAATAATACCACTTACCTTACATGGTTGTTGTGAGGATAAAATGAAATAGCATAGGTAAAGTGCTTTGCAAGCCTGAAAGATTTATGTAAATGCTAGCTGTTATTATTAGTTGAGAGTCAGTAGCCATTTCTCACTTTCATAGTCTTTCATCGCTTTACATATGATGATTTTTTGCAGTTAATATAAAACATAGCATAGCTGTACAAATTATCAGGTAATATAATCAGATATCAGCTGGCTAATTTTATAGGTGCATCTATTTTTTTTCTGCTACCACTACATTAGGCTTTTATAGAAATTTGTAATTGGGGAAAGTGAAGAAAAACCAAGTACTGGACTACAGATATGTATAGGAGATTAAAACACTTGTGTTAAACAGTATATGTCTTTAACTAAAATACATGGGATTTTCACTTTATAGTTTAACCTTGCAAGTAGTTTCCTTATGTCCGTGAACCTACAAAAGCTTTATCTTCCTACTAAATTTTCATTGGTTCACCTATGCTTTCCATTTTCTACTGTTTGCTCTATCACAAAGATAACACAGTTATGCTTATATTCACTTACTTTATACAAAAAACAGAAAAACAGAATTGAAATGACAAAATAATGGAAAATAGAAACCTTTTAAAAATACATGGAAAATACAAAAAATATATATTGAGTTGAACAACATGAGAGGAATATGTTATTTCTATTTCATCTTATGAATCTGAGAACTAGAAAAAAAGGTAAAATCATTCTCTTTAAAGAACTAATCATTTGATAAGTATACATGACTTTTTTGTGTGTATCTTTTTGGAGTGGGGAAGGTACGGCCGTTGGGGTTAAATGACTTACCCAAGGTCACACAGCTAGTTAAAGTGTTAAGTGTCTGAGGCTGTATTTGAACTCAGGTCCTCCTGACTCCAAGGCTGGCACTCTACTCACTGCACCACCTAGCTGCCTCTACATAACTTTTAATAACTCTTAAAGCTTAAAACTATTCTAAAGCTTTTGGGACACCCATTATGTATTAAAGGGGAAGTAAAATTTGTATGGAATGTGGCCCCTGACTTCATATTTATAGTCTATTGGGAGGAAAGAGAGGAACATTGTAACATAATGGGGGAAAAAGTAGTCAAGAGAAAAATGGAATTAAACTCATTCCTGGTTAATTAATAGTTCTTTGATAATGTGCAAATTTTTAGTTTTTTTTTATATGTAAAATAGGGATACCACCTATAATACCTCACAGGGTTGTTGTACAGGTAAAATGAGATAACATGTAAAATAGTTTGTAAATATTAAAGCTGTGCATATCCTGTCAATAATAATAATAATAATAGCTAGCTTACATATCATACATGTGCCAGCTATTATTGTTGTTGTTCACTCTGCTTAACCTCTCTTGTGGATGGAAGGTAGGGATGATAACTTATTTTCATCTTCAGTAATCCTAAAAATATAGTATTCAAAGGTCCTTGAAGTGACTTGTAGGCTGACCCAGAAGTGCAAATCATATTAACTTTTTTAAAAAGCATATTGACCACTGCTAATTTAAATTCACAATGAAAAACACAAAAATGAATTTTTAAAAATATGACCTCCATATCGATTATTTACCTAAGCCAAAACATCACAAAGTTGCTTGCAGTGTCAAGTAGAAACAGTTCGAATCCATAGGACCGCTTTTCCCCAACAAAGCAATTTATGGACTGAAGAGCTTGAATCTATGAGATTTTGAAGGCATCCCAAGCAGAAGTCTGTTTGACAATATTTTTAAATTGGCCCGTGGTATTTCAATACTTTGGTACTTCAGTGGATTTGTGATCGCATCAATTTGAGTGCTCCCTTCAACAGAGAAGATCTTGACTCGGCCATACCCTCTCATACTGTGTGACTTTTTCCTGTGTCTTCCTAGAAATCTGCAACAAGGAGGCCACTCTCCTTGTTGAGGGCCTTTCTCAAGTTCTCTTAACTTTATGTGGATACCAATGGATACCAGCAACACAGGCTGTCCATCTGTCACTTTCACTGCATGTCCAGCTGGCCTCTTTTTCCAGATATACATTTCTCTGATTATATCCTTAAATCTACTTCCCTTGCATAATGCTTTGTTGGTGATATGTTGCAGCCTACTTAGGCCCACGATGTGTCTCCATTGACCTCTCAGTGATCCGCAACTGTATTTCTTCAGGGACTTTGATATTCCATGATTCGAAGCTATGCAGCATCACTGGAAGAATATTAATGTTAAAAAGATGGATCTGTGTTTCAGGTAGAAGCTTGGGGTCATTTGAAAAAAAAACATGCATTTTTCAAAGGCAGTGAGTGCTGCATGCTTTTTTAAAATTCTGGACTCAGTCCGTTGTTCATCTGCAGCACCTGTGCCCATATATATGCTGATAGATGGACTGTTTAGGTTGCCCATTCAGCTGCATATCATAGTCTGGAGATTAGGCATTCTTTGTCCACTTGATTTTTGCCATGTGGATAGTTAGGCTGAACACTCTCAGTTGATTATGGATCTTTGCTCTGCACTGTTCTGGGGCTTGATGCAATCAGCACAATGTCATCCATAAACAGGAGCATTTGGAGGACTTCATCTATGAGAAATCGCTCTTCAATTTGGACTCTGCACTGAACATTCTCCTTGATGGTGACAATACCTTTTGTAAGTATATGTCTCCTTGTTTTATACTTCACGTATAACCAGATGGTTATTGAACAACGGTATATCTGTTACGTTTTTCAAGTAATCTTATATGATTTTGACATGTGCATGAGAGTTCTTTTGTTGGTTTGGAGGAGAGACTGTCCAGAGATTTTTGCTTTACCAAGTCAAATACTTTTTTTTGTAATAGTTAACAAGATCCCAAGAGCGGTCAAAGGATATGAACAAATAGTTCTTAAAGGAATTGCATACTATAAATGAATATATTAAAGAATGCTCCAAATTACTAATAATAAGAGAAATGCAAATCAAAGCAACTCTGAGGTTTCACCTCCCACCCAGCAAATTGGCAAAGGTGACAAAAGAGGAGAATAATCAATGTTGAAGATATTGTAGAAAGATTAGCATGCTAATGCACTGTTGGTGGAACTCTGAATTGGTCCAGCCAGCCATTCTGGAAAGCCGTTTGGAATTTTTTGAAGAAAGTGACTAAAATGTCCATACCCTTTGACCCAGAGATTCTACTGTTAGGCATGTTCCCCAAGGACATCAGTGCAAAAAAAAGGAAAGGCTCCATACACAACAAAATACTTTTTGTAGTTGCAAAGAACTAGAAACTACGTAGATGCCCATTTACTGGGAAATAACTAAATAAATGTGGTATGCAAATATAACGGAGTATTACTGTACTGTAAGAAGCAACGAATATGATGAATATAAAGAAACATGGAAAAGTTTATGTGAACAAGGTAAAGTAACGAAAACCAGGAAAACTCTATAACCAGTGACTACAACAATGTGAGTGGAAAGAACAGCAACAGAAAAATGATGGAAATGGAATACTTCAGAACTCTAATGACCAGGCTTGGTCCCCAAAGAAGAGCTAGAAGAAGATACTTTCCCTCCCCGCCCTTCTTTGCAGAGGTGGGGTCCCTGCTTGTTTGATGTGTTGGATAGTACTACTGAACTTTTTTCTTCTTGTTGTCATTCTTTGTTATAATTGATGGCTCTCAGGGGGGTGGAGTTGGGAGAGTAGTAGAGTGAGAACTATAGATGATATGTAAACAAAAGACAACAGTGAAAATTTATTTTCAAAATAAGAAATTAAATACTGTGAAAATATAACCTCCAAGCTTAATTCCAGAGAAGATATGAGAAGGCACCTCCCTTCCACATTTGAAGAGGTAATTGACTGTGGTCATAGACAATAATAAATATTATCAGGCTTTTTTGATGTGTTGTTAAGTTTTGCTAAACTTGTTTTTACCTTTTGATTTTTTTTTTTAATAAGATGTGACTCTCAGAGAGAAAATGGGAGGACATATTGGGAAATGTAGGTTATGTAAAAACAAAAGATGTCAATAAAAATTTCTTTTAAAATATTACTCATCAACTTATTTTTAAATAAATTTTAATTGATGTCTTAAGCATAAATATGGTTATTAATCATAAAAGTCTTTTAGAGATGTGTTAATTGTTACAGACATTTTTCTCTGTCACTCTTTTATATGATATCGATGATGTTTTTCCACAGGTTTATACCTTTCAACTAAATTGAGAATTTTACAAACTTATTATAAAACAGTTATCATCAAAACTAGTTAGTGCTTATTGAAAAACAGAAAAATTGATCAGTGGAATAGACTAGATTAGTAAGACCTGGTGATCAAACATAGTAGTCTACATTCAATAAAACCCCAAAACAAATATTAGTGTAGACTACATTCAGTAAAACCTACTGGGAAAACTGGAAAGTAGTTTGGTAAAAATTCATTTTAGACCAACATTTTACACCATTTAAAACAGTTTGTCAAGTAGATGCTACATTTAAATATGAAAAGTCACATCATTTAAAACTTATCAGCAGAATGGAAAGAGTTGCCTTTTACAATTAAGGCTATAGAAGAATTCTTAAATAAACAAGACCTGGAAATGATCATAAAAGATAGAATATAAAATTAAAAAGTATTTGTGCAAACAAATTCATTGCAGCTAAAATGAGAAGAGGAGTTGATTGGAAGAAAATATTCATAGCAAATTGATTATAAATTGTCTGATATAGGAAATTGATATGAATGTATAAGAACGAGAACTTAACCCTAATCCAGTAGGTAGGTGATAAAAGGATATAGATAGGTAGTTTTCTAAAGAAGAAATGGATACCATCAAGAACCATGTAGAAAAATGTTCTAGGTTACAAATAATAAGAGAAATGCACATTGAAACAAGTCTGAGATTTTTTTTCTAAAACTCATAAAATTGACAAAGATGATAAAAAGACAAATAATGGTAAATGTTCAAGGAGCTATGAAAAAGTGGGTACTGCTGCTGGAGCTGTGAATTGATCTGTGAGACCATGGCCAAATCACTTAACTTTTCAGTGCTCAAGGCAACTAAGACCCTAAATTGTACACGAGTTGCTGAAGCCTTATGAGAGCGGGGAGTTTGCACAGTAGGAATTCCTGGGTAGGAAAAAAATCATGGGTTCAGACCAAGTAAACACCCCCTAGGACACAGTTTTTACTTCTCTTTTGAAGAACGTTTCTTTCATGTTTTATCCTACAGCTATCGTGTATAATATTTAGTGCCTGAAGTTTTATAGGTGTTTCATAACCTATCTAATGGTATTATCAGAGAAGTAAACCTGATTTGTAAGGAATGTTCCCACTCAGTCATTGGCAGATTTGAAAAGTAACCTAGGTTTAATGTCACCAGTACTGTAGCCTTAGGCCATCTAGACAAATACCACTTCCCAGTCCTATATATTTTTTGGCTTTAATCTTTCCTGGGCCCTTGTACCAGAAATTTGTGAGGAAACCAAGCTTAGTGCTTTGCAACCTCCTTCTCCAATGCCCCTTGCTCTCCCTGTAGTTGAAGAACATCTCATTTCACTAATCATATCCAATTATAATTTTTGTTTGGTTATTTTCTAGGTTTGAAGAAAAAGCTCAGTCTGATCCTCTTAGTGCTCTGAAATATTTGCAGAATGACCTTTATGTAACTGTGGATCATTCAGACCCAGAGGAAACAAAAGAGGTGAGGAACAAAGCTTCAGAAAGTTATGTTTGAAATGTAATTAGTTCTCATTTGTTTTTTCTGTGAATTACCCATTTTGTGGATCATCTTTTCAGTCCATGCGCAGCTTTCATCTACTCCTCAGCATCTCTCTGCCGCTTTCCCCACATTCTCACCCCCAAGCTGTTATTTGGCATATATGTATAAAACGGTAACTTATTTGAATATAGGCTAGGAAGAATAATAAGTAGAATAAATCTGGTTCTCCAAAAATCATAAATACATTCTAAGACTAAATCTAAATTACTTGATAGGGTAGCATTATCCATTATTTTTGTGTCCTTTGTGCCATAATTCCTTTCTCTTAGTATGAATGACTAAGAGTTGAAGATACCACTAACTCCAGAAATTGTTACTACTTGCAGTGGTTCTAACATCCTGTTCTATGGTTTTGTGTTTGTTGTTTCAATAAAATTGTTCTGTTTACATGAAAAGAAATAGGCTGTGAGCTCGTTACAAAATGTTCTTAAAGATTGATAGCGTGGTCCATGCCAAATTAAAGGAACTTTGTGCTTGAGGCTTCCCTGAAACAGTTTCAGCTCTCCATTTCCACCTTTTCTGAGGTTCTTCTTCCTCTTCTAGGATCTCTTTACTATTTTTTCAGTTGTCCAGTGCTTAAATGTCTGTAGAAAAACTTTTTTCGTTGTTGCTTTCTGCTTCCTTCTTTCTCTACTGCCTCTGTCTTTGCATGTTTTGTTAGTTTCTACTTGGAGGCTTACAAATCTGTTTTCACTGCTTTCTTTTTAACAAGTTAGCTTCTGTTGAGCTTGCTTTTGATGTGTTCAGGATTACCATCTCACTTTTTCTTTCTTTACCTTTTGTCACAGGTGAATAACTCCATCTCCAAGATCCCAGAATAGATTTGGGCAATCTTTCTCCAAAGTATTACATCCCTCTACTAAGGGAAAAAACAAAAAGAGTTATAGTGGCTTTCAAACATTTCTCCAGTCTAATTTGAGGCAGTTAGGTAGTACAGTGGATAGAGTACTGGGCCTAGAATCAGGAAGATTTAAGTTCAGATTTTTCTCAAACACTCATTAGCTGTGTGAACCTTGGCATATCACTTAAGCTCTCTGCCTCAGTTTCCTCAGCTGTAAAATGAGGATAATAAAAGCACCTATCCCTCGGAGTTGTGAGAATCAAATGAGATGATATTTATAGAAGTGTTTAGCCCCGGCACATATATTTATAAATGCTCATTCCTGCCCCGCAATCGGATAAGCTCTATAGATAACTCAGAACTTTGTGAAGCAACACGTCTTTTCATCTTAAGCAAAATGATACATCACAGACCACTTTATAAAAATGTATATTCTTTTAGCTGACATTGTAATACAATCTTAGAATTTTCTGGTATGTTTTTCTAAGGACTATACAAGTCTTGGAGGTTAAAATGGTGAAATTTTGATAGGACCATATTTCATCGATTATTTTTTTTAATGCTCAGTCAAGGAAGAAATTAAACCTAGCAGCCAGAATAATAAATTATTTCCAGTGGCATGCCATGTCTGAAACACTCAGCTGACTCTTGGGAAAAAGTAAAATAGCATTGTTTTGTGTTATAATATTTCTGTTTGTCTTTTTTATGTACAATATTAACAAAAGTTGCTATGCTGGTTTACAAATATGCCTGTTTCTTTCTGGTTGGCAACTTTAGGAATTCTTATAGATAAATCCCAAAAGGCATGATTAATCTTATTTTCATCCTATAATGTAAAATAATTTATACAAATTAGAGAAAAAATCCAGAAGTTAATATTTTTGGATGGCCACTGTGTCCATATATAAGTTGTTAGGTATTTAGTTTGTGCCCCAAACCAAGAATCCAATATACTCTACAGGATCTTTAGAAAAACAGAAAGACAACATCTTCAGACTTTACATTAACTATAAGTTTTACATTATCCTTTTCCTTTAATTCACAGGTGTCTCAGGAATATAATTTTAAAGAAAGATGGAAAGAAAATGTGATGTCACTAAATCTCACATTGCATATAGGAGAAAACCTTATTAAATAGAAATATTTTCATATAGCTTTGTAAATGCAAGTTACAGAGCAAAAATTTGATCCTCACAGAAAATCTTTCTGAGTGTAAAGTTTTACTTTGAGAAACTTTTTGCATGCAGATATAAGAAAAGAAACATCAAAATTTTTATCTTTAAATTTATTTTATTTAAGGAATTGCAGAATAATTTAATATGTACTCTCTGTTTCTACTCCAAAATCCCTCAAACAAAGGGTTCCACTTTTTCGTAGTTTCAAGTTCTGAAAAAAGTAGAAAGAGGGAAGAATCCCAATAGACATTGCAGCATGAATAGTAGTTACCAAGTTTGCTTGTATTAGTGCTGTTTGAATACAAGTTTCATTTATCATTGTATATAACTAAGTTATGAGAAATCTTTTTTCATTTTCTCTCTCATTTTGTCAGTTCTCTTTGATATAAGGTGTTAGGTGGAAACACGTAAAGGGCAGAATTCTTCAAAATTATTTTGGCCGACTGATATGATGGATCATATTTAGCTTTGGCTGATGTTAATTAGTTGCATTGCAGCCTCTTCTTCAGCTTCTTGGATTCTGCTGCCACACTTTTGCTGTCCTTTCTCATCCTGAAGACACTAAGGCATTAACTCACAAGTTGATCCTGCAACATCTGAGCTGCAATTCAGAGTCTTTCTGTCTGCCACTCATAGAACTGTTAACTTGTTACTGGTTGAAGGCAGTTCTGTCCCTGGCATTTGTTCTTCGCAGCTATCACTCTGCTCTTTTTCTGGTACCTGAATAGCATCATCACATAGTACTTTGCTCTGATTCACATTGACACGGGTTTCAGACGTAGTGAGGAATCATTTCTGGGCACCGGGTTCAATGTGATTGCAGACACCAGGGTCTGCAGGTACCCTCACATCAAAACAAATGAGACTATTTTATGGTTGTGTCCTGTGAAAACAAGAACCTTACAGCTTATCTCTCACTTTCTTCTGGTTAAAACCCTGTACTATGGGATTGCCCAGCATGATTCCTCTTAGAATTCATCTAAAAAGGAATAGGTAATTGTCTTCTTTTCCCCTTGAGTCTCCAGACAACTCAGAATACATGGGAAAAAGGAAATATTTTCATGGTTGTGCCCAATGGCAAAGCCATTCAGTCTCATCCCTATTGTACCTTGTGTTGCCTTTTTTTGTGGAGGGTCCATTTTATAAATCATAGATTGAGGTTTATAAATAGGTCTCTGCATTTTCTTGAGGCAGATATTCTGTAGAGAAAGAATTCGTAACCCTGAGAACAGTATTAATTTTTTTTCTTTCTTAAAAAAATAAGACAAAAACCGCAAAAGCATTGCAAATAAATCATTTCAGCTGTGTGAGCTACAAGTAGGCCAAGGAAAATAGACAGCTTGTTCTTAAGGCACTTGTTTGGCTCAAACAATGCAAATGGTTGATAATAAGAATCAGAACAGGATAGTACCTCAGATTAAGACACAGCTACTTTTTATTTGCGCCTCGATTTTTCTCTTTATTGATTGACAACAGAGAACCTGAACAATGTCATCTAGAACCTAGATCTTTCTCAAGCAAAAAGCCCACCCTAATGATCTATAAGACTACATTCCCATTTATTTCTAATGATCTATAATACTGTATTCCCATTTATTTCTTGTTTTCTTTAAGTATGTGAAAAAGAAATTACAATTTATTATTGTTTGGCCAGAAATCTGCGTAAATGTCTGTAATTAAACCTCTTCTGACTTGTTAGCAAAGTATTTTAGATCTCTTGTTCAATAAGTTGTTCAATTAGTGTATCAGAAACTTTTCTTTGCCTTGATTTTCATTGTTTTATTCCTCATTGTTGGAGCTGTACTTTGTTTTGTATATATGTTTTCACATATATGGAATGGAATTTCCACTGCCATGTTAGTTTATTGTGTGGTTTTCTTCCATCTTCATCTCATCCCTCAGAACCTCAGTTTCCTCACCTAAAAGTGATGAGTTGGTTTAGGTGATCTCTTGAGATCCCTTCCAGTTCTAGTATTTATCATCATTCCTGCTCTTGGCTGCCAACCACTTGCTGTTATGTACTAGAAGTGGTTCTTTATTCTCTTGCTGTCTGTGGCATCTGAACTCTAGATTAGATAGGATTTAACTCTTAATCCCCTGAGAATTTCTCCAGCACATACCCATAGAAGGGACATTTACATCATTGATAGTGTTTATCTACACTTTACAGAGGGAAGGGATCTGTAATTGGTAAGGAACAGGAACTACTACATAATAAAAATTATTTTTATGTTTGAAACTGACATAGGAATTCAGTGTTCCTATTTCTACTCCATTCCCCAGATATCCTATATCCTATGTCTAGTCTCATTCATTTTCAGTAATGTCATCTGTTAGCTGGTAATGGCCCAGGTTCAGCATTCCCACTTAATTAGGCTATTCAGTAGAGTTTTTCTCCCTGTATTCTTTATATAATTTAGTAGTTTTGAGAAATATTTGTGTTTTATTAATACGGTTAATTGAGAGATAACATTTAATTGCTTGCTTAAGTTGGTAAAATGGTGATGAGAGGTGATGTTTTAATGTTGCAGGTTTTAGGACAAAAACCAGAAATAAAAGAAATATAGCCTTTGATGAGGGGAAAAATCAACTTGGTCATTAGTTAGAAATAGAGGGGAACATATCTAGGGAGGGGAGAGTCACTGCTTTCTGACATCTTGAATGCTATAGTTTTCAAAGTTCCTCAAAGTTAAAAAGAGACGTGGATAAAGGGGAGATGTGTTAATGTGCCGGGGGTGGAAAAAGCAACCAAAGTAATAGAAGAATTTGAGGGTCATAAATCCTAGGAGAGATAGAGGGTACTAAATTTGTAACTAAGAGTCCAAAGAACAAGGGAGTTTATAAACATCTTCTGTCTTCATAAATGAAGCCTTGGAAAACAGTATAGGACTAAATGACAAGGCTTAAATCCAAGGCACCCCCAGCAACTTTAACTGTTTTAGTTTAATGATACCTGGTATCTAGAGTGCAGAACTATGTTAACTTACCCTCCATTTATACCTTTTCTTCAGATACCAGCTTTCAACGTAAATTGAAAAGGGTTTTTTTGCTTAACTGCTGGTATTCTAGAAGTTTTGTTTTCTACAGTTTTTCATTGCCCGTGTCAAGATTTGTAATGAATAAAAATATTTGATAGCTGCAGTAGGAGCTAGAGAAACTTGTTGGACTGTTCTGGGAGCACAACCACCAATTTACAAACAAATTTCTGGAATATATAATCTATTTGTTAGTTCATTATCTTCATGTAGATCATGATCATTCTTCTAAAACTGTCATTTATGTAGCGGTTAACTTAGAGTAAGACTATAGGGAAAGTAAGAATGTATATTGATCTCAAAAATTAATATTTATTGGAATTCAAAGACATACTACATTTGAAAAAATTCATACACTTGATTTTTAAGACAAAATAAATACTGTTCTGTGTGTACAGATGAGAAGTGAACTAGCAATAAAATGAGCATATGTGCTATTTTTCCTTCTGCCCTCTGGTGATAAAACTGATCATACCTGTAGAGGTAGGCTCAGGGTTATCAGAGTTATTACTCGGTGAACTTTTACACTTGGCTCTAATTTTTTCCTCTTTCCAGTTTCAGCTCCTAGCTTCAGCTCTGTTCAAGTCTGGCTCGGATTTCACAGCACTAGGTATGTATATCTTCAGGTGAGACTCATCATTCAGTATGTCATACTGTTTGGGGAGGCTTTCAAATACATTGTCTTCAAGGTTAGATGTTAATCCATCAAACAAATGGCATTTCTCTTTTTACTGTCTTTGGGTGTGGAGTACACCCAGTTTCAAGATAATATGTCTGGTCTCTGTGGCTTTCTTACTTTAAGTTTATTTTCCATGTGTCAGTCACCAGTGTTCTTAAGATCTGGGTCTCCGTGGATCAGTTTGCAGCTCCTGTTACACCAGATGCTGTGCTATTATGCAAACAGAAGGCAACAGAAGCTTGGTCAAAACAAAGTAATTTGTATCACGTTGCTTTGGAATCCAGCGGCAGTATTGTTAATACATTTACTGTGATAAGTGTGCAGATGGTTGAAGCTTGTTCTTTACAGAACTCTGTGGGCAGTGGAATTAAAGGTAGCAAAGAACATAGGACAGAAATGGGGACTGATTCTTCAGGATCAAGCCCAGCCAAAGTTTAAGAGTATTTGGAATTATCTTTTTCAGAGCTCTGTTTTGTAAGTTTTGAGGCCTCCACTGTTACATTGATAGAGTTTGTCTTAATATTATTTTAATGATTTCTAACACCAAAATAATAATAATAATTTGGAATATTGTAAGCTGTAAATCAGACAAATTCTGGGAGCGCCTAAGTGGCACAGAGGATAGAATGCTGGGCTTAGAGTCAAGAATACCCGATTTCAAATCTAGCCTCAGACACTTAGTAGGTTTGTGATCTTGGGCACATCACTTCACCTTTGTTTGCCTCAGTTTCCTCATACATAAAATGGGGAATACTAGTAGCACTACCTCCCAAGGTGGCTGTGATAATAATTATAAAGTGCTTAGCACAGTGCCTGGCACATAGTATTTTATAAATGTTAGGTATTATTGTTATCATTTATATTATTAGTTATTCTAGGACTCATAGCTTATATAACGTAAGAGGTTTTGCTGTTCTCATTGCTAGGAAAATGCATTAATTATTACCTCACTCTTCTGAGTTTTAATCATTAATCATCTTGACACCATGTGTTAGAATGCTACAACTTTCTTGTACTAATATAAAAATATATTTAGAAAATAATTTAACTCTTGTCCCATTGTTGCTAAGGAAATATTTACTCTTAGTATTTAGCAAATATTTAATCCATAGAATTGATTTTACAGTAGAAGTAACGTTATAGTTAAATGATTTTATAGCAACCTTTCTTTTGGAATTCCTAGTGCTAATGATAATTTGGGGCATCTGTTAAATGTCATTATTTTTTGTCATGTCATCCTATTGAAACAGTTTTGATTACATTTTATTGTTTTCTTCATTCCACTGTTTTTAGTGGGATAGAGAGAGAAAAGGTAGTGAATGCCTGCTGTAGAATCAGCACTTGGAACCTCCCCTAGTACCTAGAAAGCCTAGCCATGTGCCCTTAGCTTCATTTCAAGTAATATGCTGCAGGAGTGTCTGATACCTGCCTCTGCAAAATATGGCCCTGGTGAGTTCTTAAGAAATATGATAGTAGAGTGGTGGTGATTTCCCATCACTTTGGAAAGTCCCAAGAACTTTCCATTCCAGCTTACTGCTGTTTGAGAGCCCATTGAGTCCCATTGTTTAGGAAGTGCCCTCTGCATGTTTATTAATAGAAGTGCTTAGTTGTGGTAAAGCAAAACAACCTGGAGTACCACAACCAGCTGCCATAATTTTTATCATATTGGAGATGAACTGTGCCAAAATATCTCCACTTGGTTTATTAGTGCCTCCAGGGTAATAGTAATTTCCAGATGGTAACTGGGTATAGGGTGATAGTAGCAAATGGTTTTAAATGCCAGGAACTTTGCCTCAAGAGAGTTGGTTTTCACCCCTGTGGATAATATATTTCATAGTGCTAAAACATCTGTTTTATCCCAGTCATACCTCCTATTCCCCTTGGTGACCCAAGCATAACCAGATTCACTTGCCAGTGCTTTGGGGAGTTGTCATTGCTGTGAGTAGTCCCTCTCTTGATGCAGAGCTAAGTTCTTTCTCACACTGGGCAATTTTCCCATAATACTCCAGAAAGGATCTACCTAGTTCTCTAAAGGTTGTCTTGTTCTTTTACACTCAGAGGTTAGTGGTTCAAGTGGATACAGATCAGGGCTTCGTGTTAGGAGAACTGAATTTGAATCTAGTCTCAGACAATATCTAGCTTTAGGACCCTGGGCAAGTGTCCTCATCTGTAAAGTACGGATGATAATACCATCTACTTCCCAGGGTTTTTGTGGGGATTAAATTAGATAATATTTAAAGTGCTTTACAAGCCTTTAAGTGCTATATAAATTGTAGTGATAATTATTATTATTGCATTCTAGCTATCTATGTGTTATCTCACATTCTCAGTGTACTACTCTGATGTCTCACTATAGCACCAAGGTAACCCTAGTTTCTTGAATGCTCTGCATTCAGAGTTAAATTCTAGAAGAACTTCAAAAACTGATCTGGTAACTGTGTGTCTGTTGTCCAAGAACCAAACTAACTAAATATGAAGGTTGGCCACAGCAACTCATGAAACAGATGCTGTCAGTGCTTAGCAGAAAACAGTAGAAGAGAAGAATTCCTAAAATTTTTTCCTCTGCCTTGTCTGAAAACTTAGTAATTTCTTTTTGAATGTCTCGTTTTTAATCCTGGTGAATTTGAGTGAAAAGCATGAGAGCCCAAGAAATGAGATTTTATGCCAGCTTTGCTATAAGTAAACATTTGATACAATAATCCTCTTTCCTCCCCTTTTCTCATTCTCCTCCCCCACCCTCCAGTACTTAGACAAATGAAGTGCTTCTTTGCTCCTCATAAGATTCTTGGATTACCAGATACTCCATTTATATTAGATGATTTTTTTTTGGTATCAAGAAACTCAAAATTAAAACCAAATGTTATTCATTATTACCTTTATAGTTTTGGTGAATGGCATCTCTCTTATTCCACTCTCAAAATGCTGACCTCAACCAAATCCCTGGTTTTTATTTTTTTTTAAAGAGGTACATGACTCCTCTTGGTCAGGTATAATCCCAATGTATGCAAGCTCTTTGGTGGGATTAAATAATATTTAGATATTTTTCAGTGTTCCATGTAGTATTTACAAAGATTAAAGATTAGGAAAGTAGTTTATGGACATTGGTCATTATCATACTTTTTCAAAAGTGAGCTGCTTTAGGGAACAGTTAAATAACTGAGTCTCATTGTTTAATCTTTTTTGAGGTTAGGTTCAGCCCTTTGTTGAAATCTATGTCCCGCTGTGGTAAAGCATGCAGACCATTGGTGGGATTTAGCAGGTTTTCTTTTTTCTTTTTTTTTTTTTTTTGGCAAAGCATGTGACAAAAAGGAAAAACCCAAAGTCTTTAGGGCATATTGTATTACCTCTATTCTTCATACTTCCCTTGAAGAGTTTACGATACCAAAATCCTCTAATATTTAATAAGGGGTGAATAATATTTCATGCTTCTTAAGTTCATAACTTGGTGGAGTGTGTATTATCTCTGTCTCTTTGTTACTTATGGAAGGTGTGCAGTGCCTTTTGGCAAAATCATTCTAGTAATCTTAAAAGCTTTGTAAATTTTACGGATGACAATACTGTGTTCTAGACTCTGTTTTTTACTATTAACACCCAACTAAAACTTGAGCCTTATGCTTTACTTGTTAAGTTTCTTGTCCATAGATAGTATTGAATGCAGGAAGTACATATGAAACTGGTGTGCCATTTTGGGAGGAAAGTGAGATTTCCTGGCATTAGTCCATTATATGTTAACAAAGAAACTAAAA
Source organism: Petaurus breviceps papuanus (assembly GCF_028583685.1). Lineage (NCBI taxonomy): Eukaryota > Metazoa > Chordata > Mammalia > Diprotodontia > Petauridae > Petaurus > Petaurus breviceps. Next base: position 14,101,217 of record NW_027185784.1, read on the forward strand.
GTAAACTGTGTAGATCAAAATGACAACCCTAGTAAGTCAACTTTAGAATGATCAGAGTACCATAAACTTCACTTACATCTATCATTGAGTAATTAGTTCCTCACACATCATTGTTATCCTGGATATATCATTGCACTAGAACAAAGGACCTAGATCAGTATCTTTTCACTTAAAATTGAATGCACTTACCGTGCTGTAAAGGTTATTTTCCAGCAGGCAGCCATTATCCTTGCAAAGTTATGTTTTGCCCTTGTGTTTTGTGAGATAAAATAAATTAAACTCAAAATTGCCCTCCTGAGTCTGGCTCTTCCCAAGTTGAATGAAAATTGATCCATTTGAAACTGTCTACACCAAAGACTATAGTTTACATGGCTCTTTTATGGTCCCATTTCTAAATAATGCTAAATAAATTTATACCTTAACTCAGATAACCCATTTCAGGCCAGGGGAATCCACAGATTAGGTTTTCCAAAAGAATTGAGTATTATTTTGCATACTCAAAAGATGTGATGAAACCTAAGAATTAAATAGTACAGAAAGACAAAGGGAAATAACATTTTGATAAATTGTTGCTCACTTTGGGGAACATCACTCATTTTTTAGTATCTCAACTGAACCATCTTAGCCGTGTCAATTCTCAGTTGTAGAACTTCCTAAAACTTAACAGCAGATAGTTTTCTGGTTTTTTTAACCCCTCCTCCTTTCCCAAAAGTTCATTTCATTTTAACTTCACAATAGGCCTTCTTATTAACATCCTTGGGAAATTTTAGTATGTCTGAAGCAAGCATGAAGTTACAGCTCTATGTGTATGAAAATTGAGAAGTAGGAGCGTTCAGTGGACCAGACAAGAAGAGATTGGAGCTGGCTTTATTGTCTTTCATGGGATGAGTTCTCAGGTAGATTGGATGTGTTTTCTTTGTGTTTCTTCCCATTAGGCTTTTCGGATGTGGATCACACCTACGCTCAAAGAACTCAGCTCTTTGATATCTTAGTAAATTTCTTTCCAGACAGCATGACCCCTCCCAAAGGAAACCTGGTCGACCTCATCACACTGTAACTAAAGAGTCATTTGAGTCACCCGTATGAAGAAAAGAAGTCTACGTTCAGTATTTGGGATTTTGACTGTGTTGACTGACAAGTTGCAGTGATAGAGGAATACAGCAGATATTTGAAGGGATCTCACTGTTTTCAGTTTTGGCCCTCTTCCTTCATACCCTCAGCTCACTACACTTTCCTCACCCTCTTCCTAAATTAGGCTAATAAAGTGGAATTGGTATTCTTTCCCATTTAATTTTTTATCATTTGACTTTTAAGAGTTATTGAATGTGAAAGTTGTCCCTTTTTATCTTGGGGAGGGAATGATTTGGGCATAAGGGGTAGGCACCACTTTTTTTCTGCAACAGAGAGACTGTTTTGTGTGTCTTAATGGGTTGTTTTTGGTCCCCATCCCCCTTTGCTCCTCCACCCTATTCCTCACAGCTATTTGTAAGCAGCTGTGTCACTTGCTTTACCTCCTCACGTTCTTGGCAATTATGTAATTCTGCAGGACACTTGGTATATGTTAAGGTAATGTATGTGTCCATGTTGACTTGCGTCTTATAATTACATTGTATAATATGAGAAAGGACAGGGCTTAGATTCATACTCTTCTCAACTAGAAAGTGAAACTTTGACCTAGTCACCTGGCTGAGTTTGGTATACAGTATTAAGATACAAGTGTATTTTGCAGTAGATGCTGTTGAAAACATTTGGCTTCTGCTCAGATAAGCCTTAAACTGAGAAAATGGCAGTCGAGTTTGAACGAGTTAACCACTTGAGAAGTAGCCAGCAGAGGGAAGGGAGCTTGCTCTTTCTCCTGTGGAGCACATAGGAAAGTACCTTCCACTTGCCCCCCTCTGTGCTCTGCTTCTCTACAGCTTTTAGTTTGGGCTGGCAGAGCCACACCTTTTAATTCCTTGTACCCGTTTCTATGTGCTTGGTTTGTGGAAAGTAGTTTAAAAGAGTAAAAAGGCTCTTTTTGTCATTGTCCAGTGGAGTGCAGTTTATGGTCATTTACTTAAGTACCCAGACCCATCTTTTAAGTGGGAGAAAAGAAATGGTGCAGAAATAACTTAATTTAATCCAAATACAAGTATGACAAGTAGGTTTTTCTATTTTATTTTTTTTTTTCATGTACTTTTTCACATGTGGTGCTGTGAGTCAGTGGAGCATAATGTCAGAAGCCTGCCCTTGGCCTTATGCTCATCCTTGGGTAGTATGTATGCAGCATATGACTTACTATGCATGATTTTAACAGGTTCAACATAAAAGAAATATAGCTCGTCAATGTAAGAAATTAAGTATGTCCCTGGGCAGCAGTATTGGACTTCAATAAAGGAAAGAAACTGACCTGTGCTTTCAAAAGGTCTCATGTAGGAGTAAGACTTCAAGGTCCTTCTTTAATCTTTCCTTAACACATGATTTTACTTCTCTTGAAAACTATTAACAGTACATTTTCTCTCACTGCCAGGATTATATTTTTTAAGCATTTAAAAAAAAACTTTCTGAATACCCCAAAGCAGTCAGAGATTTATTAAGCAGTTAGATATACATCTTAGTTTGTGAAAAAAAAAAATGACTTTAGATTTTAATAACTTAATGGTAACATAGATTTTCTGCCAAATGATTGTGTAGTTCATCATTAAATTGTGTCTGCAAAACCAGCTGGCTTTCCAGTTGAGTAAATGCTGTTTCCTTACACATTTGAGAAGTTTAATAAAAATTCTTTGTATTCTGTGATGTTTAGAAACATCAGATTTGGGCTTTGCCACCAACCAGTTAATTTCATTACATCCCATTGAGTCTTGTTTAAGATGGAGAAAAGGACCTAAGCTTGATGGTTGCTTTATTTCTGCTGGGTGCTTAATCTATAGAGTCCCTAATAGAGAAATTGACTTGTTTTGCTTGATGTCATGTTGAATTTTGGCACTTTTGATGTATAACCAAATGAAATTTTGCTACCCTCCATTGCTTATATTCACAATGCCGTGGTCCTTTATCATATAAGTCATTAACTCATTATGGATCCTGTTGTTGGGGAAACTGAGTCCCCATCCTTAGGGACCTTTTCTCTTTTTGTAGCTTAATGCTTTTGGGGGGGGGGAGTACATTTTTCTTAGCTTCATCTTTTGCTGAACTTTGGGCTTTCTTTTCCTTTTCTTATGTACTTTTTACCTGGTTTTCTTTCAGTGAGGTGGTGGAATCAAAGTAAATTGTAAATTATTAGACTGTCAGGGAAAGGGACATTGCTTAGATGTCATCAAAAGACAATATTTTTTATATCTCTGCTTAGGGGTTTAATAATGCTTAATAATCTCAGGAAGATGTGTAGGTCTTCATTATGTGCATGAAGCCTGATTTGAAATCTACAAGTGTACCTGCTGAAGGGAGTATGTGTTTATTTCCCCAAAAGAATGCTTGTCATGTTGTAATTCAAATAGGGAAGCCAGTTTGTTGTCATGTAGACATATTTTTCAGAGTGCCTAGCTTATGTAAATTACAACTTGCAAGATCTGATTCCTTAGTTTAGTGCTTCCAATATTGAAAGGTCTGCTTTTTATCCCATTTAAAAGAAAAACATTAGTGACACTTTTGCTGTATTCCCAAACAGACTTGGTGATCGATTTCTTCCCCAAATTAATGTATATATCTTTCAGCTCAGTTCCATTTCTTTTTGCAGTGAAATAGTTTACTTTCTTCCAGGAATGAGTCAGATCTTTAAAACTATTTACAGATCCTTTGCTTCATGAGAATTGGTTTTATTTGCAGACATACATCCTAGTTGCACTTACAGCTTTATATAGTAGAGTGACAGAGACCTCATGTGGCCAGCATGGTTAATTAAAAGTTGACCTATTCTTTGAGCAAAGAAATTCAGGCTAATGTACCTACCTCTTCTTGTTAAACGTGACCATCAGTGTTAATATAGATATCAAATGAATAATTTTCTTAAGCTGGCTTAGCTTCTAAGCAGAAGGAAACTATGTCTCATTAGTAAAGGTGGATAGGAAACATTTATATAGTGATTTTAGAGCACAGCATGGTGATTTATTTAAGCCATTAAGACTGCATCCTTGAATGGTTTTCATGGGTACTAAACATGGAAGGAGAAAGAATTATATTGTAGACATTGTAATCATTCCAGAAAATTTCTCTGCTTTATAAGGGCCACCTCAGGATAACTTAGCAGAGAAAATGCCTTTTCAGAGAATAGAAATTTAAAAGGAAAAAAAAATTCGGAAATTGGGCTAGAAATTTTTAGAGAAATTACATCCAGCACTTAATCTTAGTTTGGGACTTAAGTAGTTCATAGGGAATGCATTTCTGGTTTAAGATTGCTATATTATTCTACCTTGTAATAGTAGTTACATAGTGAGTTTATCCTATAATCATTCTTGTCACCACTAGGAATCTATATGGTAATTGTAGGTCATTTCATTGTAAGTAATGTGAAGAATATTTACATAAAAGCTGAATATTGTAAAATGAAATTACCTCCTTAGCCATTTGAACATTTTTATACCAACTGAAGAATGGTTGGTTTCTAATGATTCTTTTAGAGAAGAGCACAAAAGTACACACCTACCACTTGGAGAGATGGTAGCTTTGTCTCTTGCTACAACAGTACACCATTCTTCCCATTTGTCCTTTTTACAATTAACCATACCAGTCCTCTTCCTGATATTCGCCTCAGGATTCACCTGTTTGGCTCAGTTATATCTTTGCTTGATATAACTCAGCCCCATATTCCTCTAGGTTTAAAATTTTTGGGAATTTTCACATTTCCTTTGGCCAAAGGCCCACTTAGTGATGGAATGTCATAAATAGAGAGGGGTTTTCATAGCCTAGAGATGAAAACTTAGTAGACTTTAGTATCCACATTAGTTTGGCAGCAGCCTTGTTTCCTTGTGTTTTGGGAATAATGGTTTTCTTTAATATTTAAGCAACCCTCAGTTATCTCTGTCTGCCTTTAATCATTATGATTTCCCATGTTTCTTTAAAGAGCTAACATCATTGGAAATTTTGAATATGGCTTTTAATGGTGACAAGAAACATTTTGAAAGGGAAGTCTATTAGTCTTATATTTTTTTTCCCTTGATTTCCTCAGATCCATATAAGCTTGTCAGCATTGCCCAGGACAGTAGAGCTACCTAAAGGAAAAAAAAATAGAAACAATTGTTCTGATGAAACAAATATGCTTCTTTTGTTTCCTTTTTATTCAGACATAAGGGGAAAATGTTTTTAAGATTTAGGAATCATCTAAAAGTGGTAGAGATGGGGTGGGACTGGTAATGGTAGAGTTCTCCAGGGCAAGAGAATTCAAGACTTCATTTGCAGATCTTAGTAATTTGCACATTTTAGATCAGAGGTCATTGAAACTTACATCACAGTAGAGGATTATAGTTTCTTACATATTCTTGTTCCTGTGTTTTTAAGGATGCTTCTTCTTATCAAACTACCTCTGAGTTTTAGTATTAGTAGTATTTTGCCTACCTTTAAAATTAGCCTCAAAAGGAAGTAGACTTGAGATCTATGACTTGAGAACTTGTTCCTTTGTTTTTCTGGTGTTAAATGTGAGCAACCCCACAGATTGCTGTGGATAAGTTATCATATTCAAAGGTTCACTTTTTTCTTCCTTAAAAAATATGCACCCTTTCACCAAGAGAATAGAAGGGAGTTTTGATAGTAGATGAAATTTTGGGTGACCAAAGCTATTCTCAGCAAAGTAAATTTTAAAATCTTCTGATAAGGGGGATCAGCTAGGTGGCACAGTGAATAGAGCATCGGCCCTGGAGTCAGGAGGACCTGAGTTCAAATGTGGCCTCAGACACTTAAAACTTACTAGTCATGTGACCTTGGGCAAGTCACTTAACCCCAATTGCCCTGCCTTCCCCCCTCTAAAAAGCAAAAAAAAAAAAAAATCTGATAATAGTGTCCCTCAAACTGTGTGGCATAAAGGCAGTAAATCAGAGGGGCCTAATAAGGGGTGTTTCCAAGTTGTCCCAAGTAAAGCCCTCCAGGACTTGAACTGGAACCCAAAATTAAGAATGATGTTAATCCATCCTCCAATATTGGAGAATGTAGTTATTTGTAAATAAAATCTCAGTATTTCCCCCAATATTGCCCAGCTTGATCAAGAAAAAAATGTTAATGTTCAGTTTTTAAATTTTAGCAGACAGCTATGGTGCTTTTGACAAGAGGTTTTCATTATTGAGGATACAGATAAACCTAAGAGGACAAATAAGTTATGTGTGTGTGTGTACACACAGACACATGCACACGCTACATGGTGCCACAATACCTCCATATATGAGTGTTTAAAATTATATCAGTTACCATACACTGAAGCTAATGTCTTGTTTGCCATTTCAGAATTTTACTTCCAGGGTGTGTTTGTATTTGTTCACTTTCCAGTCTAGGTTTTGGACAGGGAAAGAGTATAGAATAAGTCTGTATAGGATAAGAAATTTGAAAAACAGCATAAAGTCTAAATGCAGAACAAAGAGTCAGGAAATTCCATTTTTGGAGTTTAATGTATAATTCTCTCTAGATACTGGAGTGCTATTTCTCCACGTGGCTACATTATGGGTAATATTAGCACCCTTCCCTGAGCGAGGGGAGACTGAAAGTATGTGTTGAGTAGTAATTGAAATTAATGTTGACTTTTTCTCTTCCACCAGAACAGTAACTTTTCTTTGTCAAAAATTTGATCACTTTTTGAGTAGTCACCAAAAAGATAACTAACCAGTTTAATTTGAACTGGAAAACATTGATATAAATTATATAGCAGAATTAAAGAACTCAGACCTTTAATCTGTACTGCAGTGTTATGGAAAGAGTTGATTAAAAGGACATTTTTTTTTTTTTGCCTCCAGAATGTCAAATTAATCCTGTAGTCCTTGGGGAATAGCATTTCATTACTGATCTGCTGTGGAAATTTCTTACCTTACACTGAAATAGCTGTTAGAGGTCTTGATGGAGAGATGTGGATGTGATGTGTGGAGTCTTGGTCTGACCTAGGTGAGGGAGCATTTTCTGATGATGATGATGCAGACCTTTACTGATAGAAAACAGTAATAAAACTTTTCTTGTGCAAATTTTGGTGTCCCACAGAACTTACTTGTCTATGTAGCCCTGTGCTGTAGTGAGCTGTGTACCATCTGGGTTGCTGGCATTCATGGCAGTTGGTCTGGATCTCTGTGCTGTCTGCCACATAAATACTAGCCTGACAATATCACCAGTCTTCAGTTTCATTTGAGGCTTAATGAATGCGAATGTCACCAGTCTTCAGTTCCATTTGATGCTTAATGAATGCCAAATTAATTGGCAACAAAGGAAAAGTGTTCTGATATTCTAAGCAGGCCTGTGTTTATGATTAAGGTGGCTGCTCAGATAGCCAGTCCAAGCTTTTCCCCCCTCACCTACAATTTTCGAACAGATCTCAAAAAAGTAATTATTGTGTTTAATTATTGGCATCTGGTTAGCCTTTATTTTCTAGTTGGATTAAGAGGGGGGAGGGGGAAAGGAGGGAGAATTGTAATTTCATGACTACATAAAACCTAGACTAAATTTGCTTAGAATTGAGCTGCTGCCCATGTTTTAAAATAAACTAATCATGCATAAACTCAGGGTCTTTGTTTATTTTCTCATGGCATATATGAATTCTAGCTTTGGCATCAGGATCTTAAGTGATTTTGGTTTTGTTTAACTTTTTCCTTTTAAGATGATTGCACTCATGTCTGAGATGTTAATTGAAAATTATAGAACAGAGGTTCTTAACCTTTTTTTTTTTTTTTGGTCATGCATCCCTTCTCAGAATAATGCTTTTAAATACATAAAAACATAGGATGATGGCAGAAATTTGTTATGTTGAAATAGTTATGAAAGTATTTCTTTTAAAAAGGTCTAAGACCCCAGGTTAAGTACCCCCATCCAAGAGTGTGAAGGAAGTTTCCTTTCCAGACCCTTTCTTTTTTACCTGTCAGAAAACCCCAAAAGGAGCCCTGTCAGTTCTGTGGAAACATGGAAAGTTGTAACAAAGGATGATCTGATCTGATCCAGTTAAGGCTAGGTGCATAAATTAGTCACAGTCCCAAATTATTTTACCCAGCCACTGTCTTAGCTATGATTTGTGATTCCCTTTAAAGAGTTTTACCAGAAATTGCTCCTGCATTTAAGGTAGATTACGCAGAATCTTGTCCCCAGAAGCCCTGGGATTGCCTTTTCTTTCCTCAATTTGGTAGTTCATTGGCACACATGTGGTGATGCCATGAAAGCCCTCAATAATTCCAGAAGTTGAGTTAACATGTGTGATTTGAGAGACAAATCCTGCTGCCTCTTAGTGATTCTAGGACATAATGAAGTGAATATATGTCCACACCTTTCCCAGGTCTTATGAGAAAGGAGGCCATCTGCTTTCAAAAGGCTTATTTTACTTTTTACAAAAATGGGTTGGGGGGAAGCAAAGAAAAAGAACTCACCTGCTTGAATCCTTCTGCAGTTTTCCCCCAGACTAATGCCACAGCAAGGTGTATATTTCAGTTGACAATTTGCAAATGAGTACCTTGTCAGTTGAAAGCATGCCAGAGGAAGACATGATGATTTGCTTATTTTTCTCTCCTGAAATTCATCCTGCCCCAGAGATGTGGTGTTTGTGCTGGTTCTCAAGCCAACTTATACTTTTAGGATATGTGAGGTGCCTTTTGAAAGGAATAATTTTGATTTTAGTGTCTTGCCTCACATGGGTTGTGCAACCCAATAGAAGTTTTAAAATAATGTCATTATTTTGATTCTCTTAATTTAGAAAGCTACATGTGTGTTTGAGCAGATTTCTATATAGGTTTGATTTTCCTGGATTTAGTCCTTATAATTAAACTCCTTCCTCACCCCAAACCCATCCATCCACTCAAAAGACCACATGTGATAAGGCTGAGCTTTGTTTTTCAGAAAACGAATGGGAAAGCTGTCTTCAGTATATGGAGTCATGCTTCTCTATTTTCTTGACTTTAGCAAGAATTTTTCATCCTGGTGTAAAATGACATGTTTGCTGGCAAGTTGGAGGCATGATAGGGTAAAACAGTGAACTTTGACTTTTTCACAGCCAGCATGAAGAATCTTTAATATTTTCAGATACAGGTAGAGCCCATAAGCCACAAAAATAGAGGCTCAACAGAGAGATAGTATGGCATCTGTAACTAGAAGCCTAACTTTTTCCAAAATCTTAGTCTTGACACCTCACCACATTGTAATGGATCCTAGACCAGACACATACTTCTAGCAATCAGATTGTACCACGTTTTAGTGCTGAAAATTTTTAATGACACTTCTTAGTGACATTCTCTTTGGCTTCTTAACCATCCTAGAGATGGTAGAAAGTTTGTGGCAGACCAGTTTTGTAAGAGAACCTTTATTAACACGTGAAGATTTGTTCATTGGTACCTGTTAAGGATAAAATGATGTACTTTGACATTATTCAAGTGGTTGAGCTTCAAAATCAGATATGCATTGGCATAAACATCTGAGTTGCGTCCTTTTGTAAGATAGAACTTTTAGACAGAAACTACTCCTTATGGCATTAGAATTATAGCTGTCTCTAAATTAAAAAAAGGTACTTTTCTTCTCACAGGCAGTGTCAAAAGTTTTTCACTTAGGGAAACAGTAAATTATATAGATGAAAAATAAGGATGATGTTAGTGAAAGCTAATAACTTTCTCCATCTAAGAAATTTGTGTTGGTGATCTGGGCATCCTCCCCACATCCTTGTTAGCACAGGACTCATATCACTGTATAGAAGAGAAAAGCCACTATGGTCTGTCTAGAGTGCTCTAATCCTGCTAACCTGCACACATGCACTCAGGGCTGTGTCCAAGGTACTCCAACCATCAGTGAGAGGCATGAGAAACTGGAGAAAGCCAAAATAAATGAGGTGGACTTGCACCTGTAGACAGGTCAGACTTTAGGGCACCAGATCTCACTAAATACCGTTATCTTAACTTGCTGAGGTTCTGTGTCATCTGTGCTGGGCTCTTTTCTCATTAACGTGCTTTTCCCCTCCTTCACCATTCCCCTTCCTCATGCCCTCCATTTCCTGGTTTCTCTTTTTTTATCAGTAGAATACTTCCATCTCTCCCCCCACCCCACCTCCCCACACACACTTTGAGCACAAGTACTTTTCTGATCCCTGGTTTGGTGAATATGTGAGCACTACTCTGTGAATAAATGAGTGAGAGATCTGCTGAACAATTAATTGTAGAATTATGTTGTATGTAATGTACATATGGAGAAAGAATGTATTTTGTTCATTTTTTCTTAATAAAAAGTTGTATATGGGAATTGCAGGATGTGTCCTCTTTTTTTGCTTTTTGTACCCTTTAAAACTAATCATTAAATATTACTTGGACACTTTTACTCCCACCCCATCCCCTTTTTGTTTAAGTTGAACTTTGTTCTTAAAGAAGAGTTGGATCTATAACATGGAGACTAAGAAGGTAAGGGAGGCAGGAAATTTATGTTCTTTGTAAGTTATTTAGGATCGTCTAAACTACAAGAAACAGGAATAAAAAGGTAGGATTTAGAAATTCACACAACAGGTATTTTTGGAAATGTTTGTAAGAGAGAATTCTCATAAATCAATTTAAAACATTTAGGGTGCTCTCTAGTTAAAGGGTCCTCTGTGGTACTTTTGTGAAGTTTACACTTCAGCGAATTGAATAATTGCCAGATTTCACAATATTGAATTTTTATATACTGAGTTTCCTTTAAGTAGAGCTTGTCTATTGTAGTAGGTCCTATAAAAGAGGACTTTAAACCACAGATACTGATTATGTGTGTAAAATAATGTGCAAGAGAAATGACTTGGCAAATACTGTAGTGATCTGAGAAATTCTACCTATGGGACCCCAGGGGAAGAAAAAAAAAAGGTCCCTGGAAATGTAGCTGCCAACATTAGGAGTGGTAGGTTGGTCATAATAGCACTAAACTTTTTTTAAAAATTATTTTTAATTGCTACACTAATTGTATAGGCTCCTGTACAGGATCCAAGTTTATTCCCAGGATTGGCCGCATGTGTCATCAAAGTATTTCCACAATGCTGGGCTAAGGATTTTTCTTTTTCCTACCCCTTCTTATCTGTCTTGTGTTCTCCTGCCTTTATTATATAGTTAGCTCTTGTGGAATGAGATGCTTGCTTGTTTGTGGCAGAAATGTTCTTCACTCTGCAAATCAAATAACCCTTTCCCTACTTCATTTTGGGGTATGCTTTGAGTGTGGCATATAAATAACATTTCTCTGTGTGTCCTCAAAACAGGAAAGAGTGATGTAGGATAAGGCCAGGAACATGGGAAATAAGTCTTCTCTCCTTTATTGTATTCTTACTGACTCCAGTTGAGATGGCTTTCAGCAGTCTCAATAATGTTGACCACAAATTATTCCTTAACTAATGCTGCTAGATTTAAGTCTTAATACACAAAATGGAATCCCTGCTCCCCAGGGGCTTTGGCCCCCTCCCTCATCACAACAGGCAAAAAAATAGGGAAACTTCGAAGTGTTGCCCTTATGAAAAACAATCCCTCCCCTGGGAAAATGCTGTCAGGAAAATTGACCGACCTGCTGTATAATTGACACTTATGTAGTGCTGGAAGGTGGTGGCATGTTTTTCATACAGGTTCTCATTTGATCCTAACAATCCTAAGCATAGATAGTTTTGTAATTGGTTTTTTGATGAAGAAAACAAGACCGAGGTTAAAAGCCTTACTTGAGGTCCCAAGGCTGATGTCTGAGATGTAGTTTTTTGTTTTTCACCTAGGCCTTTCTGACTCCTAAGCACAATCAGTGCTTTATTATCAATAGCCTTCAGAATAGCTAAATAGGATGGTAAATGGGTATCTGAAAAGTTATGTAGATTGTTTTTTTTTAAATTCTTAGAGCCTGTTCACATTCATACCATTTTTACATTGGAATGGGAAGGTGGGGATTTTGTGTAGAGTATGGGGATTGTTTCTAGTGGCCAGGGCTGGTACAGGGCAATGATGATCAACGCTACTCTGATCCATTTTCAAGAGAAGTACCACATTTCCTCATTGCAAAAGAGAAATTAGAAACCAAGGTCCAGGTCTTTGTTATTTGGGGGTGGTTGGTGATCACAAGGGAAGGGGCACACTTGCAGTTTTGGCAAGATTGTAGGCAGCCCATTTTTGAAATTGCCTTTTGGACACAGGTTTGACAGCACTTGTTTTATCCATTAGTCAGATCTGTCCCAACAAACATTATCCCCAGATTTTATCCCTACTACTATCAATGATGCTGTGGCCTTGAGCAAGCCATTTAACTTTTATGCCTTAGGGGAGCCTGTTTTGTGTCAGGCATTGTGCTAAACACTTTATAAATCATCTTATTTGAGCTTCACAACTCTGAGCAAGTGATTGTCCTCATTCTACAGTTGAGGAAACTGAGGGAAGACAGGTTAAGTGTCTTGCTTAGCACTCTACCCACTCTACCACTGTGCTACCCAGCTGCTTAAGTATCCTTAAAGAGGAAAACTAGGAGAAGATTATTGAGGATTTCAGTTACTTCTCAAAAGTCCAAAGCAGCCTAAGAGCTTTTAAATTGTTTGATTTAGTTGTACTTGGCAATTAAAATAAGCACCTCCTTCACCAAACCCTATCCCCATTTTAGGTTAATCAACTTATCGGGACACCTTAGCTAGTGTTAGAATCCATCCCACATGCCATGTAAAACACTAGATGTCTTTTATATATACCTTATTTTCAGTAGAGACTTAGGAAGAAGAGCAGGCTGCAGAGATTAGGACACAAAATTTAGAACCCCTTGGCTGGCAAGGAATAAAGGTGATTGTGTCCAAAAAGACTGGAGCCTCTGGTCCAATTTGTGACCAGTGATAAACTCTGAGTCATTTTCCTTGGAACAGTCTCTGCTGCTTAGATGGCCAAGATCCTGTCCTGAGTGTTCCTTCATTTATACTGAATCTCCTTTCCTAATCCTGGCATACTTCAAAAGTTTAGCTTGAAATGCCCTAATTCTAACCTACATGCCAATACCCAACTAGTGCACTGCTCCCACTGTTCTGCATTGTCTTATTAAGGTATCCCACATAAAAAATGAGCACAGTTGCTCTGAGCTGAGTCAATATTTTACTCCCATGGGAATCAGCAAAGTTGATGAGACTCTTCCTCCTAATATTCAACTGTATATTTAGGTCCCATAGCTAGTCAAGGATGATTATAGAATGTGACAGTGGGCTCTCTTCTCCAGTCCTTCATGTAGGTGTCCCACGAATCTCACTTAAGTTATGTAGAAAGGGAAAGGAAAACAGTAGAAGGTAATCTGCGGTTGCTTAAGGTAATCTGACAGATATCTGATGGGTTGTCCACTAATACACCCTGAATGTTCCTCATTTTCTAGGTTTAATTTTCATCTTGACCTTTTTCCTTTCTCATTATGCCTTTGTTAACCTATCAATAACTCCCACAGATTGTCCCAAATACCCTGGCTCCCTCTACATATGATATTAGTAGCAGTTTTAGCCAGTTGGAATGAAATATCAGGGTCTGAGACCGACTTTACACAAAAGAACTTTAATTGACAGCATAAAGTTTTCCAAAATATAGTTTTGTAGGAAAATGAAAGAATTCACCATAATCTCTACAATCCAGTTTCTCAATAAATTCCAGTGTACTTCAGACGTCTGTTCCTGCTCACCAAAAGCAGCCAGGAGAACTATCCTGATAGTGTAGATAACATTAATTTTTTTAAGGCCCCTTAGAACAGTATTCCCTTATATTTTTGTGTCTGGGCCTGATGCATTCTAAAGTGAATATGCCAAGTAAGAAAAGTAGGAAATGCTTCAACTCCTCTCTTCACCCCCAGCCAACAAAAATCCTGGACCTGAATGGAACTTTTTTCCATGTGCAATTATGAGAATGGTTTTAAAGAATCCCATCACCCAAGAGAAATCTGAAAAATTTTGCTATTTCAAATTCCATGATTTCTAAAGGTGTCAACCATGAGTGTTTGCCTTAACTCTTCCTAATCCGGAGCAGTTTGTTCCTTTTGGTCTCAGGCCTGTGATAGAGGGAATGTGTGATTCAAGAGGGAGCAAGAAGGTAGTAACTGATGCCTCTATCTTTGTTCCCTCTTGAATCTGTGCTTAGCCTTCCTTCCTTCTCCTCCCTTCCCCAAACATCAGGCACACTCTCTGTTCTGCCCTCATTCACTAAAGAAAGATGCAAACAAGATGGGCCAGTCTCAGAAGATTTTTTTTTGGAAGCAGATCTAGAGAAATCATTAACAAATTTATTTCAGATGGATCTGCACCTGGTAAATATTTATAGAAAATTCAAGATTTGGGATTCAAAGCGGTGATCCACAAGGACAACCTCTCACAATGGCCTAAAGCACAGCATGTATTGAAGGATCAGGAAATCTGGGGTAGAGCTTTGCTGGAAGATGCTAAGGTTTAGCAGCTAAACCAGTCCCAGCCTAGGGAGGTGGGAGACCCCAGTGTTCCAGAAACCCTGCTAATCCCACTAGCTGGTCACAACCAACTTCTGTGAGTCTGAGACCAAGCTCTTTATGATTTGCTTTTTTTAAAAGAGAAATTTGCTTAATTTTGCAGATAAGGAATAAGAAGCCTATTACTCTGTTTGGATAAGATACTGTCTTTGTATTTAGAAATAAGTTTTTCCCTGGTGCACAGCTGACCTGATAGCTTCTGAGCCAACACTGAATCAAAGGTTTCAAGTGAGAATGGGAAGAGGCTTTCATTCCTTCAAGCCAACAAGGCATGTTTATAAAAGTGGTAAAATAAGTGATCTAGAATCAAGACACAAATTCTAGTCCAGGTTCTGCTAGTAAGGAGGTCTGTGGCACTCTATGACAATTAGCCACTTCTTATAAGTGTAGTTTCATCACCTGCAAAACTAAACTCACCAGGCAGTACACTGGCTTTCTTCCCTCATCCATAGTCCCTTTGTGCATGCCATAGACAAGAAATGGGAAGGGTTTAAAAAAAAAAAAAAAACCTGTTCTTGGGGTCTTCCACAGTGAATGCTGGATATGGCCAATGCACTGTTTTAATTTTTTAAAATTATGACCATTTTTCAGAAGAAAATTCTTACAGCAAGTCTCAGTTTAATGTGTGATAGTCCTATATATGTATCTTCAAAAAAATATGTATTCATATTTTTTTCCCAAAAATTCTGTCCAGAGCACAATCAAGAAGATAAAAGATTTGGGGATTTTAAATAATACTTCTGCTTCAAACTTCACTTGTGGTAGGGGAAATACCAAAAAAAAAACTTCTAGAGGTCAGACCTGTTTATTATCCTGACTTACTTATTATGGTATAGCTTCCTTCCTTTAAATGGGAAAGAAAGTTCTGTATTTCTATTTAGTTATCAGTGCTCCCCGCAATTTACTTGCTGAGGCTGGATGGCAGCTGGTGGCTTGTTCAGTGGGTGTTGGTTTATGACATCTAGCTCAAATATCAGGCAGCCTCCAGAAACCTGTCATCTGCCAAGTTTCTTTTTTCTTAAAAAGAAAAAAGAATTCTTTGTTACGAGACAGATTATGGGGGGGGGGGGAAGATCCAGAGGAAAATTGGGGCAATATAAAAACAAAAGATATAGATAAAATTTTTATTTAAAAAAAAAATGGAAGTTCAAAATAGATGCTTAAAAGAATGGCCTTCTGGGGCGGCCAGGTGGCTCAGCAAGTGAGAGCACCGGCTCCAGTGTTGGGAAGACCTGGAGATCGAATCCCGGGCTCAGACACTCAGCACCACACCCAGAAATAACTGGCCATGTAACCTTGAGCAAGGTACTTAACCCCGATTGCTTAAAAAAAAAAAATGGCCTTCTTGAGGACCCATGCTTACTTGAACTGTATTCTTCTAACCACTGAGATTTTGAGGGGTGGTAACCATCTAACTGTCTTTGTGGCAAGGGGGGGTAGTGTGAGGGTAAGAATATACTACATTTTATGCCCTAGGCATAGTATTACCAGATAAAAGACTTATGGGGAGTTTCCAAAAGGTACCCGTGATTGAGAAGGTATGTATTCAACCTCCCAAAACTTATTCAGAACAGAGTTATAACCTGAATTATTTGAGTCTGGGCTTTGGCTACTCTCTCACCCCTTAGGACATGTTGCATCTAAAGAAGTTTGCTGTGGCCCCCAACATAGAGCTTCCTCTGGTTTGTTCTTTATGTCTGGGAGAATATGGCCATGCCTAGGTTAAAGGCAGTAGGAGTAAGCAACAGCTTCCAGAGGAGAATGCAGACTAGGTTTTTCACCCATTAATAAGGCATGGGCACTTGAAAAAGCAAGGTCAACAAAGCCTTAATATGGGGTACAAAGGAGCAGACCCCTTCCATTCTGTGTCAGATTACTCAAAATACATCTCCTTTCTTTGTTTCTCCAGTCTAATTGTTCAAAAGAAAGCAAGGCTAAAGGCATGTGGTTGTATGTAAATGGGTGATACTAGCTTAGTATCCCTCTAAATCTGAGCTTGTTCAAAGTGCCCATAAGAGCCCTAGAGTCTTGATAGCCCAAATCTGGGTGGAAAGGCCCTTTTTCATTAGGGATCGTTCCACCTCGTTGTCAGAGGTAATTACAGAGGCAGTTCTGGGGCTGAGAGGTTTGTGCTTTTGGACCCTTTTAATAACCCAAGAGAGGCAACTTTAGCAGTGGCTAGAAGGCCAGCCTCGGAATCAGGAAGGCCTATGTTCAAATCCCAACAAAGTCAAGTGTTGATTTTCTGGTTGCTGAATAATTCACTTGACCTCTAAATAACAGGGCAATCACTTATCTGCCTAAAAATCTTGACCAGGAATTCTTTACTCCAAAGCAATCACAAGTCTGGCATTAAAAAAAAATTTTTTTTAAATAAATCACACTTCTAAAGGGGTGAATTCTCCCAGAACTCTGATATCTTCCATCATTGGATGCTGACACATATCCTCTGGGTAATTTGTGTTCAAATGGACCTGAGTCAAATCAAACCTGTAAAAAACTGGCCTGTTGCCTCCTGAACAAAGAGGCACTTATAAGACTACCAGCTTGCATCAACGCCAGGAAAGGCACTCAGTCAAACAGCTGCTTCCTGGAGCCTGAGAGACAACCACCTCCAGGGGCCCTACCATTTGGGGACTTTGGGCATGGGTGCAAACTCCATATGCCAGACTCCTGCAGACTTCAAGAAAATGAGAAGGTAAGTCTACTGTAGTACAATTCCCTAAGAAGCCTCTCATCCTCCCTGCTATTAGCTGGTCCCAGTAGAGAAGGCAGCTCAGGAAATGTGCAGGCCAAAATTTATTTATGATGATCTGGGGTGCAAGGGAAGCCAGGGGACAATTCTGAAACCCCCAGGGGCACTACAGGAAAACTGGAGCAGAACATTAAAATGATGAGAACAGAGGCGGCCAGGTAGCACAGCGAGTAAGAGCACGGGCTCCAGTGTTGAGAAGACCTGGAGATCGAATCCCAGGCTCAGACACTTAACACCCACCCAGAAACACCTGGCCGTGTAACCTTGAGCAAGTTACTTAACTCCCCCCCCCCCTTTTTTTTTATTTTTGGTTTAATAAAATAAAATGGTGACAACAGGTTTGAATCCAAACATAAATACTGAAAATTACTGCTTCCCAGGGACGGGTGCTGCTAGACTGTAAGAACCAATATCTTCCATTTTTTTCAGAACCTGGAGTACAGCCTGCCTAAGGTTTATAGCAAATTTAAAAATAATAACATTAATAATAATAAGCACATGTGAAACTTGTCAAATACATTTTTAGACTGTGACCAAACTCCAGGCCAGGTCCAGGGCAAGCTCTTAGGGCCACCTGATGTTTAACGTTTACTTTCTTCCTGAAAGTACATAAATTGAGGCTAAAAACTACAATCAGTAATGGAAATCTGAAGTTGATTTTGAGACGTGCCCCAACTGAACAGTCCCAGCAATTCTCAAAAATGAGCCAGTTTTAAGTACCAATATTTCCACTGACTTGCTCCAGGGTAATCAGAAGCTTTCAAGAAGGTGATATGAATGAAAGCTGCCATTTTAGGTAACTTTTAAACGACTACTTTTTTTTAATCCGTTTTTTTCAACAGATGGGTTTTGCTAGCATCATGATGTGGTCAACACTTATGGATTTCTGAATATACCACAACACCCTGGGTGCCCCTACTTGGACCCCCATCTACACAAGTATTATCCTTAAAGGACTGGATTGAAATAAGTCCTTTAGTGTGACTCACTACTTAACTGCATGGTAAGCATAAATGGGCTATACAGCCACCATCCAACCATGACCTAGGAAGTGGCATGAGCTGTGTGATGGGGAAAGAAGGTGGGCTAGGCAGATAATAGGAGAAAGATGACAAGTGTGCCCTTTGTCTACCAGAGATCTTAAAAAGAGGTGGGGAGGGAAAGGCTGCTCCTCTAGTGAAGAATATGGACAAAGATGGTCAGAAGATAAACCACGGACGGCTTGTGATACCCACCAGTGGAGACAGAAGACTCACACTGATGAGATTATAGAAACCACTGGACAGTTTGATCTTGGCGTTGTGTGTTTGGTGAGGGAAGAGGTGAGGGCCTGGCACTTGCTCTCCCTCCTTCATAAAGAATTTCCAGCAACTTGGTTAGTCCCTGAGTTTCACATGGAGGCTTGGATGGATCCTACCCTTTCCTGCTGCATTGATTGTCTATTTCAAGACACTGTGCTGACAGATGATCCTCAGGAGTGGGGGGGCTTTGTTCCAAAACAAAAAGCAGCTTCTACTTCAGTGGTGAGAGGGAGGGGCCATGTGGGTTCTGGGATCTGTTCTCCCTAACAGGTAACAGGTGCAGAGCAGAGAGCATGATGTCCTCGATGGCTTCAGCAGAGTTAAGAGATGTTAGCTGGATGTGAGACAGGCAGACCTCTTCCCCTGGACCCACTCTAAACAGTGTCTTAAGAGTGAGGAATGAGCAAGAGAATAGTGCTGAGTGCCAAGGCCTCCTGCCAGCCAGTATGTCAATTCAGGAAGTTTTCAATCCTGCCTCTTGCCTGTGGATGGATTCCTTGAACAGGAACAATTCACACTTGGGTCTGTCAGGTAAAATCTCCACTTCACCAAACAGGTGAACAAGGAAATCAGAATTTTGCTTACATTAAGTAGTTCAAGACCAGGGGTAATCTGTGCCCTTGCCAGGAGGCCCCTGGGAGGCTAGGGAAGGATGACAAGTAGCTTTGCTCCTGAGAAGGGGAGAAAAGGCTAGAAAATAGGTCTCCACATGTATATAAACTGTCACCAGCTTTGCTTTCCATTACATCTTTCTAGCTGTCCTGACCACAAAACCTAGGACAGTTCCAGAGGAAACTGTGTGGCCATTTTCCCATCCCCCCTTTGCCCTCCTCTAACCTCTTAAGATGAATTGTTTCCATTGGCTAGAAAATGAAAAAGTTAAAGCCTCCTCGAGATGAGGTGGGGTAGGGAGAAAGGAGACCCATGACCTTGCACGTAGGCATCTGCTCCCCCCTCTTTTCTTTCCCTATTCATGTCTCTCTCAAGGTGGGGAGGAGGTTGATTTTCCTCCCCCTGCTCAAGTGGCACTTTGGGTGATTAAGTCTCAAGAGTTGCACGGTGGTGGTCAGAGCTGGTATACATGTGGCCTTACAGGTGTGTATCCTCCTCCTCCTGGTCCAGATCATCCTTGGTCAGGTTGTCAAGTGGGACTATCCAGCTGTCCCCCAGCTCACCATTGAGATTGGCCACTTTTTTCTCCTGCATCTCAGAGGAAGTCTCCATCACTTCCAGGGTTGGGTTGTCATGGTAACCATTCTCCACAGTCTGCAGTTCCTCTGTCAGGCGTTGCTGGGAAAGGGATGGGAAGATGACTAAGGGAAAGCCAGTGGGAGGGATTGGAGCATCTCACGAATCTAGTGATTGCCACCCCCTCTCCCCCCATTGCAATTCCATGAAGTCCTCTGCTACAACATTAAGCAGCTGGCTCCCTCTAGAGGCAACCCTAGGTGATGCCCTCACTGTACCGAGCAAGTTTTTTTCTTTGTTTTGTTTTCCTGGAGAGGGAAGGAAATGGGAAATGGACCAGGACCAACTCCTTTTCTTTTAAGTTTCATCTCCTTTTTAGAGACCACACCCTTTACACCACCCCAGGATGAGCCCCAAATCCTTCTTTCATCATTTTAACAGAAGCCCTTTAGAAACAAGGCTCCTCCCTACCTTTTCTAGTTAACCTAGGTGGAATTGGAACACTTAAGTATCATCAGACCATACATTTAAGAGATAGGGCATGAGGCATGGGGGGTGAAGGGGAAGTGGGCAGAAATATTGGTTTCTTCAAATCACACCATCTCACCTCATTAGGGAGGCCAGGGGTAAATGAGCAGGGTTCTCACCTGGTCTTTGCGCTGAGTAAAGCGCTGATGGAAGCAGCCATAGAGGGCGGCCACAAGGAGAAGGAAGGCAGCCATGCAAACAATAGTAATGATGAGAGGCATGCTGAATCGGTCCTCCACGTCCTTGTCTAGACTTTCTTTTCCATACGTCATGTTACTAACTCCCAACTGCCCAGGAAGGAATTCATTAGAGTCAGGTTCTGTTACACCCACCGTATATACATGCATCAAGTACTCAAGCCCCTACTGTGAGCTCGGCATTGTGACTGTCCCCTACTCCCGTGACTGCCCTCCCTGCTCTGCTTCTGGGATTAAACAGAAAATTCCCTGTTTGCAGGCCCCCAAGCTACCTTCCCAGTCTTACTGGACATTTAATCTCTTCCTTTACTCTGATGCAGACAAACTGGCCTTCCCTATTGTTCTTCAAACTGGACACTCCATCTGCCATCTGTTAGCCTGTTGCCTCCTAGCTTCCCTCTTGTCCCCAAAAATCAAATCAAGCACTGTTACATGCCTGACCCCTTTCAGGCCTCCTTCCTTCCCAAACTACCTTCTATTTTTAACAACTTTGCATTTCCTTATTTGTATTTATTTGTCATGAATTAGTGAAATTGAGCGGGGGTAATCTTTTTGTGTGTCATGGACCCCTCTGGCAGTCAGGTGGGGCCTATGGACTGCTTCCCAGAATGCAGTTCTTCATTTTTAAATGCATAAAATAAAGCACGTAAGATTACCAAGGAAACCAATAATATTGAAAATAATTGGGGTGGCTAGGTAGCGCAGTGAATAGAGCACTGGCCCTGAAGTCAAGAAGACCTGAGTTCAAATCCAACCTCAGACACTTGATACAATTACTAGCCGTGTGGCTTTGGGCAAGTCACTTAACCCCAATTGCCCTCCAAAAAGGAAAAAATAATCAAACCATTTTTAGAAACAAGTTCACACACCCTGAGTTCAGAGCCCTGACTAAGCATACTTACCTAATATTGGTACTTGCTAGCTTTTACGCTCCTTGTCAACAGGGCTTTTTATTTTGCTCTTTGTACCTGTACTAATCCCCAGTGGTTAGCCTAGTGCCTAGCTTACAGTAAATACTCAACAAACGCTTGCTGGTTGATTGGAAAACCTTCTCTCATCTCTCTGAATCCTTTCTTCCCATCTGGGGTGTCTAGTACTCATCTGCTCTTCCCTTTATTTATTCCACTCCACCTTGATGCTGGCCAAGGGGGAGCAGCTGAGGCCCTTCCTCCTGAGCACCTAGCTCTGGTCTGACCCTAAGAATCCCGAACCCCTTAAAGAAGAAGCAATATTGAGTGCTAGCCCTTCTCTAAGACTCTGGGAAATGGGGAAGAGAGGCGGGAAAAGGGGAAGGTGTTTCTAGGAAACCTTTGTCCAAGCCCTGTAATGTTTCCTTTGGGCTACTTACTGCTTTCAGATCATCCCATCTCTTCTTCAGTACTTCATACAGCTCCTTGGGCTGAAGGTGTGCTGTGGGGAGAGGAAGGGGACATTGAAGATGAGGGCACCAGGCTCAGGGGATCCAGTGTAGCAGGTAGGGAAAGGAGCCATGAAACTAATTGCCTGAGGCTCCTCAGACACTAGATTGGGATAGGGGGTGGCTCTGTGTGGTTCAACCCTAAGGAGGGAATGAAAGACTGATACAATGGTTGGTCTGGCATGATTTGTGGACTTAGTTTTTTCCATGAAGTTCTCTTCTGCACTCAAAGATGCCCTCAGCCACACACACACACCCACTCACTTTGTACAGATACATTGAGGACTGCCACCTCTTGCTTCTCTGGCTGGGAGACCAGCTGCACGTGACACAAATCCCTGTCCTTGTTGAAGTTGGCCTTTCCTGCTCGGCACAGTGCTGTGTAGAGGGGATGGTTACGGGAGTCCTTGACGCCATTCTGTGGGTAGAAAACAAAGGTAACTCTCTCCTAAAGGTAGCTCCTGATCTTGGAGCAAACAGACCTGAATTGTCTTCACTTCCATCCAAGCCCCTGCCAGTGCAAACTTGACCATGAGATGAATGAGACATCAGCACTTAAAAGCTGTGCAACTGGTGTGCTGGTCCAACCCTCTGCTCCAGTCTTCCCTCCTTTAGCCATCAAATTTAATGATTAAAGATTCTTGAATGGCCATGCCTTTTACTTTTTTTTAACTATCTTTTTAAAACCTCACTTAAACTTTCCTAAGCATTCCTTCCACCCTCCAAGAGAACCATCCCATATAACAAAAAGAGGAAAAATAACATCATTACTTCAAAATAGTCTAACAATATAAGCAATGTATATACTTTTGAGGCTGGGAGAGAGGCCACCATGAGGGCCATGATTCCTTAGGGACTCATTCCCTAGGAACACAGGAAAGGCAGAGAAAGCTCTTCTAGTAACTGGCTTGCCCTAATACATCCTGAAATGCCTAGTCCCAAAGAATTTGGAAAAGCAAATAAGCTCTATGGATGGAAAGAAAGGGAAGGGTCATTTTTTTTTCTAAAGATCTATAAACAAAGGGATGAGGTAAAGGAAAGGTGATGGGAGCACTGAATACCTGGGAACTGCTCACTTAGGCCTCTGGTCCCCAGCCATTGGCAAAACCTGAATTATACCTCAGGGGAGGGGAGTTTTTTGTTTGCAGGGCAGCTTTTGTTCCTAGAGGTGCCAAGGGAGTTCATGAGAAGGGGTCAGGATTGAGTGGCCTCAAAGCCAAACTTTCTATTGGACCTGTGAATCAACCCCTTAAACTCCAGGCTTTTTGTATAGCTGCCTTTTCATTTCTCTGTAATATGCGATGACTTTGTGCTCCTTGAGGGAGATTATTAATAACAAGACAAGAAACTTAGTTATTTTTTGTCTCTATCCTAGGCCTTTTCATATTACAGGTATGTAATAAATGACCGTTGAACAAATGTGTGTGAAGACCTGAATGCCTAAAGGCTTTCCCCACTTTTTAGGTAGGCAGCTACAAAAACAGAAGAATGCCACCAGAGGGCAACATTGAGCCACTTAAATGCTTAAATGACCTAAAAGGCTCGTTGCATTCCACAAGCACTTTAATTATAAAAGTTAGACTCTGTTGCTAGGACTGGAGTTACAAAGATGAAAAACAATCAGTCTTCTCCATCTCAAAGAGAGGCAAAGGGAATGAGGGGGTATGTGACATATGCAGCGCCCCCTGCCCCCAAAGTATGATGCAAGTCAGAGAGTGATACTGACAATGGTTATGATGAAGATTATGATAGCATTTATATAATGCCTACTATGTACCAGGCACTTTGCTAAGTGCTTTACAATTAACTCATTTGTTCTTCACAACAACTCTTGGAGGTAAGTGCTACTGTTATCTCCATTTTATAGATGAGGAAACAGGCAAACAGGGGATAAGTGACTTCCCAAGGGACTCAAAGTGTCTGAGAATGAATTTGAACTCAGGTCTTTCTGACTCCAGACTGGCATTTATTTAGTACTTTAAGGTGGTGGCTACTAGGAGATGAGTAGAGGGGGCACAGTTGTTAGAATATAGGACATTGAATCAGATTTTCTAGTGTTCTTCCCCCATTTCTTCCCCTTTTAAAAAAATTCTGTTCCTGTTTTATGGATTGACACTCAGAGGGAGGAGAGATTTGCAAGGAAATCTGGATGATTTTAAAACAGTAACTGGTTTGTTTTTCAAAAGGTGGTTACTATATAACAGGCTGTTCCTAACCTTAAATCCAGCAGCAGCATGGCTATCCATTTCCTGAGGGTCAGCCTCCAAAAAGCCTGGGTTCAAATGTGACTATATAAGCCTGGCAAGTCATTAAACATCCCAGGTAATCTTTCAGTTTACAGAACAGTTAGCTGCCAAGCTTCATTGGTAGAGAAAATACTCTCACTAGTTCCTGTCCCTAATTAAATTACAGGTCTAGGCCAAAGGAATAAAACAAAACAGACTTTCTCGAAGATTTATGGGAACACTATCCCCAACATCTTTCTAAACCTCTTCCAAGTGGTCAGCTCTTCCCAATGCCATTTGGACTCTCCCACCCTATAAGAAGGGCCAAGCTGAGAGTAAAGAGATAAAGGAAAGGATGTAAGACATACAGCAATGAAGCTGGCATGGCCAGGTAGGTGAGCAGTACTCACACAGATACTGAAGTTGGTCATCTTCAGAATAAGCAGATTCTCTGTCATATGGCTGTCATCATGACACGTTATCTGAAAGGAGTCAGGGTCATGAATTTAGCACCAAACCTGGTCATTCTACCCCTGCAAATCCCTGCTCCCAGCTACATGCCTGCACCTTGGAGTAAGGAATCTCATTACTCTTCCTAGGTCAAGGTCAAGGTCAAGTCTTGGCCTGAGGACATCTGAAATTCAGATACTCCCTACTGTCACTAATAGGGTAAGGGAAGTGGGGAGAAAAGAAAGTCACTGTGACCTTCTAGGCTTTGATCACCAAATGATATTGGGATCTATGGGGAACTAGTGGCCAGGCTAAATCATAGCAAGAGAAGAAAAGACACCACTAAAAATGGCTTCAACTCAGTGCTGGGGCCCTGAGTGGCTGATTCTTGTGTGGGATAAAGACCCCAGCAAAGTTAGAAGGTGTTTCACATGATTTGCTAGCATTTTGGATGAAGAAGACTCCTTTAGGAAAGAGGAATATAAAGGGATATATGGTCTCTTCTGCCTAATCTCTATATAAGCCTCTTCCCACTCCAATCTTCACATTCCTTAAGCCAGTTGAAGTAGTTACCTTGTTGGGTATGGGTGAAAAAATCTCATATCCAGAGGTTGTCATGGCAGGGGGCTGGTGATGGGAAGAATAGGGGCTAGTGGGCAAGGTGGTAGAATTCTCAGAGTCAACTGAAGTTGACGTGCTAGGGACCACCCCAGAGGTTTCCGAAGCTGTGCCCCCAGAGGTATGTGAAGCTGTGTACTGAGAGGTATGTGAACTTGTAGCCTCAGAGGTAGCTACAGTTGGCTGAGTTCTGGGAGTTAAGCTGGTGGTCTCTGGTGAGGTAACAGAAGAAGAGGCTCCTGGCACTGGAGTGGAAGTGATGAGACTGGAAGTGATCAGAGGAGGCAAACTCCCAGAAATGCTGGAGGATGTAGTGGTGAAACCCAAGGGGGTCTGAGTGGTAGTATCCCTCTGGTCCTTAGTTATAGCTGCAGAAGAAAGAAACAAATGTCTTGAAGGGAGGGTGAAAAAGGACTGGAATGAGCAAAGACCTTCTCTTGCTTCCTCAGCCTAAGGGAATAAATTCTGACTCACTCCTATGTCTCCTTTGTAGCCATCAACCCAACTTGCACGGGCCAGGCACTGGTGGGTCTGCACAACAGTCTTGTGAGGTGGCTGCTATCAGTATCCCTGTTTTTAGACAAGGGAACCAGGGCAGACAGACTTGCCTGGGGTCATAGAGTTAGTAAGGGACTAAGGTCAAATTTGAACTGAGGTCTTCCTGACTCAAGACATGAAAAACGGGCTTTAAGCCCTGAGGAGGCTATGATGATGAAAACTACAACCCATCAGGCCAAGTGAAAGTCCAAGAAGGGTGAGACCAAGTAAAAACCTCTGACCTAGCTCATACAAGCCTTATAAGCAGATATATTAGAGTAGCTATAACTTTCAGTCATGTAGAGGCTTTTAGGTTAAGGTTATAATTATTGGCATTATAAGAGAGTAAGTTTGAGGCTTAGGAGGGAAATGTTCTTTAGTTCTTTGATTTAGAAAGAAATATTAATTAAATGCCTTTACTATGAACTAGATTTGTGTCCTACAGTAAAGGCAAGCTCATGTTAAAGGGTTAAGAGCTATGGTTGGGGCAGCTAGGTGGCACAGGGGACAAACACTATCCCTGGAGTCAGGAAGACCTGAGTTCAAATCCAGCCTCAGAAACTCACTAGCTGTGTGACCATGGGCAATTCGTTTAACCCTGATTTCCTCCAAGAGAAGAAGGGGAGAGAAAGCTATGGTTTGCAGAGGACCATGGACAAAATACCCGCAAAATCCCTAGGACATAGACTAGTTAATTTTTTCTTTATTTGGAACTGAAAGAGTTGGGACAAGGGGGTACATTGCTACAGGCTACACTGTTTGGAGCAGTAGAATCAATTACAAGCTGGGAAGACAGAGCCCTGGGCTATCTATATATGTGTACAGCCAGTCTGCTCATTGTCTCATTGGGACTATCTCCAACAGTCAAATAAAGATGGTTTTGTTTTGTTTAATTCTCCACCCTACTGAGAAGGTGAGAACAGAAATGAGCATTTAAATCAAGGTTCTCACATTTTCTCTTACTGTTAACTTTTTAGTATGGAACTCCCATCCTCTAGGCCAAGCAGAAGCAGAAGGTACATTTACTACTTTTCCAAAATCTGATCTTCCCAATGAACGTAAAATAAGAATTACCTACCTGATGGTGGAGCTGAGGATTTTGCCACCTGTGATGGCAAAGTGGACGCCTGCGTTCCCAAAGTAGCTGGGACTGTAGAGGATGCCAACGTGGTCTTCTTGGCAGGCTCTGAGGTCATACTTGCAGTACTGACAGTAGAAGGGGCTTTAGTGGTCTGTTCTCCTGTCCCTGATGTACTGGTAGGGGGCTGGGATTTGGGAATTGATGAATTTTGAAGCTGCGGTGAAGTATCCATTGTGGGTTTAGTGGTAGTCAACTCCTTTGTTTCTGAAGGGTCAGCTGGCTGTGTGGAACTTATATTCGGAGATCTGCTGGTTCCTGGAGTGCTTATGGTCTGGGTACCTCTACTAGAGGTGATGGGGGCAGCTGTTACTGTTGTTACTGATGTTGTTGGGTTTCCTGTTTATAATTCCAACAGAAAAGACAAGTGAGCATCTGAACAGCTTTTTATGACAAGTGGCATGTGTGAAGATAGCACCTTATAATGTGTCATAATTGTTCTGTATATACATTGATAATGTCTTCTACTGCATTCCCTAATAGACAAAAAAAAGGAACCAAGTTAAGTGATTAAGTTTTCTGACTTTTCAAAGCATTGATCTTTTGTGCTGATTTTTTTCCTTTTTTTTTAATCCTTAAAAAATACTATTTATTTTATGAGACAGCTCTCTGGGAGGTGGAAAGATATTAGGGAAAACTATGATGTAGAGGTAAAAAAAACCTAAGATCAATATTTTTTTTAAAGTGCTGATAAATTATCCTCCAAGTTTCTGTGGTTTGCTACCTTCTTGCCCTTCTCTTCTTCTTCCTCACTGCCATCAAACTCCCCTCTCCCTGATACACACACCCTGAATGTGGAAAGGCCAGAAAAAGCCACAAGGCAAGTCATGTCTGATCCTTAATTTGTGCATCTGGCTCTTGCTTCTAAGAGGAAAGAAAGGAGAGCAGATGTCAAGGTTTGGCCCATAGTAAGTGCTTAAGGTAAAACCGGACAGTAATTTTTTTCCCTGCTCCTGGGACCTATCTGGACAAATCCTCTCCATTTAAGATGTGAATGAAAGGTTTCCCATAAAGGCTTAATATTTTACCTTAAAGAATCAATCTCTAATTTGTCGGGCTCATGATGGGCCAGCTGTAGAAACTTGGGATTGGTGGAGAATTCTCCCTTCCATCATACCCCTCTGACATGCTGGGCAGGATATTAGCTAACAGATAATATTTTGATATCAGTCTAAGGTTTGTAAAATGATTTACACATATTATCTTACTTGATCTTCACAACAACCCTTTGAGATAGGAGGTAGGTGCTGTGATTAGCTCTATTTTACAGACAATTAATGGACAAGGAACTGGACTCAAAGTCAAGAAGGCCAGATTTGAGGTCTTGCCTCTGCCATATTGGGCAGCTAGGTGGTACAGTGGAGAGAGTGCATGCTCAGGTGTCAGGATGACCCATCTGCCTTTACTTACCAGTTGTGTGACCCTGACCAAATTTGCCTCAGATTCCTCATTTATGAAATGAGCTGGGGAAGGTAAGGACAAGCCACCAGTACCCCTGTCAAGGCACCCCAAATGGGGTCACAAAGAGTCGAACATAGTATGAAAGAAATGAATAGCTCTGCCATATATTGCCTTTGTGATCATGGACAATATACAGGAATGTTTTTGAGACTGTTAAGTGGTAGATCAAGTAAAACTCATAATCCTAGGCAAGAAAATGAGGCTATGGGTCAAGAAACTTGGCCAGCACCCCATAGCAATTAGCTGCCTGAGACTGGATGAGAACTACAGGATTGACTCTACCACCTAGCAGCCTCAGGAGAAGCTCAGCGGTCTCCCACCACAACATCCCTCTTGAGAAGTTCCCTAGCTCACAGGATACTAAGGGCATCAGATCACTTTCTAACTATATCTATCTGCTACCCTATCCAAGGTGATCCCAGAAAATAAATATTCTCTCTGAATCCCAGATGTTTCATTCACTTGTTCTTCAGGCCAGCTGTATATCATGTTATTGGGGCTGTAGGGAATCTTGGCCTTTGGGAACTTCACTAGACTCTCTCTTACTCATACTCAGGGGTCATAAAAATGCTGATACCAGCCCAACCCTAGATTTAAGGATATACCACCTCCACCCCCAAGCAAGGGACCAAAGGCATTGCCACTAGAACTGAGTGGCTATAGTTGCTAGGCTTTTTATCATTGCTTGCTCAAAGTCAAACTGAAAAAGGTGGATCCTATGCCTAAGACATTCTCCTGTAGACTGTAGGACTGTGTAGACACAGTACTCAACAAGTTTATTTGACTCTAGTGTCTTATTCAAGACTTACCATTAAGCCTTACCGCTTACTCCAAGATGATACCTTGGTAGGAGCCCAAAGGCAGTCATTGTCCTCAAGGAATTTGGGGTTCTTTGTATTTTAATAACTATTTCAATATTCCCTTTGTAATCCTATGTATTTTACTTTATGTATAAAAAATTCTCAGGAAGGGTCCATAGGCTTCCATAGTGGCAAAGGAGTCCAGGGTCCATGACACAAGGTTAAGTATCCCTGTACTAGAAAAATGGATGTGCCCTTTCTTGTAGAAAAAAAAAAAGTGTTTTGAAAGAAACAGGATTCTAAGACAGAGGCCAGGAAGGTATACAAAGACAGAGATTATGTATGGAGTTCCCCAGTTCCTATCCTTTCCCTAATCTACAGCAGTGGATAAGTGTGTAACTGAGCACTTACTTAGAAGTATATGCAGATTGATAGAGTATGAGCCTTATGACAGCAGGAACCCTTTCCCCTCCTGTCTTTGCATCACTAGCTACTCACGATATTGTCTGGTACTGTACTAGACCTACTAGTACCACAGTAGTACCAGTACATAGTACTTTTATAAAGGGCCTGCTGATTGGCTGACCACAAAGGGTGGGAAGGACAATAATGTCTAACAGAGTTAGAAAGACAGGTTGGGGCCGACTAATGAAGGTCAAAAAAACTTTTAAAGTCCTTCTCACCTTTCAAGGTGTCTTACAAAAGCAGTAATACTAACAACAACAATAACAACATTTATATAGTACCTATGTATCAGGCACTGCGCTTACCTCATTTGATCCTCATTAACAACCTTGGGAGGCAGGTGCTATTATTTTCCCCGTTTTACTAATAAAGAAACTGAGTCAAACTGGGGTCAACTGACTTGCCCAGGGTTACACAACTAGTAAGTAACTAAAGGCAGATCTGAACTCAGGTTTTTCTGACTAAGCCTGGTGTTCTGTCCACTGGGCCAACTATTTGCCCCCATTACAATCAATTAGAATATGATCTTTGGAGCAGAGACTATCTTTTTTTGTTCTTAATGCTTAGCACAGTTTGACCCTTAGTAAGTGCTTAATAAAATTTTTTTTCATTCATTTTTCTTAACAAGATTAATAAATCATTCTTGGATATGGCCAAAGTAGAAATGTTTTGCTTTTTTGTTTTGCATGTTTGTTCCCTTCCAGGGAAAACCTTCCCATCTCCTCTGGGAGCTCCACCTGTCAAGGAGGCAGGGACAGATTTGAGGAGAGAAACACAGCCCAGTCAGCTCTTTATCCTTGGGTCCTACCCAGCTCTCCACCCCTAGGGGAGCACTGACTTCCTCCCACTTCAGGTCTGAATGCTTTCCTCTTATTCGAAGAGTGACTCTGGGGCTATTAATAGATGGAAAAGGAAATCCATAAGAATGCCCCAGGAAGTGGGGGCTTGCTGGTGGGAGTGGCTGTTTGTGGGTAGTGGTGAGGCTGTGGCTGGTTCTGAGCCAGTATCTACACCTCTTTCCTTCTGATCCAAGGATAAACCTGAAGAAATCAAGAAGTTTGGTAAAATAGGAAGACGCCCCCTCTCACCTACTCCCCACCTCCACACTGACCAGAAGTCAGACACCCTGGGTTCTAATTCTGGTTCTGCCACTAGCTGGCTAATTTCAAACAGGTCCCTTCATCCTTCCATGAAAAGAGGGAGTGAGACTAGATTACCTGACAGGGGTGGGAAACCTGAACACTCAAGGCCACATGTGGCCTTCTAGGGCCTCAGGTGTGGCCTTTTGACTGAGTCCAAGTCCAAGTCCACAGAACAAATCCTTTTACTAAAGGCCACAAGTTCCCCACTCCATGCTTGGTCCTTTTCCAGCTCTGTTGAACAATCCTTTGATCCTGGAACAGTTTGGGTACTTGACTTAAGAGTCATGAACTGTCATGCAAACACTAGTTGTGTTGACCCTTAACAAAGCCACTTGAACCTCAGTTTCCCAATCTGTAGGATGAGGATATTCTCACAAGGTTGCTAGAAGGACCAAATGAGAACACACTTAGAGGCAATACCGTGTTTCCCCGATAAGAAGACACTGTCTTATTATTTTTTTTTGGACAGAAAAACACCAGAGGGCTTATTTTCAGGGGAGGGCTTATTTTAATGAACATTGACAGCAACTTTAATAAACAGGTAAATGTGAACAAAAAAATGTACCTTTATTCAATAAGCAAATCACTGGGGAAGAACAGGATGACGCGCTCAATGCTGCAGCTCTGATTGGATGCAGCTCAGAGCATGGCCTGAGTTTCACCTGGGGGTGTAGTGCAGGGGATCACCTTCACTACAGCAGCAATCTCAATAGGGCTTATTTTCGGGGGAGGGCTTATTTTAGAGGAATCTTACACAGTAAAGGGAGGGCTTATTTTCGGGATAGGTCTTATTATAGGGGAAACATGGTAGGTTGCACAGTGAATACAATGCAAGACTCAGGAATCCAGAAGATCAGAAGAATTTGAATCCCATTTCAGACACCAGATGTGTGATCCTTGGCATAGGTCACTTAACTTTTTATGTGTGTCAATTTCCTTATCTGTAAAATGGGAATGATTAATAGCATCTACAGGGTCATTGCTAGGATCAATAGTAAAGTGCATTGGGATAATAAACAAAACATATATATGCCAGCTATTATTAGTGTTACATAAATGCAAGCTATTATTCTTATCATTATCAGCAGTTTCTAGGAGCAAACTCAAACCAAAGCTAAGCATGAGAATTGACCTCTAATGTTCTGTCATTTCCTTTGGGGAGTAGCAGCACAAGACTGGGACTTTGGGGGTAGACTAGAAGGGGTGGTGAGGACTCCTGGCCCCTTAGTACCTCCTCAGGTCCCAAATTTCCATTTCCCTTTCTGGGAGTTACCATTTGTTGCCATATTCCTAAGGCAGAAGCTAGAAGGGTTTTGTAGAAGGAGCAAGTATCCATAGCCCTATCTTTACCACTAAAGGCACCACTTCTTTGTTATAAATAAAAGGGAAAGCTGACTGTTTTCTGCCTAGGAAGAAAAAAAAATGATCCTAGGATTTAGAGCTGGAAGGGGCAAGAGGATCTTCTTGTCTAACCCCATTTTACAAGAAAGTAAATCTTTCCCAGAGCCCAAGGACACTGGGTAAGTGATTAGTTGAGTAAGGTTTCACACCCAGATCTCTTTATTGCAAAATAAGTGTTCTTTCCACTGTGTTGCATTAGCTTTCCAGCAGAGGGAGATAAGAGTTAAACTTTCATAACTTGAATCTTCCCTATGACAGTGTTCCCTAGGCTGCCATACATAAACCCCAAATTATGCCTAGCATTCTGGTTAGCATCACCTATTTCCTTTTTTTGTCTATGAAGGCAATTTGTTTGATTCTAGATGACTTACCTAATCACTATCACCTTGGTCTGTGCTATTTTTCTCTCTGATTTCAAAATCTGCTAAACATACTTTTAGCAGCAGTTAGAGCTGTATCTTATCTTGCTTGATACTCTTCTGCAAAAGTATGTGCAGAATTTCCCTAGCCAGACCACTAAGTTCTGCAGGGGCAGGGAAATTCATCTCCTAGATTCTAGAACAAAGATATAGCAATGCACATACTGGCTCCTTAATAAATGCTTATAAAAATGCCACCACAAGACTACTCAACTGTGTGACCTGTGGGCAAGTCACTTAATCTCTGGTGTCCATCAGTTTCCTTACCTGTTAAATGGGGGTAATAACACCTATTTCCAGGGTTGTTTGAGAAGAATGCAACAGTATTTGTATGATACTCTGTAAACCTTTGTCTTATACAATCACTAGCTACATATTTGTATCACTTTCTTAGCACAGTACACATGTATATAATACAGCTAAATCCCTACTAGTACAGAACAGTGAATCCCTGAGAAAAGGGGACACTGTAATCCAATTCATATTATTTGAAGTTATAATCATGTAAAATATGGTAGTTAGTTCCATCCCAATGGAAATGATGTGAGAATTCCCTTCACAGGATTCCTTATTCACATTTATTGGGAACTAGATATGAGAAATGGAGAGAAGCTAGAGATGTACTTTTACAGATCAGAAAACTGAAGATGGGGGGTGGGAGGTGGGGCAGGATGAAGTAACTTATCTGAGATTGCACAATGACTTCAGCCTGAGTTAGAATTAGAACCCAAGAAGTAATTTCTCTAAATCATTAAAAACCCTGATTCTTCCTTGGGAGTACTGGACACCAAGAATCTTCCACCAGTGATTTTGCTGTTGCTGGTTATTGGTCGGTCCAAAAGAAAGTGAGACTTGCTGTTTGATTGAGGGAGGAGGGCATGGGGAAATGTGAGTCTGAGAACCCAAACATTGGGCCTAGATGGACCCAAAATAACAAGGGTTTGGACCAATACCCAATAGTCTAGGGCCAATTTAAATAGTATCGACACCCTCCTCTTCCAGCAAACCCCTTCAACTCAACAAGTATGTATTAAGATGATCATTTTACTATGAGATAACAAAATTTAGAATAAGCTACAATCCAACCTTGCCACACAAGATAAAGATTTTAGAGAAAGGAGTCATGTCTCCTATGAACTACTCTTTGGGTCCAAGGCCATCTCCCTCTAATTGTATTGTCTAGCCTACATCTTTCCATGTTGTCTGTAAGAATAGCATGACTTGTCAATTACAAATCTAGTTAACACAAGTGGGCTCATGGGGCTTTGTGGGAAAACATTAATGTTTAGAAATTACTATGGTTTAAAAAGAGCAATCATTAAAATTTTAGACTATTATTCTTAAACCATATAGTAATTATGTAACTTTTATTTATCTTTCATTTTTGACATTCACTTCTATAAAAAATTACATAATTTAAAAAACTACATTTAACAAGTGTAGCAGTCCCCTGATAAAACAATCTAGTCCACCTGGAAATTACTTTCATCAGACCTGATTCTTGATGAAGCGCTGCTTGCTACCTTGGGCAATCACTACTTTCTTTTCCAGGGATTCACTTTAGTGATATTATCTAATTTCTGCCAAGTTACTGAGGCTCCAAGAATACATTTTCTTCTTTTTATTTTGATGATCAGGTCCCAAAAATAAAAGTAGAAAGTCAGTCGGGGAAGTCTTCCTGAAAAAGGTGTCATTGAATCATGCTTTAAATGAGACTGGGTTTGCATTTGGATTTCTACTTCTAGGGAATTACATACATTGTTGGAGGGGCAAGAATTTTAATTAAGAATCTCTTAGGAATTTGCAGAAAAGTGTGGGGTATTTGGGGGGAGAGTGATTAGCCAGCCCAGTTTGGTTGGAGCATTATCAAGATCAGAACAAAGCAGTATGAAATAATAATATTCTGCCCAGCTGTCTATGATCTCTGTCTCCCCTGCTAGTTTCTCTGTATAAAGTGTTGTCTGTGACTGTTTATCAATGAAAAGCTAGCTCCATGTCATGCCCTCGCCCCATGCCTGTCACCAGTAGGCATGGAGGCAGCCTTTCAATATACTGCCCTCAGCATTGCAGCCCAAATTTCCCCTATTCCCAGAGGAGTCCTGGGCTTTTCCCCTCAGGGGAGATTAATTCCTGGCATTCTTCAAATAGAGAATTGTTCTCGCTTATCTCTTGGCTCAGCTGGCAGACCATGCACCCCCAAGGAGGCAGGGACTTCATCAAATTGTGTCCCTGCATCAGGGTGATGGATACAGCTATTTTGGAAAGCTCATCCAGACCATGAGAAAGTACACAGCCCAGGAGTGGGGTGGAATACAAACCTTCACCTGTGCTGTATCTCTGAGCATCAGGTGGGGATGTCCAGATTTCATGGGAGTGGCCCTCCTTTTCTCCTGGGCACTCCAAGTGCCTTGTCCTCATCTGCTCCCTGCCACCATACTTCCTCTCACTTCCTGCTGGCCTTTTTTTCATTCCTCTTATCTCTTTAACATCTTCTTTACCCACCCCCACTCCACAGTTAGTCTATCCTCAATCATTTCTCTCTTGTACCTGAAACAAGTCCTATAAGA
The DNA here is from genome assembly GCF_028583685.1 of Petaurus breviceps papuanus. NCBI lineage: Eukaryota > Metazoa > Chordata > Mammalia > Diprotodontia > Petauridae > Petaurus > Petaurus breviceps. Next base: position 14,136,394 of record NW_027185784.1, read on the forward strand.
CACAAATATCCTGGAAAAGACTTGTGCTGGGAGCAGGACACAGTAGAACAAAATGTCACTGGGTGGCTTAGTGAAGGGAGGGTAGAGTCATGGGGTAGATGGGAGATTGTTCTGACTGAAAAGACCCCACTACAACCCTGGTCTGGGGAGCTCAGGGTCTGCCAAGAAGGGACACCTTAAGAGAAGTCAGGAAAGGAAGGGACGCAAAGAGGACAAACTTCCTGGACCTCCCTACTCTGCCCTCCCTCTCTAGAGAGGGCCTTCCTGAAGTCTTGCCCTGGCAGCAACCCTAGGGTCTATTCTTTGAGGAGGGAGAGGCTCAGTAGGGGGAAGGGGGTTCCGCCTGAATCTCCTTTCTATTGAAAGCTATTTAAAGCTGGGTGGAGGAGGGCTCAGCCGCCTCATGGCTCCCCTGGGGCAAGCCTGGATAGGGTTGGGATCCCAGTGCTCAGGTCTGTTTTGAGTATACCACTAGCATCCAACCTCTTAATTAGATTCCAAATGGTCTTGAGGTAATAATAGCCTAAGGCAGGTGCAAGTTGCTGCTTCATTTTTGGGGGTACCTCATTTGGTGATAGGGTTTGAAATCCTCTTGGCCTCCCCCTTCATATTCCACTATGATGTTTGGATGAAATAACTATATATTCCAAATGTTTCTATCAAGCAGACATGCTGCTAGGCTCCCTCTTTCCTGATCATGAGCTAATATCACAGGATTTTAGGGTCTAAAGAAGTCTTAGAAATAAAATATAATCCAAGCCCCTTACTTTTACATTGGAAGAAACTAAGGCCCAGAGAGCTCATGTCTCTTGACCAAGGTCACACTTGGTTGTAAGTAAAAGAGCTGCAATGGAAGGGCCCTCGGAGGCCATTGAAATAATGTCCAATCATCCATCATCTTACAGGTGATTTTCCCAAGGTCACACACACTATAAGCAACAGAGGTTTCCTACCCTTCCTAGCAAATGTCTTTTCATCAGTTGTCTTCTTAGGAAAGAGGCTCAGATCCAGTAATTCACAGGAAGGTGGTGATTAATGGCTCACATTCATTCAATCCACTCTACTTCTAAAAAGCAACTGCAGTTTAACAAGGAACAAAGTCTTAAAGAAATGACTAAAGAAAGGTGGAATTTTATAGACCTTATTCAAAGAAATATTTCTGGTTGGGAGGAAAGGGATACAGTGGTCTTCCCCTGCCCTTCCATGCCTCTAGGAAGGGTGGCATCTGCTAATGCAAATCCCTGGAGAAGGCATCAAAACCCAGTAGAAGGGAAGTTGAAATCACCTATTCTTTACTTCAACAGGATTTCAGAAAAACCTGGAAAGAGTTACATAAATTGATGCTGAATAAAATGAGCAGAACCAAGAGAACATAGTACACAGTAAACAGCACCATTGTGTGATGATCAACTTGTGTGTGTGTGGTTTTTTCACTTTTTCTCTGCTTCTTCTTTTAACACAACCTGACTAATGTGGAAATATATTTAACATGATTGCACAGTAAAACCTATATCAGATTGCTTGACGTCTTGGGGATGGGATGAAGGGAGAACAATTTTGAATTCACAATCTTATTAAAAATGAATTTTGAAAACTATATTTACATATAATTGGAAAAAATAAAAATACTATTTACAAAAAAATATATAGAAAATATCTGCCATGGTCAGGAAGTTTAGCAAATTAGTTTTAAATCAGCATTTTACAGCAAAGATAAGGATGGTTTCTGTCCTATCAATATCGGACTGCCTAGAGCAGGGGTGGCCAATTCAAACCAAAATTTACACTAAATTGTAAATAAGGATCCCTGCCTATAGCCTATCGACTTAGAAAACATCTGATTTTTGTATTTGTTTATTTTGTTAAATATTTCCCAATTATGTCTTAATCTCTTTTGGGTGTGTTTGAAGTCTATGGCCTAATCTTGATGCCCCAGAACCAGGCTAAATACAAATAGGAAAAGTGTGTGTATATGTATATGTATGTGTGTGTATATGTATGGATAGATATGTATATATGTATATAAAAAGCATAGATTTTTCCAAATCAGTAGGCAGCCACAGGGATTTGTTTCTTTTAAGTTTGACAGCACACATAGCTAATATGTATATGTATCAGAGAAGGGACAGGAATCCCTATCTTTCCATCTTCTACTCTCTATTCACTATTGCTTCTGGATATAGGACCTTAATAAATATAAGAGCTCACTTGATTTTAAAAATTTGAAGGGTTTTCTTTCTCTTATTTGGGAGAAGAATAAATGCTGAAAAAGGAGGTGCCTTTTTGATCTGTGGTAAAGGAGTGAATTCTTGACTAAGCAAGGAATAGGATAAAATGTCTATTTCAATTATGTAAAATAAAAAAAAAACTTTTGCACAAGCAAAATTAGGGAATACAGGATAAAAGAACTGATCCTAAACAGAAAATTTTGCATCAAAAATCTGATATTTACTGTAAGACAAAAGCCATTCCCTAACAGGCAAGTGGTAAGGATATGGACAGTATTCAACAGAAATGCAAATGATCAAGAAATAAACAAAAAAATGCTCCAGATCAACATTATGAGAAATACACCATGAATTTTCACCTCAAAACCATCAAGCTGACTGAGAGTAGTCCAAGCCCAGGCTGTTAGAAGAGAGGAAAATCAATAACTATCCATAGCCTTTACTAGGTTTACACCTGAAGGAATTCAGTGGTAGAAAAGTCTCATTATAAAAATAATCTTTCTAGTGCTACTGGTGAAAAAAAACCCCAGAAACAAATCTTTGAGAATGAATAAATTTAAGTAGATGATTATGTAAAGGTGGCAGGGGAGATAGTGAGAATTTATTAAGCACCTACTATATGCCAGTCACTGTGCTTGACAACTATTATTGCACCAAGAGAAACAAAGAATGAGAAATTCGGAGAAAATGAGCATGAAATGGTACATCACAAATAGACAAATCCCACAATGATGCAATAATGTAAATGTAAATACTAAAAGGCAGCTGGCTCAGATGAAATGTAATAAACCATCTGGGATCCTTCCTCTCATCTGGAGAAGCAAACTGTAATGTAGAAGGCCCTGTCAGAAGTGGTCCCTATGCCCATTTGTTCTTCACTGATTTTCTTTCTTACAAGGAGGGTTTAGTAGAGGAGGAGTGTTGGAGATGGGGTTGTTGTTTAAAATGACCCCATTTGGGGGCTTTCTTGGCAAAGATACTGGAGTAGTTTCTCCCATTTCCTTCTCTAGCTCATTTTACAGATGAGGAAACTGAGGCAAACAGGGTTGAGTGACTTGCCCAGGGTCACACAGCTATTAAGACTCTTGAGGGTGGATATGAACTCAAGCCTGGCATCTGTGCCATCTAGCTGCCTGTAGAGGTAGAGTTAATGACTGATTAATGAAATACAACCTAGTCTGGACCCTACTGACTTTCAAGCTGGAAAACTTGCTCTAACTCATTTCAGTACCACCTAAAGGCCAAGGGAGTTGGGGAGCTGGGGGGAGGCAGAAGAAGGGCACTGAACTAATAAGGCCTGAGTCACACTGGAAAGAAGTAAGGAAGGTCTAGGGGCTTGAGAATGACTAGAATATTATAGAACAGCAGGTAATAAGGTCTCAAAATGTAACCTAGTGACTTATCAGCAAAATATTTAAATTGTGAAGGTCCAGGCCTTCAAGGCTGAACCCAATATGAACATTGGTAATGAACCACATTGGGGGTGGGGGGAGGGAGAATGTGTGTTGGAGAAGAGGCTCATCCAAGTACAACTCTTGGACACAAGAATGAGAAGGGCTTGAACTAATAAGCTACAAGGCACAGAATGGTGTGGAGGAACATACCTGTAACCAAAGTCTTCATTAGTACTGTGAGTCATGTGCACTGTGCAGGTTGGGAAAGGATATAGATGAGATCTTTCCTTACTTTTGGGAAGATTCAATGCCAAGATGGCACTGTAACAACAGTACTGGAACCAAGAAAAGTACTGCTCACCCAATACACGTTACTTGATTTCCTGACAAACCAATTTTCTTTTCCCACAATGACAAGGCAATTCAAATCCCAATTGGAGTAATTGTATAGGGCTCTTAAGAAAATTTTCTTGATTCACTTTAAGTTGTTTCTTTTTAAATCCCTGTATTCCTTGTTGTGTGAAATAAACCTGTTCTGTTCAATGCCTTCTGAGCTTTGACATTTGCAAAGGTACTGAAGGAAAACTCATAAGTCACTAATAATTAAAGAATTGCAAATTAAAAGTAATTCTAAGGTTCCAACTCACATCATATCTATCAGACTGGCAAAGATGACAAAAAAGGAAAATAGTAATTGATGAATGGTCTAGAGGAAAATAGGTACATTAATGTAATGCTGTTAGAGCTGTGTGTTGGGCCAGAAATTTTTTTTTTGGAGGGGGAGGGCAGGGCAATTGGGGTTAAGTGACTTGCCCAAGGTCACACGGCTATTAAGTGTTAAGTGTCTGAGGCCACATTTGAACTCAGGTCCTCCTAACTTCAGGGCTGGTGCTCTATTCACTGTGCCACCTAGCCACCCCTGGGCCAGAAATTCTTGAAAGCAATTTAGAACTGTCCCCAAAATGTCATTTAATCATGCTACCCAAGATTCCATGGGAGCACTGAGCACAAAGACCTATGCCTATCTCTGTATTCACTATCCCCTTTTCTATCCCTTTTCAGAGCTGCTTCTGTCTTAAGGCTTCTCAACAACTCTGACTCATGCCCCCATCAAAGGTCTTCCCAGGAACATCTAAATATGACTTCTATAGCTCAATCTAACAAGATATAAAATATAGACCATCTTTGACAAATGTGATGAATACAGAGAAACCTGAAAAGACTTACATGAACTAATGCAAAGTGAAAATAAGCAGATACAAAGAGACAATATAACCACAGCAATCAATGAAAAATGAAAGCCCTCCTTTTATATATGTTTTCCTTTGATGATTTTAGCTCCCCACTGTAGGTTAAAATGTTATCTTTATTTAGGTGAGTTCCAAATGCATATATCCAACTCTAAAAGCTCCTGAAAGATAACACTGCCAGGTGTCTCAGGGAGTAAGAGCACTGGCTCCAGGGTCGGAATGACCTAGAGATCGAATCCCGGGCTCAGACACGCAGCACCACACCCAGAAATAACTGGCCGTGTAACCTTGAGCAAGTTACTTAACCCTGATTGCTTTAAAAAAAAAAAGAGATAGATAACACCTTACAGTGGACCAAGGACCAACTTTGTCATCAGTTAGACCTGGGTTCAAGTCTTACCTCTAACATAGTGGTTTCTTAACCTGGGGTCCCTAAATTTGGTACTCTCAAAGGGAACACAATACCAAAAAAGTTCAGTATTCTGTTCTGACACATACTTTTTGTCACTAAAAGCTCAATGCCCCAGACAACTTTATAAAAATTTTAAGTTTAGAATCTAGGAGGGGGTGAAGTTATAGTCCAAACCAAAACAAAAAATAACCTCACCAATATGCCAGTCCCTAATTTTTTTTTTGGGGGGGGGAGGGGTTGGCATTTCAAACTATATTCAAAATAAAATTGCTCTGACTCTTTCACACTCCTTAACTCCTCTCCCTCTTAACCCTTTGTTGAGGGAACCAACATCCTTCCAGTCAACCCAGGTCCTTGACCCTTTCTTCTCTCATTCCAGAAATTCAGTGGAGCTACACTATTCCTACAACATCCCTTGGCTTATCTTCAGCTTCCCCTTGGTCCTTGTCTCCACCCTAGTTCAAACCCTCATCATTTTTGACCTGGACTACTATAATAGCCCCCCATATTAAACTTCCTTGTTTTCCAGTGAATTCGAGAAATATTTCTTGAATACCTATTATGCACACAGCATTGTAATAGTCATTCAGAGATGCACATGTGTAACCATGTCATTCTCCTATTGAAAAATGTGCAGTGTCTCCCCTTGTCTTGATCAAATACAAATTTGTCAGCCTTGGAACTACCCTCAATCTAGCTCTGACTTTAGTTAGACTAAAATTGGCTCTAGAAATCAAGAAAGGTCTCACCTCTCACTCAACACTTCACCTCCTGACTGAGCACATGTTTGAAATGCAGCTCTCCCTCACAGGTGGCATTTCCCCATGTAAAAGCTTTCTTCCCAAATCACAAACTATGTTCTCTTCTTCCTTAATTTTTCTTGTGTTATATTTATTTACATATGTATTCACACACCTATACATACATGCATATACAACACATAAAATCCCCACCATCATATCAACATGGCAACTGAACCACTGTCATTGCTAAGCTTGGAGTATGAGATGTCTAAAGGGGAGTATGGGGAGGGTAAAAGAGAAAAGAGAGGTTTGGTGACTTCGAGTCAGTGAAAGCATTGGATCCCTGGGGACTCTGGAGGTTAATAGTCATCTAATCTAAGGCCTGCAGCAACTTGTTTTGCAAAGCCAAGTACAGAATGAAATGCCCCTTACTCTCTAGTCATCTGTCACTCTTTCTACTAGAATGCTGTTTCTTTGCGAGTGTTCTAAACTCATAGCCACAGTTATTGAAGTAGGGTTGGCTAGAAAAAGGTCAGATCTTATACTCTCCTGACCAACCTGATTTCTGGGGGACATCAAAAGCCTATCCCCACTGGATAAAGAATAGAATAATACTCTTGGAGTTTTCCAAAGGAAATTATTGCATTTAATTAGTCTTCTCTCTCTCCCCCACCATTTCAATAGCCCTCACCCCCTACTCCCCACCAACTTAGACTTGAACTGGAGAAAATTTACTATATATTAGATTTAGAGCTGAAAGGGGCCAAAGACTCTCTAGTCCAACATTCTCATTTTACAAATAAGGAAATAAAGTTAAATTACTTGCCCAAGGTCATATAGGCTAATCAGCAGCTAGCTAGAATTCAACTCTTTCCCTAGCATTATACTCAATTTAAGACTATCAGCAAATTTAGAGACTAGGCAGACAGTCTAAGAGCAGGTGATCCAAAGAGCATTTTATATTTGGTTTTGGAATATGCTTTATGATTTCCTTGAGTGCATTCTGACAAGACAGACAGGAGACTGCCTAGGGAATATGCTGGGCAAAAAGGATTAAAAGCCAGAGTTAGATGAGAAAGATCAATGTAAATTATTCTCCACTTAGCCTCAAGTCTCTCTCGGTTCAATCTTCAAGTGTCGAGGCCTTCAAAGCAAAGCTGAATCTGAGCACTGATAATGGGAACGTTTGCTTGTTCCTCTGGACCCTATAGCACTTAAATGTCCAAATTCATCTACAAGTTTCCCTATGCTATTCATTTGACTTATATTTATGTATACACTGTTTCTTTCAACTAGAACATCTCATGAGTAGGATCTTTCATAATTCCATGTCCAACATGGGATGCTTTATATAGGAGAGTATCAAGGAATAACTAGTAATTTAGCACGTGCCTAATCAAACTCAAGTTCCATATTGCTGTTGTGAGTATCACCATCCTTCTAGATTCACAACCCTGCAATCATCTCCTGATTTTCTCCTTCCTCTCATCCCATATGGTCAACTTGCTGGCAAGGAAACTATCAATTCTAACTCATAATTCATCAATTCCCCTCATAGGTCCTCTATCAACTGGAGTCTAGGAGAGAGGAACTAATAGGTTCCAACAACATTACCAATTCAACCAGTGTTTAGTTAAGTGCCTACTATGTGTAAGACACTTTCCATGGTCCTGGTAATATAAACACAAAACCTGCCCTCAAGCTTCTATTTTACTAGAAGGATAAAACAACCGGGCCTTTAGAAGGGTCTCCCCTGGATTATTGTACCACCTTCCTACCACTTGTCTCCAATCCAGTGACCAAACTGATATTCCACACCCATCACTTAATTCTTCAGTGGCTCCCTAAAGCTTCTAGAAGTACTTCTCAAATGGGGGAAAAAAAAAAGAAAAGCCCTCCATAATGATTCATTACCTATCTTTTCTGTATTATTTCATTTTATTCCCCTTCTTGTACTTTCTGTTCCCATGAAATTGGCCTGCCAGTTCCCTACACAGGACATTTCATCTTCCAACTTCTCCATCCTTCTTCACAAGTGGTTCCACTCCAGATTACAGCCACCACTTACACAGATAGCCATACAAGTTTTCCAAAGCATCATATGTGTTATTTCATTTAGAATTAAAGGGGGAAAAATAAATTAAAGGATTAAAAGATGGAAAGCAAAGAACTAGAATCTAGGAAATGGCTGAACAAAGAAATTGTCACACATGAACATAATGGAAAATTATTGTGCCTAAAAAACCCTAAAGACAAAACTGAAAGAAGACTGGAGAAATCATGGGCAGTTAGTTTGCAGTGAACATAAAGTGAGTAAAAGCAGGAGAATTGATACCAGGGCAGCAGTATTGTAAAGAAAAACAACTCTGAAAGGCTTAAAAGCTCTACTGAATGTAGTAACCAAACATGTCGCCAGAGGACCAACGATGAAGCCTATTTATCCACCTCCTGACGGTGATGGACACAAGGTGCTAGAAATATTTTCGGATGTGAATTTGTTTTGCTTTGGCAGCTTTTCATTGGAAAAGAGTAGCAGGTAAAAAGGGGAGGTTAGCAATACAGATGCCACCAAAAAGAGGGCCATCCAAACACTTTAAAATGCACAGAAGGGAACAGAACGGAGTACAGAGAAGCAGGACAGTTTTCAAACAGGACAGGCAGACAGAAGTCTTTTTTAAAAGCCCCAATTAGGGTCTGGGAATAAGCACATAAATCCACATACAATGGTACAGGGGTCTCAAGAGCCCTGGTCCCAATTTAGCCACCAACAATTCAATGCTCTGGAACCTCAGTGTTCTCATATGTAAAAGGAGGGGATTGGAACAGGGTCCTTCCTGTGTGATTCCATGCAAAACTATTCCTACTTTTCTTTTTTAATGCAGTGCACATCCACTTGCCCTAATGGCTCAATCTGTTCAGACCAGTCCCCAAATCAGAACACCCTCAGAGGGGGTTGGCAGGAAGATAAGTGGAAAACACCCTGAGCTTCTCAGTTGAAGCCACAAGATAAATACCTTGGATTATTCATTATTGTGATTTGGTGAGTGAAGGGCAAGGAGGGCAAGGTCAGGTACCAAACCATGCACCATGAGCCCATGACTCAGAATGAGCCAGGTTTGCTTCTAGTCTGTCTCCTTCTTGGCCCAGGCTGGGGAGGAGGGGAGAGAAGAGGGGCCAGTTCCAAGGGCCACCCCTCCCAAGGGGCTCAATGTACCTGCTGAGTGATTCCTCTCTTGCTAGGGGAGGTGTCAATTCTAATTTCTTAAGGGTCACTCAAACTCTGACACTCTGCCTGCTGGGTCTTGTCTTTAGCTGGAAAGAGCATATTAACCTCCTTAAAACAATACCCCTCCTGGTGCCTCCTAATCCCCTTTCTTGCTCCAGACCATGTGAATCCAGATATGCAACTGATCTGTCTTTCTGGGCAGCATGCCGAAGAGCAGCCAGCCCGGCCAGCATGCAGTGAAGGGCTACGGGGATGTGATGTGATGGGAGTGTGAGTGGGCAGGGGGTGGGGGTGGGGAGGCAAGGAGTCTCTTCTCTTGCCAACTCTTTCATGCAGATCTCTGAAGAATGTTCCTATGCAATTTTAGAACAGTGAGCCAGAATCCTCAAAAAATAGGCAGAACTGTCCAGTTCCCTAACCCCTGTCCCAACCCCACATAGGTTTTTAATAATAGCTAAACATTTAAAATATACTTTACATTTTATAATCTCATTGAATAAACAGCCACAACTAGCTGGGGGACTTGAGGGCTCAGGATATCAGAAAAGACCATAAAATGGATTTCTGCTATCAACTCTTCTCGATAACTAGCAGTGTGAACTGACCTCTCTGTGCCTCAGTTTCCTAATCTGTTCATGATCTACACTAATACCTTTCTTAAGGCATTAAGAGATGTTCTTGGAAATGTTTAGAGATGTACTCCAAGGATAAAATGAGATATGAAACAGTTGAGAGGGAAGAAAGAAGGGAGAAGAGGTGGTGAAAAACAGACTTGTACAAGGAATTTCTTCTTGAGGTAGAGAGAGACCTAAGTCTGTGCACAAGGGGGTAGATTCATGTGGAATCATACTCCTTTCTTGATGGATCCCAAAGAACATAAAGTTCTTTCCCTTTGGTATGTGAAATCAAAATTGTGAGAGTGCCGTATTCCTTAATTCCCAGTGATAGACAACCATCACCAGGGGAAAAATCAATGGTCAAGAATAAGACACTGTGCACTTTGTGAGCTAGCTGGGCAGTGGCCATGGTACCATGTCACTCAGCTGTAGGGGAAAATGTATTGAGGCTATGTGTGATCAGAAAAAACGGACCAGGCAGTCAGAGTTCAGGTATTCAGGTACTCAGAATAGGGTATGCAACCAGTACACGGGGAAAGGACATTGGACACACCCTTTTTGGAGGATTTACAGGCAAGCAAGGAGTCATAGGGTTTGAGAAAGTAAGGGGAGGCAGGGAAGACGCCTGAATGAGCCCTGGTGGAGGAAGTCACCCATGGCAATGAAATCATGGATTACTCAGTGTGAAAGTATCCAAGCACATTCACTCCTCCCATACCTAAAGTACACATACTTTCGGTATCCAACAAACAGCCCCCATAGGAATCAAATTTGAAAACAACCTTGTTCGAAGTTTCATCTGAAGAGTCAGGTTTCTATCCACTCACCAATCCCAAATCCCCAAACTACCCCAACCCACACACAAACCCCAAGGCTGTGTAAACAACAACCTGCCAGTTGTGGCAGTGTCTCTGTTGCTGGTGCTAAAGACCTCAGTGGCCAGGCTCCATTCCTTGCCTTACTCAAACAGCTGCCCAAGGCCAAAGGGAAGTCCCCAATAGACTGCTGCCAGTCCAAGGATAATAACTTCTGAAAAGTACTCGTGGGACAGCGAGAAAGTTTTGGCCTTTGAGGTCCCCAGTGACTGACCTTCTTCCGTTCAGTGGACACTAATGACCAAAACAGTGAAGCACAGCTTTCCAAGTTTCCAATCTTTTTTAGCTTTGTTTTGGAGGGAATTCTCCCCCATCCAGGAATTTCCTGCAGGTTCAAGGACAATCCTTTACAGAATCTGAGTTGTTAGGGTCCAAAATTAATGATGGAATCAGATTTAGAGTTGGAAGAAGTCTCAGAAACCATCCAGACCCCTCTCATTCTATAAATGAGGAAATTAAGACCTGGAGGGAGGGGTCACACAGCAAAATGTGAAGGAGCAGAGGGGAACCAGACAGGTCCTGGATCTAACTTCTGGGACTCCTTCCACAGTATCATTCTGCTACAGAATCTGATGCCTGGTGGCTTTTGTTCAGGGTAATCTTTGAATTCTCCCACATTTAACAAGCTCTGAAGCTTGTCCTACAGAACCTGCCCAGTGTATGTGTGGCAATAAGATTCAAGCTCAGACTGAAGCTTCTGAGCAATTATTATTTTCATAGTCCCTCTCTCATCTGAAAGGTTTTCTCCAACGAATTACTATCCTTTAATCTTCCAGCATCATCTCCCCTCCAGGAAGTCCATCTGATAGAGAAGAGGGGCAAAAGGATCTGTCTCCTCAAATCAACACAAGAACAGCCCATCATGTATCATGTACCTAATAACATAGCTTTTCAATAAATCACTGACCTGAGACCTAAACCTTTACTTTTGCAGAATGCTCTCTGCAGGGTGCCTTGGTAGCATTGTCCCACTCCTAGGTAGCTGGGGACTCTACCCACTGGTCCTTTGCTGGGCCCTCCCAAAGACTCTAGGGGAGGAGGAGATACCCAGTGAACCATCTAAAATGATTTCTTTGACTTCTAAATGAAGGATTTCTAGTCCCTGCTGAAGCTACTTCTCCTGGAGGCCTTCAGAAAGACCTGGTTCTCTAGGACTGCTGACCAAAGAAGAAACAGGCAGCCATGGCCTGGTTTGGCCACTGACCTGCTGTGTGACAATGAAAAAGTCCCATCTCTTCTCTGGGAGTTGACCTAGATTAGGGGTTCTATAACCTTGGGGCTAACTAGGGTCTATACACTTTTAAAAAAATGTTGATAATTGTATTTTATGCTAACTGGCTTTCTTTGTAAGCATATATATTTCATGCATTGAAAACATTCTGAAAAGAGGTTCATAGTTTTCAGAATGTCACAGGGGTGCATGTCACAAAAACTCCTTGTCTCTCCCATCTTTCTCCTTGATCCTTATTGCCACTCCCCTCTTCTCTCCTGATGCTCCCTTCTTCTTCTTCTTTTTTTTTTTTTAAAGCAATCAGGGTTAAGTAACTTGCTCAAGGTTACATGGGCCAGTTATTTCTGGGTGTGGTGCTGAGTGTCTGACCCCGGGATTCGATCTCCAGGTCATCCCAACACTGGAGCCAGTGCTCTTACTCGCTGAGCCACCTGGCCGCCCCTGCTGCTCCCTTCTTTCTGCCTTCTCTCTCCCTTACTGTAATTTGGCCCTCCTCTCTTCTCTTCTTTTATCATCCCTTGTTCTGTCCTCTTCTTTCTTTCTCTTCACTGGTTTTGGAAAAGAGAAGCAACAAGGTCTTTAAGGCTTTGCTTAGCCCACAGTGCCTTGGTGCTTAGCAAGGTACCCAGCACTTAGCAGGCACTAAATTAATGCTTATTGACTATTGCCTAACAAATGGTCAGTGGTGGTTTGTGAGGGCTGTGTGACTAGCTTTTGCCCAAAACACAGCACTCCTTAAATCCATTTTCAAGAGCATGCCCTGATGGAACAGAAATGGGAGCCAGCAGTCTTCACCCCTGAAGTTGGGGCTCACTCCTTTGGCCCCAAAGGGAACTGGATTAACAATTTCTCCTGAAATAGACAGCAAATTAAGGGTTCATGAGGTCCTTTGAAGACCTGTAGGTCTTCTGTAAAGAGGCAACTGTAAAGAAATCATACAGGTAAATAAATATTTAACAACTGAAAATTTCTCCCATGTTTCCCCCTCCCCCATGGGAGGTAGGGGGTGGAGAATTCCACTGAGAGTTAAAGGCAGGGCTCCTTTTAAACAAAGCCAAGCCGAGTGCTGTTCGTGAGACTTCGGAGCCAACTAAGGAAGCCAGAGTTTCCTATGGGAGCCGCCCAGGGAAGTGAGTTGAGGCTTAGGTCCCAGCAAGAATCCTGTGTTGGAGCCAGGTGTCCTGAGAGCAGGCAGCCTGTAGATCCTCCAGAAGCTGCCAAGGCAAAGCCAGCTGCTTATGACATCATGGAGGAATGAGAGGAACGAACACCACATATAGAATGATATGGTTCTTACATAAGCCTTCCGCTCAGAGGAAACGGGGTTCAAAAGGAAATACTCCTCTCTGTGAAGCCCTGCAGGTCACAAAGGATGGGCCAGTCAGTCTACTGCCTGCTAATAACCCCATCACTGCTAACTAGCCAAAAGAGGACAATTTAGGCAATAAAGACTCAGGCTCTTAAAGGCATAAGAAAGACACACTCCTCTTTTCATTCTCCCCCATCTTCTGACCCTTCCTTTCTCTTCATTCTCTTTTCTTCCTTATCTCTTTCCTTCTTCCTTTTTTCATTGCCCTGGCTGTCCTACACCTGGCAGGTTCTGAATCTCCAGTGATGTCTAGACCAACTCTGTCTGGCTACTCCCCTACTCAAGGCACTGGGAAGGAAATGACCAATGCATCAATGCTCTTTGAAGTGGAGGAAACATTTGAAGTGGCAGGAAAATAAGTAAGTCACTGTCCCATCTGCAAAATGGAAGCAGACCACAGAATGTTCAAACAAGTGCTCTCTCCCACCCCAACACACACATTTTAGAAATGGAGAAAATGAGGCCCAGGCCCAAGGAAATTAAGTAATTTACCTGAGAATACATACCTAGTAGATAAGAGGGGGATAAGAAATAGCCTACATTCCCTCTCCCCTACCTGCTCTCCCACCCCTACATTGGTAGTATAGACAATAGGTTAGAACCAAATTCCAAATGCACCCCAGTGATCTTGGACCAATCACTTAACCTCTTTGGGACTCAGTTTCCTCATCTGTAAAATGAGGGAGCTGAAGGAAGGGGTGGGAAGAGAGAATTTAGAACTCAAAATTTTAAAAGAATGCTAAAAGAAATAATAAAAGTTTTTTTTTTTTAAATGAGAGGAGGTTGGACTAAGTAATCATCATTTAACTGTCATTAATTAAGGAAAGTATAAATTGAGGTAGGTCAACTGACTCCAAGGTCAGTGGCATTTTCCATATTCCTTACTAACTTGAAGTGACCATGACAGCACAAAAAGCTGCCAAGAAGGACACACTCTTAGGACAATTATCTTGAAGATCCAGAAGATTCATAGGGGAACCTGAAAGGAAAATAAAGATGACAAGAACAGCTGATCAAAGAGAAGAAACTGTGGACTAGAACAATGGCTTGCAGATGGACTGAGGGAGTACCATTTCTAATTTAAACTGACCTGAAGATCCCCCTAATAGGCTTTTATCTCAGGGAGATCACTGAGGAAAGAAAGAAAGACCCCCACACACCAAAATATTTATAGCAGCACTTTTTTGGGGGGATATCAAAGAACTGGAAACAAAGTAGGTACCCACTGATTGGGGAATGGTTAAATAAATTTAGTCCGGGAATGTAGTGAATTATTATTGTGCTTTTTAACAAAAGGTGAATGAATGACATAGGAAAAATGTGTATTAATTGATGCACAATGCACAGTAATACAATGAGTGTGACAATCAGAAGAAAAAACTCAAAACAACAGAATGTAAAGGCTGAATAGTCAGAAAGTATAAGTGTGGTCCCAAAAGAAGAGATATGAAAAGCCACCTCCCTACTTCTACTTCATAGAGGCAAGAAGTCCATGGGTTTGGAACTGCCTATATTTAGATTTTTTTTTTTTTGAATGTCATTTGGGTCTGTTATTCACAGATCATATAATTAGAGTTAAAAAGGTTCTGTCAGCCAGACAAAACCTCTTTTCCCATATGCCAGGTTCATGACCCCAGCATTATCTTCCCTAATTCTCTCCCACCTCACATATCCACTTGAAGATGCTACAGCTTGGTGTTTCTACCCCCACCATCTTATATAGCCAATCCTCTTCTCTTGTCTCACACAGCTGTTCAGGCCCTTATTATCTCTTCCCAAGATTATTTTAAAGACCCTCTGGATAGGTCTCCCTGACTCAAGTCTCTAACCATTTCAGTCAATCCTCCACAATAGTGATAAAGCCATTTTCCTTAAATAATCCGACCATGGTCAATCCCCTACCATAAATCCCAGTGCATCCCTACTGGCTCTAGAACAAAATTTAAACTTCTCCATTTTTCTTTTAAAGCTTTTCGCAACTTGGCTTCAATTTAACTTTCCAGCCTCATTGAACTTTATTTCCTGTTAAAAAAAAAAAAAAGGATAGAGACCCAGTGCCCGTTCCTTATTCCCCACAGAGGCCTGGCCATCGCCCATCCCTGCAAAGCATCCCCTCCCTCAATTCTGCCTCAGATTAAGAAGCCTTTGAGACCTTTCCTGGCAGTCTCAATTGTTAGTGCTCTCTCATTTAATCTACCTTTTATTTAATTACTTTATATTTATTTGAATTTATTCTCTTTACATTTATTCTGTATATACTTAGGTTCTTTTTTTCTCTTCCCATTACCACTTAAACTCCTTGTTAGCAGGGAATTGTTTCACTGATTAAATGCCCATTTCCAGTATCTAGAACAGTGCTTGAGGTATAGATGTTTAATGAATGTGTGGTGAATTATTGAACCATATTACTTTACAAATTAAGAAACTGAGACCCAGAGAGGTCTACTGATCTTCCCAAGGCAAGAGAGGTATTAAAGAACAGAGCTAGAATTTGAACCCAGGTCCAAAAGGCAAGGGGCAGCTAGGTAGCTAGCACTGGGCCTGGAGTCAGGAAGACCGAGTTCAAATCTGGCCTCAGACACTTACTAGCTATGTCTGACCATGGACAAGTCATTCGATCTGTTCCCCTTAATCCAGTGGAGAAGGAAAAAACACAATATTCCAGTATCTTTGCCAAAATAACCCCATGACAGCACAGGGGTGTTACAGTTTATAGGGTCACAAGGAGTCAGACACAACTGAGCAAAGGCAAAAACAACCAAGAAGCAAATTGTGGATGGAGTAAAAAGAGACTAATAGGGAAAATAATGTTTTCTGTCCTCACTGTGGTAGAACTTTTTAAGGTCTAAGGGCAAGGTAACCCCCCAAAGTTTGGATAGGGCCACTGAAGAGGTGTTACAAATGAACAATTTGGCTGATTTTTTAAAAGTATTCATTGGCCAGGAGAACACTGTATAAAGTAACAGCAATACCGTACAATGATCAACTCTGAATAACTTGGCTATTCTGATCAATACAATGACCCAAGACAATTTCAAAGGACTTATAAAAAAATGTCATCTCCACCTTGAGAGAAAGAAGTGATGACGTCTGAGTGAATATTGAAGCATGTTTTTCTACTTTGTTTTTCTTGTTTTTTTGCAATATGGCTAATTGGAAATGATTTGCATGATTTCACATGTATAACTGCTATCACGTTTCTTGCCTCCTCAATCAGTGGGGGAGGGGTAGGAAGGAGAGAATTTTAAAATTCAAAAAATTTTTCTAAATGTTAAAAATAAAAAACAAATTTATTAAAAAAAAAACACAAGAATTCACTAGAGCCAACTTTTCTTCTGCAAAGCAATCCAAACCCACAGACTGAGGCTGAGAGGCCATGTAATGTCTCAGGTAACCATCAGCTTTATCTCTCTACCTCTCTGAACCTCAGTTTTTCCTCTCTACAATGGGACAAATTAAAAAAAAATCAAGTACTAGCTACTTCACAGAGTAGTTGTGGGGGGAAAAGAAGTACTTGGCAAACCTTCCAGCATAGCAACATGAATTTCCTTTTCTTTCTCTATCCTGCTCTGGCATTCTGTGCTTTGCTTTGCCTGTGGTGTCAGACTGTGACATCACTGCCTCGACAGAAACAAAAACTTGATTCTGATGCCAGGCCTGGGACTTTCCCCGAGGTGCAGAGTTGGAATCTCAGAGCAACAGGGAATAGGACAGGAAACAAGGAAGAAGCAAAACTAGAAATCACTGCCCACCCGAGCAGAAGGATGAAAGGTCAGCACTGTGTTGTTACAAACCTCTTTCAATAAAGTACTGGCAGCTCACTGAAAAATCAGCCAGCCTTACAGTAAAAGCATGGGGGTGCCTCACTCAGACGGACAGAGTTCTGGGCAGGGGCTTCAGGGAAATGAATGGTTGTGCTCAAGGGAGTGTAAAGTGAGGGCCCATCAACAGGAAAGTTAAGTGGCTGAAGAGATTGATAAAGGAAACGTGCAATCAATGGGGTTTAAGAAATAATGAATATTTTAAAAGAGAAAGAAATAATGAATTTTAAGAGTTCATGTCAAGTTGGACAGACATACATGAAATGATAAAGAAGAAAACAAGCAAAACAAGGAAAACAGTTTTAATAATGGCCATGACGCTGTAAAGGAAAACACTTTTGAAAGATGTCAGAATTCTAATGAATGAAGTGATCAGTTTTGACTTGAAGCATGCCTCCCTCCTTTTGGCAGAGGGATAGGTGGGCCACAGGTATAAAGCAAGGGATACACCACCAGACATGGGCAGCCTGTATTTTTCTTAATTTTACTTCATTTTGGGAGAGTAGGCAGGGTTTTGTGTGGGAAAAGTACTGAAAAGACAATGAGGGAAGTTAAATTTTTAAAATAATATTTAATTTTTTAAATAATGAAACTTAATTAAAAATAATATGTGTGATCTTATATTTTTTATAGTTCTAAGGCAGTTATGTGGCCATAAAGATGTGTGCTTTACAAAAAAACAAAAAACGCCTCTAACCTTTCTCATTTTTGGAAGGACTTCCCATCTAATCCTACTACATTTTTGTGAACTTTAGTATTTCTCTTGGGTCCTGGACATGGTGATCACTGAAGACATGTCTAAAGAGGCCCCAGTGTAGGACAAAAATAACTTTATTTTGAAAGATATAGTATGTATGGAGAGCCCACCTCTATTGAATCCTCTTACGATGAAGTGAATCGTGCATGATTACTTTAAAGAACTCTAACTAAAAAGTGAATGGCGTGTGGATATCATTTTACCATGAGTAAACTGAGGTCATCCCAAGCTTCTCCTACTCAGCTAGACTCATGCAATGTAGCAAGCCCACCCCACCCCAGATTGCTACAGTGTTTCATCTCTGCCAAATCCATAACTTCTTCCGATGGAAAAAAAAAGTTCCTCCTCTGAAATATATATTGAATGCTGTTGCCATCAACCTTTAGACCAAAAGTTACCCAGCATAATGTAAAAGAAATTTTTTAACGCTAATTTCATGACTGACAAGATAGTGATGACACTGAAAAGAAGCAGGGGACAAGGGCTGGGGTCCGAGATGGTGACACCAAAGAAACTGTTCAAAGTAATGTCAGACAGGACTGAAGTTGTGAGAAGAGACCTAGGAATGTTTCATGAGCTCAGGAGGTGGGAGGCAGCAGTATTTCTCTAGGGAGAGAATCTAGAGAACATGCACCTAGAAAGACAGAATGGAGACCTTGAAAACAAAATGTTATAGCAGACACCCCCTCAACCACCACCCCAAGGAAAGATGTTCCCCACATTGAGCCAGTTCATCTTGAAAAATGAATTGCACAGGAGATCTGACCAATAGGTCACTTTGCTAGTCACAAATTAGGGGCTTCCTAGTACTTACAGGATAATATTCCGTCTCCTACCCCCCTCCACAATCTGGCTTTAACTGATCTTTTCTGACCTTTTTCATACTTTTAAATTCTATTTCCTATTTAATAATTCTATATTCCAGCCAAACTGGGACAAAAAAGTTCCCTTATCTTGTGTCCTTTTCTGCCTCCCTGCACAAAAACCTAGAAAAAACTCACTCATCTTGTAATGTAAATAATTGTTTACAGATTGTCTCTTATTCATTCTTTTGATAAAAATTCAATAAATTAAGCACCTACTACCCCCAGACACTTGTGATAAGTGCTGAGGAGACAAAAGACAGTCCCTGCCCTCAAGGCCCTGACAATCCAAACTGGAATGTAAATTCCTTCAGAGCAAAGAATTTTTATGCCCTTCTTTGTAGGGCATACATAGAATTTTTATGCCTTTCTTTGGGCTTAGCACCAAAACCAGCTAGGCAGCTTAATAGTAAATACTTGCTTCATCTTCTGCTATCTAAATTCTATTTCCATCAAACTACCAAAGGATAACTTTACGGAGTAGGGAAAAAAAAAATTCATCCAAATGAACAAAAGGTCAAGAGTCTCAAGGGAAATGATGAAAAAAACAAGTGGGAGAGAAAGGGAGATACTGAAAAGCTGTAATCATCAAAACCATTTAGTGCTGGTTAAAAAAATAGAGGTGACTCAATGGAAGTGATTAGGTCCACAAAATGCCTGTGCAATTACTGTCCCATTTCTTTCTATACACCCTCCATAGGCTAATCCTCTGGTGCCTTTACCATCTCAGTGGTACCAATATAGAACGTTGGCTCTTAGTCTGCTGTTCTCTCTTTTGATGTATGACCCATCTATCTCTTTGTCTGGTCATGAATTCTTGGTGATGTTGGGGTTTTTTTTGGTTTGTTTTTTTTTTGCCATTTCTCTAAGGCCAATTTTTAATTGGAGATGCAGTACAGTCTATTAGACACAATCATACACCCTTCTATTGTTCTATGGCTTACTTATAATTCTTCTCCCTTCTGAGAGAATGATGCCTAATGATTCATATCCATAGCCTGACTGGGAAAATGTGGCTTGGTACAATGGGAAGAGTGCTGCATTAGGAGCCAGAGAACCTGAGCTCACAGCCTGGCTTTGCCATATGCTACCTGGACAACCTTGGGCAAGTCACTGGACCTAGTGGGGATTGTTTTCTCAAACATAAAGTGAGGGGAAACAACCCTTACAGTTTTGAAATCGCTGGTATTATGATTATATAATTTTTTTATTTTTGAACTTAAATAAAAGAAGCTAATAAAATAAAAATTTTGGTAAAATAAAAGTAGCTTCTATATACATTATGAAACAGGAGAGATTGTACATGAAACTGTAAATTACATAAAGCTTTTTCTTTTAAGCATGTAATAAATTCAACATATAACTTTGGTCTCGTGATATTAAAAAGATGGACTTTGGTAGCAGCAAGCAGTTTGGGACCAATGAAAGCAATGCACCTTTTTTTTTTTTCCAAATGCAGGGCAAGTCTATCTTCTCTCTGTTGTCAATCAGTCCTTGACCCCATCCAATTTCATGTCCTTATCTGGCAATATATGATTTCATCATTTTGTTTTCATAAAGCAGATGGTGACTCATAAATTTTGAATTCTTAAATATTTCACTATTTGGGGGAGCAACCCAATTAGTACAATGCCATCTACAACTCAAAACCATTTGGAAAAACCTCCCACAATCAGTTTTATGGTGGGTTTTTTGGTCAAGACCTGTGTTTTCATCAGAACAGAGACCTTTATACTAATGCAGAGAGGGAAACCATCTCTAATTTGTAGTCCTGGACAGCTATCTAGTCAATACTACCCATGGTCACTCAGCTAGGATATGTTCAGAGCTAAGGCTCTTGCTCCATCAATCAGGACATCTACTAGAGCAGTAGAATGTCAGTGTGCATACCCCTGTTTTACTGAAGTTTTAACTGAATATTTGATGAAATTCCTGAACAGTTATTTCTGGTCAGTCCCTTGCATCCCTGGAGCTTATATCACTGTAACACATTGATGGGAAACACTTTGTTATAAAACTTTTCACTCAAAAGAGAGGCTATGATATTTTTTTTCTTTGCCTCTTCGTCAGTTGTGGATCAAAAAGGATATGGAACCTATTATACAAAATATTTTCCAAAAGACTTGTGATGCATAGTATTCTGGACTGCAGAATGTTACCAGTATAAATGTTGGTTGGGTGTGGTTGGATCTGTTGTTAACACTGGACATCAGTACAATGCTGCCTACAACCCTAATGCTATTTTTGCTACAATGCTTGGGGCAGCTCAGGCACATCTGTAGGCTGTCTACTAAGAAAGTAGGATCCTCATGGAGATGGGAGAGTAGCCTGGGAGCAAGCATCTCCTACTATAACTGAGATGTTGTGAGAAATGACTGCTCACCAAGGGCAAAGGAAAACATCTTATCTTACCTTCGCCCTGGGTCTTCTCCCTGAGGGTACTCTGCAGCACACAGAAATTAGGGGGGAGCTTGGCTGGGATTTTCCTTAAGGAATCTGAGCAGGGTTTCCCAATGTCCTTGTGAGTTACTAGGGAGTGCTACAGAGATACAGGGCAGAGTTTCACAGAATTTGAAGAGAATTCAGTTGCCACCTAGTCTCATAGACCAGACTAGATCAGAGAGTATCTCAATACACTAAGACACATATAGTACAAGTAGTTACCTCCAGCTTTTGCTTTAAAATCTCCATTAAGGCTGACCATTCTATCGCTCTAAGGAGCTCATTCCAATTTTGAGTGGCTCAAACTTAAATCTGCCTCCTTGTCCCAGAACTATATGACTTGCCCAGAGTCTGTCAGAAAGAATGCTAGACTTAGCAAGAAGACCAGGGTTCCAATTCTGACAAACTCATCAAACTTTTCTGAGTCTCAATTTCCTCATCTATAAAATGGGGATATTAACACCTGACCTACCAACTGCAGAATTGTTGTAAGGAAAGTCTTCTGTAAACCTTAAGAGTAATTACTAAAAAGCAAATCCACTTTAAATCTCCATATTTTGATCACAAACAAAGACCCAAGCTCCCAGAACCCAGTTCCCCAAGTGCCATCCAGCACTACCCACTCCATTCCAATTTCCCCGCTCCCAACATTCCAAATGCTGCATCACTCTCATAGATCTTCTCTTACTATGTTAAGGGGCATGGTCTTCCTGCCACTACAATTGGCGGATGGGGTGCAACCCTAAGCCCAAGGAAACACAGAGCCAGTCAATTTGCGAAATAGAATGAGAATGCAGAAGGGTGGTACAGCAGGGAGACCGGGTGTGTCCAATGGGCACAGTTTGGACTGGGAGTATAGCTAGGTCAGGCCCAGTACCCTTCCTATGATTAGTGAAGCTGATATCAAGGGACCAGGCAAGACAAGGAAGAGGTAGGCAATATATTCTCTGTGGTAGGCTTGCAGCACAAGTCAGGAACCTCAGTGCCTCAGTTTATCCAAATGGTAAAAAATTATGTATACAGTTGTTTGCATGTTGTCTCCCCCATTAGACCAAGCTCCTTGAGTAAGGGGGCTTTCCCCCCTTTCTTGCACCTGTGAAACTTCTAGACTTATTAAAAATTATTTTAAATTTATTAAAATTTAACAGTGCCTAGCATATAGAAGGCACTTGGTTAATGCTAGCTGACTACCTGCTATGTCCCAAAAGAGAAATGAATACATATCAGGGAGAGAGGAAGGGAGTTGAGATGGACTAGATTACATATTACATCCAATGTTCATGTGCTCGATCTACTCTGGAGCTTCACTGCAGGTGGCCCAGGTTTTCAAAGGCTATGCCAAGATATGACAAGTCCTGCTCATGAGGCTGTAAAGGCTTGGACGATGACCCTACTGGGACCACGTCTTTGCTGTCTGAAGACTAGCTTATAAGCTAGAATATGATCACAACCAGGTTGCTCTTCAACCCCAGCAACTCATAAGGAGTTGGACGAGTGTCTTGAGTTTTGAAACAAATAAAGAGATTTGTATATTGAACAGATACTTTACTTTAAACAAGAAATATATCATGGAAAAGTTATGGGCATCATCTAATTGGCAAATATGGCAAAAAAAAAAAGACAAGTGTTGGAGGGTCTACAGAAAAGAATGATAATAACTGATTCAGAGTAAAGTGTGCAGAACCTGGAGAAAAATGTATATGAAAACAAGGCTATAAAACAACTTGGAGAATCTTAAGAACTCCAATTAATGCAGTACTCTGCCAGGATTACAGAAAACTCAGATGACACAATGCATGTTGCCTACCTCCTGATGGAGAAGGGTACAGATTGAGGTATTTGGTTTTTAGAGCACAGTCAATGTTGGAATCCATTTTGTTTGAATATGTAGTGTTTGTTTAAAGGTTTCCCCCAGTTCCCCCATCTCAAGATACTTTTAAGTGAAAAGAAATTAACAATTTTTAAGAACTCTGAAAAAAAAACCCCAACAAATTTCCATCAGTGCAAGGACCAGCCAAGATTCCCAAAAATTGATAATGAAAAATAAAGGAAAATGAAAAATTATGGTATATGAATCTAATGGAATATTATTATGACATAAGAAATGACAAGAGGAATAGTTTCAGACAAATCTGGGAAAACTTATATGAACTGATGCAGAGTGAGGGCAAAAGAACCAGAAGTGTATGGTCCATCCTTCTGTAATAAGATCTTCCTGCAGCATGAAGACTAAATGTCCACATATTGGACTTGCTTATCCATCACAGCCATATTAGTACTGCAGAACCTATCTCCATATTCTGGCTGCTGACCAATATTTTTGAGAGCAAGGCATGGCAGGTCACCGAGGACAGCTGAGATCTCCAGGAAGTACATTAAGAGAAAAGTCACATGAGGAGGAAAAAGGGAGACTACTCTGGCTATTTTACAGATAACCTTACTGTCAAGATACTGGACTGACTCAGTCTAGAACACAGCTTACAGCCCCATCCTGGCACATAAGAAATCAACAGTCCCTGTGTCTGCAATAGGTTTTTCACCCACTTGTAAGGAAGGAGCTCACATGAGAAGGCAACTACCTCTCTCCTTTGTAGGGTGAGAAGACAACAGATGTGGAACTTTACATCTGCTGTCAGATTTAGTTGACACTTTGGGTTAGTTTTGCTGAACTGCTTTTTTCTCCTTTCTTTTTCTTTCATTGTTATAAGATATTGGGTATAAAATATAAGATATATTGGATCTTAGGGAAAGGATGTATGTATGTGTGTGTGTGTGTGTGTGTGTGTAAGTTATAAAAAGCCTCCTACTCAGATATGAATCAGAACTTGAACTTGTAACCAAAGTGGGACATTCTGGTCTGACAGGAGAACAACTGGCTTTTTAACCTAGAAAAAATATGTTGAAAATTCCCAGTGGTAGCACAGCTAGGTGGTGGCACAGTGGATAGAGCACCAGCCCTGGAGTCAGGAGGATCTGAGTTCAAATCTGGTCTCAGAAACTTACTAGTTGTGTGACCCTGGGCAAGTTACTTAATCCTCATTGCCAGAGAGAAAGAAAGAATGAGATAGGGAAAGAAATTTCCCTGGGGTGGCTAGGTGGTGCAGTGAATAGAGAACCAGCCCTGGAGTCAGGAGTTCAAACCGGGCCTCAGACACTTAACACTTACTAGCTGTGTGACCTTGGGCAAGTCACTTAACCCCAATTGCCCTCCAAAAAAGCAACAAAATGAAACAAACAAACAAAAACAAACCAAAGGAAAATTCCCAGTGATTACTAGTCTTCCACTCAGTCTAGGACTGACAGGGATGAAGGTTCTCTTTTAGCTCTTGTAGGATTTGGTGAGTTAGGGGAAGGAACAGCTCTATGTCTCAGTTTCTCATGAGAAATACTAACAATCATGATAATTCAATTACAGGGGAGCCAAAAGGCCCATCCCTGAAGGAAGTACTTTGCAATCTTAAAGTAACTACAGGGGAGGGATGTGATAACAAAAGCCCTGACCTTCCAGTGGGACTCGGGGTAAGGAAGACAAGAGTTAAAAAAACCAAGGTTTGGACACTAAACTAGCTGCATGATCCTGTGCAAGTTATTTCTCTTATCCTCCATTCCCTCATCTTTAAAATGGGGCCAAGAACCCTAGAAAGGGTTAAGAAACAGATGAGTTAACATCCATAAAATGCATTGTAAACCTTAAAGAATTATGTAAATGAAAGCTATTATTATGCATTGAATCTTAAGGGACACAAGACAGCCCCCAGTGACCATCATGCCAGTCCTAGAATGCTCTAAAGTACAGAGTACCATTCCTGAAGGGCACCTGAGATATTTATAAAGCACTTAGCACAATATCTGGCCCATAGTAGGTGTTTAATAAATCCTTACTCCCCATATTTGGACTGAGACAAAGCAAGGATTTGATAAGGATTTGGAACCCTTCGGGGTTCCAATTTAATAGGAGTGGTGGAGTTGGTGGGGAGGGAAAATCTCAGGACCAGACTCCTGTCTTAGGAAGTGAGGAAACTAGCACTGGCCCATATGCTCAGGGATGTCCTTCACTCAGGCTCCCTTTACTCCCATCCTGGTAGCCCTGTGACAATGCCAAAAGCCTGCAGTGGCTAACTGATATGCTCAGACTCAAGCAGAAACAAGGAGCACTAGCAGGTAATAAGAATTCCTGGGGCCACATTTTTAATGAGAAAACCACAGGAAGAGTTGCCAGCCCAAGGTGGCCCAGTGCTAGATGCCTCAGATCTAAGATTAAGTAGTTAAGTGCTGAGGGAGTTAAATACCTTTCCCAAGATAACAAAGCCAATGAACCATACTGGTAGAATTCGAATCCAGGTTACCCTGACTTTTAGCCTAGCACTCTACCAACTCTGCTCCCTCCTACTGAGGATTTTATGGCACTTAAAGTTGAAAATACATCTTTTCATTTAACCTTCTCAACACGGAAGGAAGAATGAGGAACATCATTGACATTTTAACAAATGTGGAAATGAAGGAGCAGGAGGGCAGCTAGGGGGTGCTGTGCATAGTGCATGGCCTAGAGTTAGAAAGCCTGAGACACCAGCTGTGTGACCCTGGGCAAGTCACTTAACCCTGTCTACCTCAGTTTCTTCATCTGTAAAATGAGCTGGAGAAGGAAACAGCAAACCATTCCAGTACCTTTGCCAAGAAAATACCCATTTGGGGTTACAGAACAGAGAGAGTGAGGGGGCTGCGTCTGGCTCGCTCTCATAGCCATTGTAGTACACTGAGCTCCATAGAGACAGTGCCAGCCCAAGTAAGAGCCGGACGGGCACTGGGCTACTCTGTGCGGCGCTAAGGGAAAGTAATCAAAATGGGCAAAGGTGAAACTAAGAAGCCGAGAGGGAAAATGTCTTCATATGCCTTCTTCGTGCAAACCTGCCGAGAGGAATACAAGAAGAAGCACCCAGATGCTTCTGTGAACTTCTCAGAATTTTCTAAAAAATGCTCAGAAAGGTGGAAGACAATGTCTGCTAAAGAGAAAGGGAAATTTGAGGACATGGCAAAAGCTGATAAGGTTCGTTATGAAAGAGAAATGAAAACCTACATATCACCTAAAGGAGAAACAAACCGAAGAGGGATCCTTCGGCATTTTTCTTATTCTGTTCTGAGTATCGTCCAAAAATCAAAGGGGAGCATCCCGGTCTTTCTATTGGAGATGTGGCAAAAAAAATTGGGAGAAATGTGGAATAATACTGCTGCAGATGACAAGCAACCTTATGAAAAGAAGGCAGCTAAACTGAAGGAAAAGTATGAAAAGGATATTGCTGCATACTGGGCTAAAGGAAAACCTGATGTGGGTAAAAAGGCAGGAGTTGTCAAGGCTGAGAAGAGCAAGAAAAAGAAGGAGGAGGAAGATGAGGAAGATGAAGAAGACGAGGAGGAGGATGAAGAAGATGATGATGATGATGATGAATAAGTTGGTTCTGGAGCAGTTTTTTTCTTGTCTATAAAGCATTTAACCCCCCTGTATACAACTCACTCCTTTTAAAGAAAAAAAAATTGAAATGTAAGACTGTGAAAGATTTGTTTTTAAACTGTACAGTGTCTTTTTTTGTATAGTTAACACACTACCGAATGTGTCTTTAGATAGCCCTGTCCTTTAGTGGCATTTTCAATAGCCACTAACCTTGCCTGGTACAGTATGGGGGTTGTAAATTGGCATGGAAATTTAAAGCAGGTTCTGTTGGTGCACAGCACAAATTAGTTATATATGGGATGTAGTTCATTTTCATCTTCAGTTGTCTTTGATGCAACATATGAAATAATTGTTGTTCTGTTAACTGAATACCACTCTGTAATTGCAAAAACAAAAAAAAAGTTGCAGCTGTTTTGTTGACATTCTGAATGCTTCTAAGTAAATACAATTTTTTTATTAAAAAAAAAAAAAAGAAAATACCCATTTGGGGTCACTAAGAGTCAGACATGACTGAACAAAGGACCAAGAAGGTGGTCATATAGCTGGTAATCATCAGAATCTGGATTTGAACCCAGGTCTGCCTGACTGAGCCCAGCATTCTACTCAATAGTCAGAAGACCTGGGCTCAAATCCACATTAATACTTGGGGACAAATCACTAATGCTCTCTTGGATTTAGTTTTATCAATGGTAAGATGCTATTTAAGATGTCCCTCCAGATCCTAACTACCTTACTGCTTTCCTGGTGTTGTATGAATGACAATCTCTCCTGGAGATGATGGAGCCTCAACACGCCAGATAACAGCCTTCCATTTCTCTGGAGGGATAGCTGTGTGTGTGTGTGCTGGTAAACTAACTCTCTGGGAAAGAAAATGTGCACAGAATGTCCTTTTAAATTTAATCTGCATTATTAAAATGATTAAAAATAGCATTTCCCCTTCCTATCACTTTATTAAGTCTAGACAATCAACAAAATGATAAATCAAGCCCTGATTTCTAGCCTTTGCCAATCAGTTCAATTCAGCAGGCTCCAGCTTACTCGTGGGTGTAGCTAATATGCACTGAAACCAAGGGTAACGGGAGTTTTTCCAGTAGTGAGCCACAAGATAAAAAAATGCTTTGGGGGGGATATAAGAGGTGCAACATAAATTTAATTACATAATTACATTTGGCTTCAATTATAATTACTAACTAATCCAAGCAGACCAGCATGATATCCTGGTGACAAGTCAATTACTCAAGGGTACTAGAACAGGTGGTTAGGCCCACAGGTTCATGTGTGCCAGCTAATTAAATGACCATTTCCTCCCCCCTCTGCCCTCCCCCCCCACCTTAAAAATCTTATTCTGGTCTAACCTTGGAGTCATAGGCATGTGGCCTATAGATATGCTGGGCTAAAAAGAGTAGACTTAGGAATTCCATCAGACCTCAGAGCAGCCCTGGATTTATATAGGATCACAGATTTAGAGCAAGAAGAAATCTTAGAAGTGGCAGTGCAGTTGCATAGCAGATACAGCACCAGCCTTAGAGTAAGTTAAAATCTGACCTCAGACACATACGATGTGACCTTGGGCAAGTCACTTAACCCCAATTGCCTCCCCGCAAAAAATCTTGGAGTTCATGTAGTCTGTTCTCATTTTACAGATGAGGAAACTGAGTCCCAAAAATGTTAAGTGGATTATTCATGGTCACAGAGGTAGAATATAACAGAACTGGAAGAAGAACCAAGGCTCAGCTGGCTAAGCCAGTATGCTTTCCTAAGCACCAAGATGATACTGGGAGAACTGCTCTCCAGGGAGACACTGCCTGAGGCCTGATCTTCAAGCCCAGGATGCACAACTCTTATCACAAGAAATCCCTCTGGAAGGGGTCTGGGTCAACAAGGAAACCTCCCTCCCCTAATCCTAAACCAGTCCTGTCTGTACTCTCCTCCAGGGTTGGGGCTCTATTCCCCCCCCCCCAATCTTCCCAACTTCCAAAGAGGATTCAGATCCTCTGAAGGCCCTGCCCATCAGGGAACTCAAGTCTCAGATCAAATACTAGAGGAATAGTACACAGTACTGAGAGTGATGTTAATATGTAACTTATTCACCATACTCAGCCACTGTGTCCCACCTAGAGGAAAACCTCTAGGCTTAGGGCGTTTTCTTTCACTGTATCACTTTCAGCTCCACGGATTCCCTTACTGCTTAGGTTGGTGCTTACTGCTGCTCCCAAAATTGTCATCTCTGACCATCACAGCCCCAGCTCTTGTGCCCTCACACTCCAGAATAAACCAAAGCATCATATTTAGTCTAACACTGGACAGCTAGGTGGCACTGTGGCCTGCAGTCTCATCTTCCTGAGTTCAAATATGGCTTCAGACACCTACTCTGTGTGACCCTGGGCAAGTCACTTAACCCTGTTTACCTCAGTTTTCTCATCTGTAAAATGAGCTGGAGAAAGAAACAGCAAATCTCTCCAGTGTCTTGGACAAGAAAACTCCAAATGGGGTCACAAAGAGTCAGACGCAGATTGAAAACAACTGATCAATAAACAAGTGCAACACTGCTCATTGGACATTTAGGAAAAATGAGCCCCCCCCAAATCTCTTCACCCCCCCAACCCAATGCTTACAATGATACTATGTCCCCCACCTCCCCAAATCCCCACTCTCTCCCAGAAGTCCCTTAGTTCATCTGAGTCCCTCGTGATGTAATCGGGGACCTAACTTTCAGCCCTAGCTCTGCTACTCACTATCTGTATCCTGTTGGGCAGAGGCATTTTGAAGAGCCTTCATCTGTCAATGGATGGACTGGGGCTCGTGACTCTAAGGTGTGTTTGCTCATCTCACCAAGCCCTACTCCTGATTTGGAGCTTTCACCAAGGGAATGCCCTCCCTCACTAACCCATGGACTTTTCTCTCCACCTCCACTCCTCACCTCCTAGGCTCAGTCCCATCTCTCCAGACTCCTTTCTTAGAACCCAGCTGCACCTCTTCCCTGGCCCCCTCTCAACCACTTCCATCCCTTTACAATTACAATTCCTCCCCTTTCTTTCCTCAGGAAAGCCCTCACCACAATCCAGTAGTTTACATTTACATAGATTTACAAAGGAACATTCTTTGAATGGAAACCCATTCGTCCCAGTCCTCCAGAATTCCCCACCAGGCAGTAGCCCTAATCAGAGGACTTTTTACACACTTTAAAGGGTAAACTCCTAGAGGGAAGGGACAATCTTTTGTCCAGGAATTAGGAGAGTTCCTCAAACATGGTAGGCAATTAATAAACATTTATTGACTAGAATCCATTTTCTCATTTGGCTCTCACAGTAACTTGAAGGTAGAAGGTGTAACTATTTTTTAGGAGAGACTCAGCAGGATTAACTGACTTGTCCAAGAGGCTGGACCAGAATTCATACCTTCAGGCTCAAAAATGGCAGCTGGTAGGGGCTGCTAGGTGACCAAGTGAATAGAGCACTGACCCTGGAGTCAGGAGAACCTGAGTTCAAATCTGACCTTGGACACTTGACACACTTACTAGCTGTGTGACCTTGGGCAAGTCACTTAACCCCAATTGCCTTGCCTTCCCCTCCAAAAATAAGGGGGACAGCTGGTGGTGTAGTGGATAGAGTTGGGCTGGGTCAGAGTTCAAATTCAGCCTCAGATACATGTAACTCTGTGTGACCATGGCTAGTTACTTAACCAATCTGCCTCAGTTTCCTCAACTTTAAAATGAGTGTATAATAGCAGCCACCCCACAGGGTTATAGTAAGATAAAATGAGATAATATTTGTAAAGCACTTAGCTCATAGCCTGCCTTCCTTCAAAAGTTCAGGTTCCTCCCTACTCTACTGCCACCACTGTTTACTATGCACTCTAGAAACTTTCCATCTTTCAAAATCCAAG
This sequence comes from Petaurus breviceps papuanus, assembly GCF_028583685.1. NCBI lineage: Eukaryota > Metazoa > Chordata > Mammalia > Diprotodontia > Petauridae > Petaurus > Petaurus breviceps. Next base: position 14,166,953 of record NW_027185784.1, read on the forward strand.
AAAAAAAAAAGTTATCCCCTTTAGGAAATCCTCCCTGATTGTGCCCAAACATATCCTTAATTTCTCCCTCACACAAACTGAATAAACGCAGAAAAATAAGAGTAATCGCTCATATTCAGATGGTGCTTTACGGTTTATAAAGCTCTTTATGTTATCTTATTTAATCTCAGTAGATCAACAAGCATTCATTATGCACTTACTATGTACCATGTCAAATTACTAGACACCATGTTAAATTAGGAGAATACACAAGCAGAAAGGTGGTCTCAAAATCATCTTGACAGGCAATCAGGGTGATTTGGCCAGGAGTACATAGTTATACTGGGCTGAAGTGAGGTAAGGGAGGAAAAGAAGATGTTCCTGACTCCTGCCCACACATTTCTCATTAGTGAGAAATATATATATATATATATATATATATATATATATATAACAGCATAGCAGAATGACTAAATGATGGTAGGTATTATTAAAAAAAAATCACATTATGATGCTGTTGACACTAAAATGGCTAACTGTGGCCCGGGCAAAGAGATGTGAGAAGGCATCTCTTCCTCTTCAGAGCATATGTTGGGGTCTATAGGTTTGGAGCACTACATAGACTGTCAGTTTTTTTGGTTTTACTTAGTTTTTCTGAACTTGTTTTTCCCCTTTTATTCTGTCATAAGTGATAGGTTCTCTGGGAAGGTAAGGAACTTTGGGAAATAGATGTGATGTTTTAAAAATTATTAATTTTTTTAAAGAAATATTTTTTAAGCCTATCATTTTTTTACCTACTGACTCCAGTTCTCTCCCCCCTTCTTTCCTCCCTTCTCCTGCTGTGTTGCCATCACTCTCAGTGGCTCTGGGGGAGTGAGAGGTAAGTCCAAAAAAAAAAGTCATTTTTTATATGCAAATATTTCTGGTATTTATATAAGACACTGGGCTAAGTATTGGGATACAGCTTAGGTCTTAATCCAATGCTTCTACCTGGTTTGTGATTGAACCTGTGTTCTCAAAAACTATGCAAATGGAGGGTAAATACTGCAGAACAGGCTACACAATCAGACTAGGCTTGTGCATGGGTGGGTTGGCCCACCAGAAATTGATGAAGCCATTTAGTGAGAATTCGGGAAATACCTACACTGCTAAATGATAAGAAATGTTTGAAATACTGGAGTCTAACATATAGAAAGGCAATGTATGTGAATAAAGCCATGGATTTGGGAGTCAACTAGACCTCAGGCATTTATTTATTAACCAGGTGACCCTCGGCCAGTCATTAAACCTCAATATGGATCAGTTTCCTCATCCCTGAAATAAGACTTAAGTCTAAATGTCCCTTTAGTAGGATTCCATGAAATACTGAAAAAAGAGGGAACAGTTTTGAAGGAGAGAAGGAAAGCAAAAAAGAAGCAAAGTGAGTGTAGGCGATCACTTCATCAAGAATTCTTTTCACCAGATCCTACTGCTTGGGACATCACCAGAGCTTTGAACAAGCTTTGCCCTTTCTCTAGACAAAGCTGCTGCACAGAAGTATCCCATCCCAAATGCCCCAAAAGGTAGAAAGTGGAGTCCAAAGACTTTGGTTTTAATCCAATGTGTGGCATGTAGGAAAAACAATAACACGTTGTATTTGGAGTCAAAGGGGCCTGGGTTCAAATCCAGAGTCAAAAACTTTACTGCCTCTAAGGACCTTGGGAAAAATCAATTAACTTCTTGGGATGGATATTTCTGTTTCCTCCCCCATAATATAAAGGGGTTAAGTAGATGAGGAAAGACTCCTTCACCCAATGGTTCTATGTTTCTATTCAAACTGTTTTCCAAATTGAATAGAAGGGGTGACTATACCCCTTACTAAGGTCCTCAGGGCTAATTTTTTTCCTTTTCTCTGCATCTCCACAAGTCTGTGACACAGAGCAGTTTCTAATTATGTACCTGTCAACTGACTGCAATCTGGGCCAACACACCTTTTGTCACTCTTAGACCTTGATTTCAGGGCCCTGGGGGGTGGGGTGGGGCTTTCAGGTTTCAGCCTGGGCTAGTATGGGTTTTCAGTCATTTTTTGGGTTGTATCAGACTCTTCTGATGACCCCATTTGGGTTTTTTGTTTGTCTGTTTTTGGCAAAGATACTGGAGTGGCTTACCATTTCCTTCTCCAGCTCATCTTATAGAGGAGGAAACAGAGACAAAATGTGGTTAATTGACTTACCCAGGATCACACAGTCACCAAATGTCTGAGGCTAGATCTGAAGTCAGAGTAGATGAATCTTCCTGACTCCAGGCCAGGCACTCTATCCACTGTGCTGCCCCAGTGTGGGTTTAAATGGTGCCTATATATGAAAAGTCCCACTGCATGCCTAATTTTCAGCATGAAAATTTTCCATTATAAGTTATGGTAATTGCCATTACCCCTTCATCCTGCCCCCAGAAAACCCCAAATACTTGCTATGAATTAGGAAACTTCTCCAAACTGGTATAAGATGAGGTTCATAAAGGATACCTGTGCCTTTAAGACACTCTATATGCAAACAAAAGAATTCCTTTTACTTTCATCAGAAAAAGTGGTATAAGTCATTGCTACCCTTAAGCTTGCATTCCATCTTTTTGTCTTCTTACAGGATCCACACCAAGGATTCATGCAGAAGCCATGGTAAAAGCAGGCCAGTATACTGCAGCCACACCCTCCTCCCTGCCACCCTCAAAACCTCCCAGCTATTTCTTCTAGGAGATAATGGAGGTGAGGCTTCCAGATTCCCCCTTTTCTTTCTACCAACACACAAATGAGTATCCCACTGTACGCACTGCAGACAAAATAGTGGACAGAACCTTAGGATAACATTTCTAAAAGGTTTTGCTAGCCCCTACTTTGCCATGGGTGCTTCACACCCCGCATACACTGCATTTAATAGGTTCTTCTCTCAATTATCTTTTGTCATGAAGCCTTCTTTCCCATCTCACCCCTCAAAGCCCCCCATTCTTCCCCAGTGCAATGCCCAGCATCCAACATTTTTTACTTTGTGTTCTCCAGGGGAGGAGGTAGGCAGTAATGACACCTTTTCCACATGTCTTATCTGGGGATGGATATTTCGGGCCAAGAAAATCTCTATGATTACTGTTCACAGTAAGAGTAACATCAGCTGACACTGTACAGCAACTATGCTTTTTTTCAATGGTTTTTCATAAGCATTTTATTATCTGCTGCACACAGTAACCCTTTCAAATTGGCAGGGCAGTTATTATTATCCCCATTTTAAAGTTGAGAAAAACTGAGGATGAAACAGTTGCAGTCTGCACAAGACCCTAAAGTAGGATGCAGCTGCTCACTTTTCAAAGACTGACAGCACTGTCTGCATCTTTCTTTAGGCACTGAACATCCCATATAGCGGAGTTCTTAGTCTACAGTTCTTACTTATCTCCCCTCTCCTCAGATGAGAAAGACAGGAACCAAGTTTTATCTAGGTCTCCCTCAGGGAGAGAGAGTGGCAAGGGTGGCAATTGTCCTATTTTTAAATTTAAAAAACTGAGGCACAAAGATGCTGGCTGACTGGCCCAAGGTCACCCAGAAAGGACAAATAGCTATCATTTCACACGCTGCCTTTTCTGCCCCTCTGGAGCCCTTGACTGATTTTCCTATACTCCAGACATACAAATCCTGGGGCTAAGTGAAAATCACCGCCTAACTGGACACCATTTGGAGGGCTGATGTGGGGATTCCATTTCCCCAGAATCTGTCAGCTGCAGAAAGAGTATAAGCTTTCCCTCAGCCCTTCTCCGCTCACCCTAACTGATCCTGGCCAAGAACCTCACCAATTTGAAAGAAGCCCCTCTAGCTAGAATTCCCGGACTTCAGAATCTCTCTGCTGTTACTTTTTTTTTTAAGCCCACAACCTTATCGTTCTCTCAAGCCGGATTTTTTTTACCCACCGCCTTCTGTTCTCTCCCCTCTGTCCTTTCCTCCCTTCCCCTGCTTTGTCACCATCACTCCCAGTGGCTCTGGGGGAGAGGTAAGACAGCTAATTGCTCTTCTCCCCCTGGAAAGGATAATCATAAACCTTGCGCCCAGGTGAACGTGGAGGATGAATTTTAAGCGTCCCTCGAGTCTAAAAAGATGCTCCAGTGCCAACTTGATCTCTTCCGGTTTGGATCACTTCAAATTTTCCTCTCCTTTCTCTCATTAAGCTGCCACAGCATTCACACCCCAGCACACAAGTAGAACGTGGAGAGCTACAGGAAGTGGGAAGACAAGGGTTCTCTAATGCGCCTGGGGGCTCTAAAGGTTCGCAAGAAACAAATTCCTTTGTGTGTATAGAGGGGCTGGAAGAGACCCACATCTGGGGCCCCAGGGGGCCCCTAAGGGCTAGAGGAGTTTGTTCCCTTAAGGAGCTCTCACAGGTAGACTACGGCCAGCACTCTAAATGCTTAACTGAGTGGTCAGAATTACTTAACCAAAAATTTATTTACAAGCGGCCCCATTACCTACCTACCCACCAGCTCTGTGACTATGACTTTAAATAGGTCATCTTCCCACAGGTAACTTAGGAACTTCCTTCCC
>NW_027185784.1:14171496-14205873 GCF_028583685.1 Petaurus breviceps papuanus
AAGGGGAAATCCAAGACGCATATGAATGGTGCCGTACAGCTCCACCAGCCCTAGACCCCTCCGCAGTCCCAAAAGGCCTTTTTCTCCCAGCTATTTCCAGACCCGGACAGATAGACCTAATACATATTGAAAAGGTTTGCACCTGCTTTCGTGGGGGGCGGGGGTGGGGAGTGAAGCTGGAAGATTCAGGCTGACCCAAGGTCAGGGCACAACTCATGGCCGTCGCCACCGCTGGTCCAGTCTCCGAGGGGTTGGCCATGAGGGTGCCCCCACCACGAGGCTCACATCTGGGGTGAGAGCGCCTACACGCCTGCCTGCGCACCCCGAAGGCTGGCAAGAGGAATGAAGGCTACGGGATGTAAGAGGAGGAAGGTGGAGAAGGAGGATCTCTCCCGCAAGTCTCCGGAGGGGGAAGAGAGAAGAGGATGGGCAGGGGGCCAGGCGAGGACTGGGGCCGGGGCCGAGCACGCACTCACCCAACGCACTGGGCAGCATCAGCAGCACCAGCAGCAGCGGCGGTAGCGGCGCCGAGCGCATCCTGTCCTCGCAGCCGGGGCCTCCGGAGCAGGTGGCTGCGGGAGTTGCGCTGGACAGGCTCCGGTCCCGGAATTGGGGAGCGCGGTCCGGACTCCGCTCTCGCCGTCCCTGGCGCGGTACTGGGCAGCCCGGGCGGTGGCGCGGCTGCTTTGGGTCCCCGCGGCTGGGTGCCGCGCGTCTCGCTCTCCGCTACTGCTCAGCGGGCCCCAGTCCCTGCTGCTGCTCCTCCTCCTGCTGCCGCAGAGCCGGGGCTGGGCGCGCAGCGCAGTCCGAGCGCTGAGCTTGCAACCGGCGAGGAGCCCGAGGGAACTGACTCCCGGCGTGTCCGAGGCGGGCTGGGCAGTGCTGGGGCTGGGGGCGGCGGCTACGGAGCGCCTCTTCACGTAGGTCCCGTCCCTCCCCCGCTTCCCACACCCCCTCCCCTCCCCTCCCCCCTGAGCCGCCCGAGGCGGCGGCGGCAGCAGCGGCGGCGGGGCTGGGCGGGCACTCCGGTTTGGAACAATGAGCAGGAGGAAACTCCGCCCTGGGCAAGAGAAGAGGAGCTGGGAGGGGAGAGAGGGAGAGCGCTACAACGACCGAGAGAGCCGGGGGGCCTGTTCCCCTCGAGAGAGGGGCGCTGCGGCTGGGTGTGCTGGGCGGGGTAGTGGGGACAGGGCTTGCGGGACCTAACCCTTTGGAAGAGCATACATGTGTGTCGGGCTGGAGCCAGTGGCAAGGGCACAGGTGGTGTGGACACGTTGCACTAACCTCCTGAAAGATGGATCTGCTGTCCTGTGCACGTGTTCCTGAGGGATGGTCCTTTTTGGATAACTCCTCAATGTGCTTGATACACAAGTAATGCTTCACCAACGACTCGCAAACACATACCCGAGGGTAATCACCGTAGAATTCCCAGGCATGCTGGGACCTCCGGGAGTAAAGAAGCCAGGAGTAAACTGTAGGGCTTTGTTTAAAAAAAAAAAGAAAATCGACTCAACTTCTGAGTGTTCTACAAACGCTCCCTGATGGAAAGTTGTAAAGTTGAATTTTGCAGGTAAATAGAACTTAGTTCCTCCAAAAGTCAGCTAAAGAAACATAATAAGCCAGGCCAATACCTTTCAAACTACAAAGGGATGTAAGATTCCAGTGCATGTGATCCCCCAATTCAATTCAACAAACATTTATTATACACTTTGCTAACCAAGAGCCCAGCTAACGCAGGAGAAATAAAGATCAATTAATCATCAAGTATTTACCAAATAACTGTTATGTGCTATATTGTGCTGCGGGCTGGGGATTCAAAAACCAAAATGTAAAATCCCGGCCTTCAGTGAGTTTATTTTTCTCTGGGAATTGGGGTGGGGGGGTTGGAAGAGGTCGAGATTTAACACAATCCATACCCTCTAGGAATGTATCTATTATATAGAATAATAACTCTAATCCTAGTTAGAGCAAGCAAGTCAGCAGAGAGGTCAAATCAAATAGAGTGTTCTGAGAGATTCAAGTGGGCAGGGAGGGACTCTAGTGGTATGGATAGGATGAACAGGAAGGAAGTTGCATTTCCACTAGCCAAGAAGATAGGTAAGGGCCTGGAAATCTCTATCAATTAATAAAGGACGATAATTTTGCTTACTTTTCTCCTTGAATAATCCAGGATAGGAAGATTGATAATTGGAAAGGAGATTGGATAATTGTTAGACATAGGGTACTGATCTGCCAGACCCGGGATAAATGATGTGTCTTCAGACATGTGATAGAAACGTGTTTAATCCAGGGGTCCAGCAGCCTTGCAAATCCTCTGAGCTCAAGGGTTTGATCTAGAGATTCCCATCTGTGCAAAAGCAGCTAGACCTGGAGCAGTATCTTGTTTTCCAGGCTGTCGGGCTCTGAGCATGGGAACTAGCTGACAGGGTTGTTTTTAACAGGAAGTTTCTGCATGGCTCATTCTGGCCTCATTTGCCAGGTACCATATAGGAAGGCTAAGAGGATGTTCCCTGTAATTCTCTCTGTGTATATATGTGACTTTAATAGTTAAGGAAAAAAAAAAACCCTTCCACCTCATGTCAGCAGATTTGCTTCTCAGTGCCCCCCCCCTTCCTTCCCCAAAAGAAATGTGCCAGATTTCAAACTCCAACACTCTTTTTGAAAGACATCAGTTCTGTATCTAAGAGATATTATGTTGCCTGACTTAAATGTATATGTTTGTGCATTTATGTACAAGGACACATCCACTCAATGAAACCATTCCACTAAAAATGACAAAGTTCTATGCAATAAAGAATTCATAAGGATGATATTTTGAAAAGATTGGGCTGTAGTGTGTGTGCCATTTATTGCCAAATTGTGTGAACTTCAAAATTAAAGAGAGAAGGAACTAATGAATATGTTTTGCCCTTCATCCTACGTAGATGTTACTGCCTGTCTACTGCTAATAGGACCCATAATGCAAGTTGTATCTGACAGTTTTTTGTCCCTAGGAATAGAGATTGCCACATTCCCTCACCTGGACCCCCAGATACCGATGGAAAACATTTGAAAACAGCTTGTCAGGGGTAGGAGGTATATTCTGTGACCAAGGACCATCCACTCTACAAAATACACAGAATCAGAATCTAAGAGTTGGAAGGGACCTCAGAGGGTATCTCATCTAAACAAGAATCCTCTATAATACCCCCAACAAATTGGTCATTGAGACATTGCTTGAAGGCCTCTGGTGATGCTAGACATTATTAAATATTTTCCTTTTACATATCAACAAGCACGAGTATTTCAATATACAAAGAATAGAAAAGAGGCAGCTGGTGATGCAGTAGACAGAGCATTCAGGGCTTAGAGTCAGGAAGATCTGAGTTCAAATGTTATTTTAGATACTAACTAGCTGTGTGACCCTGGGCAAGCCACTTTACCCTGTTAGCCTCAATTTCCTCATCTGTAAAATAAGCTGGAGAAGAAAATGGCAAACCATCCTAGTATCTTTGCCAATAGAACACCAAATATGGTCACAAAGCATCTGATATGATTGAAACTCAACAACAACATACCTGTTATTTCCTAGCCATTCCCTCCCCATCCCCAAAGTTCTTTGAGAGAAGGGAGTTTCTTTCTTTGTCTTGTGTCTCTAGGGCATAGTAGCATGTTTATTGTTTGTTATTGTAACTGAATAGTCAATTCCATTGATTTGGGAGAATAATTCCTTTTTAAATTTTTTTTAGGTCAGGTCAACTAATGCAGATCAACTTTTCAACCAATTGTTTTCTTGGACAGAGCCACAGGAGTGTAAGTGTCTGAGGCTGTATTTGAACTCAGGAAGATGAGTCTTCCTGACTCCAAGGCTAGGCACTCAAGCCTGACCAGCTAGCTGCCACAAATACAAAGCACAGTACGTATAAAATAATTTCTAGGGGGACAGATTTCCAACAATGTTGGGAGGAAGCATCAGGAAGGCTCTCAAGTAGGAGGTGATACCCAAGCTGTGCTTTGAATGAAGCTAGGGATTCTCTAAGCTAGAGGTAAGAGGAAAGGAAGAAAATATGTTCCATAAAGGAAGGAGAAGAGAAACAGTTTGTTTAAAGTCTCAGAAGCAGGAAATCAAGAAGCTAAATATCTGTTATAAGCACCTTGCAGGAAGCCAGAAAGCTAGTTTGACTGGGACAGAGAAACAGAGAGGGAAACTAGTATGAAATAATTAGAAAAGGTAGATGGGAACCATATAGCTAAGTACCATGCTGAGGATTTTGTATTTTATATTGGAGGCAGTAGGGAAACATTGAAGATTTTTGAGTGTGTGTGAGGAACATGGCAAGATCTATGTTTTGGGATAATCAATTTGGTACCTATATGGTGGATAAATTAGAGAGGGAATCAATTAGTTAGCAAACATTTATTAAGCACCAACTCATCCTATTCCAGGTGTTGGTCTATAAAGACCTAAACAAGAAAAAATTCCTGCCTTCACGGAGATTATATTCTCTTGGAAAAAACAACATGTGCACATATAAATAGAGCCCAGAACCATTATGCTTAGCACATGGTAGGTGCTTGATAAATGTTTACTGAATCGAATTTAATTGACATAAATTAAAGTATCCTCAACCAGTTCTCAGAGTGTAAGACCATCCTTGTTTATATCCCACCCCAATCATTTCAGAAATCTAGGTAGATAGACTGTTTGACAATGGAAAGGGGATAGTTTGTGGTAAAAAGGGGAAAGGGAGTTAATTATAATTGCTACTTGATCTACGAGATCAAATACAGAGGGAAAGGTTACAAGCACACATATATTGTTGCTGTTGTAGAAATGGAAGCAAATCGGGTGCCTTCTGACAAGGGAATGGTTGAACAAATTATGTTACGTGAATGTAATAGACTATTATTGTGCCATGAGAAATGATTAACATGAAAATTCAAAGAAACTTGGGAGGGCATGATATGATATAGAACTGAATAAGCAGAACCTGGAGAACAATTAACACAATAGCTATAATAATGTAAAAATAAAAGTAACCTGAAAGACTTCAGAACTCTCATCATTGGCTTTTGGAATACACACGTAGTTAGGCATGTTGTCACTGCAATAATCCCCAGGTGATGCTCTATATGTCTACTGCATCTACTGCTAATATGTATTTCTTTATTTTATTATTAGTGGTGCTAAAGGTTAGTTACCTGAAATTCTGGGAAAATCTCTCTTGTTGTTTTAAAGCACTGATGCTTTTTGTTTGTATTGTATAGTTCTAGGTTCTGGACTTGCCCTATTTAATCTTTACAAGGGACTTAAAAGAATTTCAGTACAGGAGAGGAAGGTAACCTAAGTTCCAAAGCACACTGGTATGGGACTCTCTCTTTCTTGGTGGAGACCAGTGCCTCAAGCCTATAGGAGGAGGAGGGCAGAGTTATTGAAGGTGGAGGAGAGAAAGGGTTTGCTCTCTCTAAGCTTGAGTGATTCTTTGGGAGTCTTTTCAAGTTGATTATGTCTCTTCAAGCCTCTTTCGGTTTCTTCAGTCAGTTGGGGTTCTTCTGGCTCTCAGCTTTGAGGGAAAAACAAAACAAAACTGGAAAATGCAAACTTCACTTTAGGTTGCTGAAGACTCTAGGAAAAAGTCAATATGAGAGGAGATCATGTCCCTATCCCCAGTTTGCTATACTAGCAACTTCAGGGAACTTCACCTTGGATGAGATCTAGGACTCACTTTCTCTCTCTGTCTCTGTGTCTCTGTCTCTGTCTCTCTCCCTCTTTCTCTGACTTACCTGGTTCCCAATGGAAGAGTTCTTTTACTCTGTATTTTCTACTATCTATTCTCCTATGTATACTTCCCTTGACTTCTATTTTGCTACTGATTACGATAAATGGGTTTTTTTTGGCTAAAACCAAAAACAAAATATAAAAAACCAAAGTGTTGGGGCAGCTAGGAGTCAGGAGGACCTGAGTTCAAATCTAGCCTCAGACACTTAACACAAAAACTAGCCATGTGACCTTGGGCAAATCACTTAACCCCAACTGTCCTCCAAAAAGCAAAAACAAAAACAAACCAAAAAAAACCACAAAGTGCTTCCCTAACAACAACTCTGTTTTACAGATGAGGAAAATGAGGCTCAGAGACGTGAAATTACTTGACTCCTGTTTTCATAAAGATCAGGGAAAACGTTTATTGTAAGGGATTGTTTCTTTTATAGAAATTTTCTGTGTGTGGAGGTAGGGGGTTGGGTTGACACAAAGAATTGCTTCTGTGGCCGTCCACTCACCTGGCCATTCTCAGAAATAGCTTCATTTTGTAGAATCCTTCTTCATAAAGGTATTAGTTGAATGTAATTTTTCTAGTTGCGTTCCCTATGTCTAGTTAAAAGAGTCTCTATCCCTATAAACTACTAATTAAAATATATAATGCTGATGAGCAAATTTTTTTTCTTAATTCACAGGCATGCTTGATACATGCATATATTCTTCCTGAGGCCCTTGTCCAAACTCTATCATCTCCATGTGCCAAACCTTTCCCTCCACTCCATATAAACAAAACAAAAAATTAATTCCACCAAAATTTTTAAAGCTTCTGTCATAAATTAGGCACTGCAGATACCACAGCAAACCCTACCAACCCACAGGTGATGGCTGAATTAATCTGACAATTTGCAATATCCAGATATTTTCATTAGTTGATTAGACCTTCAGAATGGGTACTGAGTTTGATTTAAGAAAGCATTTGGTGGGAGAGAGGGGGAGACTCTTAACACAAGACATTCCAGATCTTTGAGCCTCTTTTTCATCCTCTTCCCACTCCCTCCTCCCACCCCTCCCCAAACCAAAATCATATCTCTTCTCTACTCCCGTGGGTCTTCTAAAATATTTTAGCTAGGGAGTCATTTTTAAGCTTTTTTCTTTTTAATTCATACTTCCTTACAGTCTGCTTTCTAAAATCCAGATCTATCTACCTCCATTATCACTCCTCCATCCCTTTAGTATCTACACTCCATTTTCAGGGGCTCTAAGTCTTTGGGGGCAAGGATCCTTAATAAGTGTCTCTCTCCTACTGCAAAATAAGTAAACATTTATCAGCACAGTCAGGGTGCCATGGTTAAGAGTGGTGCAAACCTACAGAGATAAATGGACCTCGCCATCAGTATTGACTAAAAGTCATAAACATGAGAAAGCTGGGATTTGAGTCTGGATGTTCCCATGACTTCATTAACCTCTGAAGCAGTGTTCTTATCGGGGTCATGGACACAGTTTGATAACATTACAGGCTCACAACTGCACAGCTTGAGTCTCACCATTCCAGCAACCTGCAGTTGGGAGATTGTACAGGGCAGAATGTGGATCTGCAGCTCAGAAGCTTGGGCATTTTGTAAATAGCTCTGGCAAAACAAAACCAGGAAAATCCTTCTCTGGCCCAGATGGTATTCCAAAGAGGCCCCTCAAAGGGTCACACTGAATCAGAAGACCTGAGCCATCGGCTTTCTTGTGGCCCGTTGGGCTATGAAGAGATGAATGAAAAGCATTTCTTAAGCACTTACTTGGGCAGCTGAATAGTGCAGTGGATAGGGCACCAGGCTTGGAGTCAGGAAGATCTGAGTTCAAATACTGCATCATACAAGTGTGACCCTAGGCAAGTGACTTTGCCCCTGTTTGCTTCAGTTGTTGACTTGTTTCAATTGTGTCCAATTTTCTGTGACTCCATCTGGAGACTTCTTGGCAAAGGTACTAGAGTGTATCTTTGATGAGTCCATGGGGTCATGTAGAATTGGATATGACTAAACAACTGAATAACAACATATGCCAAGCACTCCTATGAATGACATGGTCCCTACCCTTAAGAAGAACTCACACAGAGGTCAGAAGAAGCAAAGTAAGGACATTCTCTGAAGAACTTTGGAATCCATTGTGAGACATAGGAGACATTGACCAGGATCATGTACATTATGGCATGCCCTCATCAAAGAAGGCACTGTGCTCTATGAGCAAAGCAGAATCACAGTAGCTCAAAAGAAATGTGAGATGTGCAAATTTAGAGACATCTCCACTCCAAATGCCCATAGGGAGGGACTATTTGTGCCTGATCTGTGGTAGAGTCTTCCAAGCTTTACTAATCTGATGAGTCACAGCTGGACACACTGTACTTTGACCCTGACATATTGATGTCATTTTGGTATTCTTTGGAGTATGAAGGATGACAAACAACCAATCAGCACTACCCTTAAGGAGATTGCATTCTGGTTGGCAAAAGTATGTGACCAGGGAAGGGCTTTGATCTGGGAAGTCTCAGGTATGGTGAGTGAAGTCTTAGGGGAGTCGTTATCAGCATGCAATTTCCCAAAGCAGTAGTAATCTTGATTTGATAAAGGTGGTTCCCTGAGTTAGAAGTAGAAGGGCAGGGAGGTCAAGTTCAGTGGGCCTTTGGGAAGTTGTTCTCTCTAACTAATTAGGGCAGCTCAAGGCCTCCAATGCATGGTTTCCAGAAGTTCAATGATTAGGATTCAGAGGCAGGAGAGATGACAAGAATATGGCCAAAGTCTACAGATGAATGTCTGCAAGCATAGTCCAATTGTCTCTAATTTCTGTGTATATGTCCTACTTCCCTCCTAGGAACTACACACAAAAATAAATCCAAAATATTTTACTTTTAAAGATGAATGTACCTGAAGTATGGTGTTTTCATTATGGAGGTCATAGTGATACAGAAGAGGAGGAGAGAAGAGAAGGTTCAAAAGCCCTAGGGTTAGTAGACCCCAAAGGCTCTACCTTGATCTCTAAAGCTGGTCATGGTCAGTGAAGATCATCTGAGTCATTGTTTTCAAGGATAACTTGTGGTCCTTTGGAAGAAGCCTGATACAACAGAAGAGAATAAGTCACTTAACATGCCCTGAGCTTCAGGTTCTTCATCTGTAAGAGGGGGATTTTATACATGATCCTAGAAGTGATAGGGACTCATTGGAGTTTACTGAACAGGGCAAGACATAGTCAGACCTGTGTAATATGGAAGTTTGGAAGAGAGGAGGGTTTGGCAAGAAAGATGAGTTCAATTTTAGGACTACTGAGTGTAAAATATTCACTAGGCAGTCGGAGATGCAAGTCTAGAAGTTAGAAAAGAGGCTAGGACTGGATAAGTTACTCTGAAAATCATCAACATAGAAGTAATAATAAATCCTTGGGAGCTTATGAGATCACCAAGAGAAATAGTATAACTGGAGAAGAGATCCTGGGACAGACTCCTGGGGGATACCCACAGTGGATAGATCTAGATGAAGACCTGGCAAAGTAGATTGAGGACCAGTCAGACTAAAGGAGAACCAGGAGAGAGCAGTGTCAGGAAAATCTAGAGAGAAGAGAATAATGAAGGAGAAAAGAGTGATCAGCTGTGTTAAGGCTATAGAGAGATGAGGACTGAGAAAAGGTCATTAGATTTGGCAATTAGGAAACCATTTAGGGCAAGCCAAGATGGATGAGTAAAAGCAGCAACTGGCTTGAGATTTCCCCTAAGCCCCTCCAAATACCTGCAAAAAATAACTCTAAACAAATTCTAGAGCAGCAGAACCCACAAAATGACAGAGGGAAACTAATTTCCAGCCCAAGACAACCAGGAAAGTCAACAGGAAAGGTCTGTTGCACCAATCTGAAAGAGGAGTGTAGTCCAGCATGGGCTGCACTGGTACAGACAGGACCCTAGCAAACCAGCAGCACTGAATCACTGGCAACTGTGGTGGTTTCCAGACTTCTCAACCCACAAACACCAAAAGCCAGTAGGAAAGGTCTGTCGGACCTGAGTGAGAGAGCAGCAAGGTCTAGCCCCAGCCCTGGGGCTGCAGATGTGGCTGGGGCAGTGGCTGCTTCCGAAGCTCTCTTGGCGCACAGACAGTAGAGGGATTGAGCAGCTGATCAGAGGGGGATTGTAGGGACCTCTTTGCTGGCACTGAGGCAGGATTCTCTTGCTTAGTCCGTGCTTGGATCTGGGTCACAGTCCTGGGTGGTGGTTCTCAGACAAGGAGGAGTGCTGGTATGGCAGAGCTTGTGATGGCAGTGAAGAAGGAATCCTCCTCACAATTCCAAGGCAGAAAAGAGTGCTTGTAGTCACTCACAGACCAGAAGAGGAGTAAACACCTCTCTTTTGATCTTACAATCTTGGAAGAACTGAAAATTTACAGGTCCCTAGAAATATCTCTGAAAACAGCTGCACAAGACCCCTGAAACTTGGGACAGTACACTCTCCACACTGGAAGCAGCTTCCTACACTAACAAAGAGCTAAAAAGTCAAGTAATTGACTGGGGAAATGAGCGGACAGTGGGAAAAAAAATCAGACTATAGAATCTTGGTGACAAGGAAGATCAAAACATACGACCAGAAGAAGACAACAAAGTCAAAATTCTTGTATCAAAAGCCTGCAAGAAAAATACGAATTGGTCTCAAGCCATGGAAGATCTCAAAAAGGATTTTGAAAATCAAGTAAGAGAAGAAAAGGAAAAATTGGGAAGAGAAATCAGAATGACGCAAGAAAATCATGAAGAACAAGTCAATAGCTTGCTAAAGGAGACCCAAAAAATGCTGAAGAAAATAACACCTTAGAAAATAGACTAACCCAAAGAAATCATTTCACTTAAGAGAGAGCAGTTTCAGTTGAATGATGAGATGAAAAACCAAATTGTAGAGTCAAAAAGTAGAAGTAGAGACACCTATTGTAAGTAGCCTTCCCCAGGCATTTGACTAAGCCAAAAGGAAAGAGAAATATAGGAAGATAGCTAGAGGGGATGGGTGGATCAAGGAAAGTTTTTTCCAGTTGTTGAGGGAGACTGGAGAATGTTTATTGGCTATCTGGAAGCTTCCAATAGCTGGAAGAGATAGAAGATAAGTGAAAGGTGGGGCATGATAGGGTCTAATCTGCCAGGAAAGACCAGATGGCATTGTATAGATTTTGCAGGTGGAGAAGTTTGCCTAGGTAAGAAGAAAGGCTACTTCTTTATGTGAGACCAGTGAAGGAGAACATCATGAGAGAAGTCATCTGAGGACAGGAGAAGAGAGAGCTCTTGGTGAATAGCCTCAATTTTTTTTCAGTGAAATAAATATGAAGCAAATCCTTAGCTGAGATGAGGGAGGGGTGGTGGGAGTTGGGGGGATTGGGGAAGTTAAAGGTGTTTTGAGAAAGAACGGAAATGTTTGGAAGAGCTGCTATGGTGAGATAAATAGTGATTTCATAGGGAATAATACAAAGATTATAACTAGGTGGTACAATGGATAGAGTGCTGGACCTGAAGTCAGGAAGACCTGAGTTCAAATGTGACCTCAGATACTTACTAGCTGTGTCTGAGTAAGTCACTTAACCCTGTTTGTCTCAGTTTCCTCATCTGTAAAATGAGCTGGAGAAGGAAATAGCAAACACTCTAATTCTTTACCAAGAAAACCCCAAATGGGGTCACAGAGAACTAGACTTGACTGCCTTGCTACAGTACACAAATGCATCACTTTCATGTTCAAGGTTTCTGAAATCTCCTCGTCTGACCATTATCTATTGACTTTCCACCTCTCCCTCTGCCTCCCCTTATCAAACCCTACTTTTTGTCCACAGCAGGACCTTCAGTCCCTCAACCCCTCAGTTTTCTCTCACATTATCTTCCACACACTTTCCATTCTCTCTTCTTTTCCCATTTGACCCCTTGGTAAACTAACCCAACTCTACAATATCCTCATCCCTTGAGTTCTTATGATGGGGTATGGATTTTAGACCCCAGCCCCCTTTGAACGTTCAACCTTGCCCATGGTACCTCCAACATTTATCATTTTCCTTAAAAAAACAACAACAAAACAACTTTTCCAATCTTATGGGTGTGAGGTAGAATCTCAGAGTTGCTTTCATTTTAATTTCTCTATTTTCTGTCTATAATTTGGACTATTTTTTCTCTCTTGATATCATGAATGTCTTTTTTTGAGAACTGTCTATTCACATCCTCTGACCACTTCTTAAATTGGGGAATGACTCTTATTCTTATACATTTAAAGAAATTCCTTATATAATGGAAAAAGAACCTTTATAAAAGAAGCTTCAAAAGCTTAAAAAAAAAAACCAAATTAGGGTGGCTAGGTGGCACAGTGAATAGAGCACCAGCCCTGGAGTCAGGAGGATGTGAGTTCAAATCTGGCCTCCGACACAACACAAAACTAGCTGTGACCTTGGGCAAGTCACTTAACCCAAATCGCCCTACCTTCCCCCCTACAGAAAGCAAAAAAAAAAAAATCCATTTTCCTAGTCGATCTACCTGACTATAAGTCATAGAATATAACAACACCAGAAGGATCATAATTGTAGATTACCCAAAGAAAAATGGAAAGATACATGGTGGGTTCAAGTATGCTGTATATAGCACATTACTGAGGATGACTTGAAGACAAGAATTAGCAGCAAGGCATTGTGCTTAAATGGAAAGAATCCTGGACCTGGAGTTCTGGAGACCACCATTAAAATCTAAGCTCTTGCTCTAGAATTTATTATCTGTTTGGCCATAAGCAAGTCCCATTACCTCTCTACATTGCAGTTCCCTTACCTAAAATAGAGATAACAATATTTATGATAGTACCTTGTGGGGATGGGGAAAATATTTTGTGAATCTTAAAGCGCTATATAAATATGCCTTGTTGTTATTATAAATGTAATCATCAGTGATATGTATGACCAGAAAAGGAAGTGAACCAGTCATATAGCTGCTGGCCAGCTCAAGTTCTGACCTGTTTCCCCATGAAATATTAAAAGAACCAAAGGATAGTTTCTAGTATGTTGGGTAGATTTTTTTAAACAAAAGTTTTATGGGAAGACAGGGAAAAGAATCACACAGGACAAGAAGGTATGGAGTGATTGTGAGCTGGGCTGGTAAAAGAAATACCAGTGGTGATGAAATCAAGTATCCATAAATATTTTGAAGTATGACTAGCAACATGTTATAAAAACAAAGATATAGTACCTATAATCTATAAAATTTTAACAATAAATTTAGGCTCTGTAACTTTTACATAACAGGAATAACTATACTATAAATATTGTTTATACAAGATGCTCAAATGTATTACATAGTATATAATAAATATGACCCTAATGTGTCATAAATTTGACAAATTAAATGGCTAGCTATAGTAAACATTAGCTAGACATTTAATTAACAACAGTTTGGGGTTTTTTAGGGTTTTTTTTTTAATTTAGAAAGAATTTAGAAAGGCTTTGGGGTAAGGAGGATGATTTTGATAGCTTGGTTCTCCTAAAAAAAGTTGTTCAACTAAATGAATTGATGCCTTTTTTTGTTTCTATTTATAGTTTTTCCTTCTATTGACCTTAAAACTCCATTTACTATAGTAGTTCCTTGATAAATATTTGGTGTTGATGGTTATGATGATTGTGGTATTCTCTTACTGAAAACATTTTCTTCCTTTCTTTCCTTTTTTTTTTCTTTTTGGAGGGGGGAAGCCTGGCAATTGGAGTTAAGTGACTTGCGCAAGGTCACATGGCTACCAAGTGTTAAGTATCTGAGACCAGATTTCAACTCAGGTCCTCCTGACTCCAGGGTTGGTGCTCTATTCACTGCACCACCTAGCTGCCCCTTGAAAACATTTTCAAAAGTAGGAGATGACCTAGCATTTCTCCCTTTTCCTGTTTCATATATCCTTTGGCATAACTCAAATGGATCTATCATCTCATCTATTTGAGAGCTCGCTTCAATGAAGCACATTATAGGTCATCCATGCCTTCTCATTTTGCATGACTCTTATCCATGTCTTCCCCATAGGGCATCCATCCAATATACTCAAAGACTTCCTTACTTTCTCCTAGTATCTGGAGGGTACTGGTGGAATGCTTTGATTGTTCACCTATCCATCTTACCCTGATCACTTGAACATTCTATCTTCTTTTCCTATCATACATTCTCTCTGTATTAGACCAGATAAAGCCTATCAAGAAACAGCAACATTGGTCAAGTCAGTCTTTCTTATCATCTTCACCCACCCACCTAACACTTTGAAAACAAATTGCACTTTGTTGGAAATCCATGAAAACAGTGACAAGGCACACTAATGAATTGCTGGTGGAACTGTTAAATTAGTTCAGAAAATCTGGAAAGCAATTTGGAATTATGCAAATAAAGTAGTTAAAATGTCCTTACCTTTTGATCCAAAGTTTCTACAGTTAGGCATATATGAGAAAGTTATTGACAAAAAGAAGGTTCTGTATCCACCAAAAGACTCATATCAGCACTTTTTGTGATAGAAAAGAAATAGAAATAAAGCAGAGGCCCTACAACTGGGGAATGTTTAAATGAACTGTGGTGCATGGATATAATAGAAAATTATTGTGCAGTAAGAAATGATAAATGCAGAGAAGCACAGCAAGGTTTACATGAACTGACACAAACTGAGGTAAGCAAACCAAGAACACAATATATACAATGACCGCAACAACATAAATGGAGAGAATATCAACCACAAAATAATTGAAAATGAATTTTGTAAAATTGCAAATAAACTTGGCCCTAAAGAAGAGACATGAGAAGATTACCCCTTTACAGAAAAGTCAGGATAGGTCCTTGGGTGTAGAATGTTACATTTAATGTCAGGATCTTTCAACTTGTTGATTGATTGTGTTGAATTTTTGTTTTCTTCCTCTTTAATTTTGTTTTGTTTTGTTATATGGAATGGCTCCCTGGGAGTGGGGAGAGATGAGAGTAGAAGGGGAAATTTAGGTGATATAAAAGCAAAGAGATCAATAAAAATCTATTTAATAATAATAACTGTGACCAAGTCACTATCCTGACCTTTTAAAAAAGAAGCATCCACTTATTTTTCATAGAATTGATGTATATTCTCAGCCTCAAATAGGTATGACCGTACCTAACTTTCTTTGCAAGGCTTATCCTTTCTTGTGTTGGGACACTTGGAAATTATGAGATAAAGGCACTTTATTCTGGAGTATGGAATGTTTAAAGTTGCAGGATGTAAAGAGGGTTGCGAATGGGTGGGAAATTCCTTTAGAATGAATTGAAAAGTATAGTGTCCAGGAGTAACAGGTGATAGATTGTTTTGTATTTTTGAGTATTGAGTTCTATTACGGTAAGATGAAAAGTTTGCTGAGATGATATAGGGTCTTGAGATCACATCATATGAGGATAATTTGAAGGAATTAGGAAGATTTAGCACAGAGAAAAGATTTAGTGGGCAACCCGATAACTGTCTTCAAGTATTTGAAAATCTTTCTTCCAGAAGATAGATTGGATTTGTTCTGCTTGCCCCAAGAGTAAAGGAGCAATGGATCTAAGTTGAAAAGAGACAAATTCAGGCTTGGCATAAGCATCAAAAAGTGAAATGGGCACTTTCAAAAAGAAGTGGTTTCTCCTTGATGGAGGTCTTTAAGCCAAGGCTGGATGCCTACTTAATGGTATGAAATGTTACAGAAGGGATTCTTGTTAAGGGATGGGTTGGGCTAGCTGGCCCCTAAAATTTCTTCTAACTCTCTGGCACAGTTAATCCAGGGATCTCTAGAGCATCTTTATCATGGAATGGTAGAGCTAGAAGAGACTTCAGCTCCTCTAATCCGACCTGTACTCCTAATCTTACAAATGAGGAAACTGAGGCACAGGGAAGTTAGTGCAGAGTGCTCAAAGGCAAGCAGCCAAATAAGTAGCAGAGCTGGGAATAGGACTCGATTGCCTTCCTGACTTCGGTCTAGCGTTTTATCTCTTAATCTCTGTTGTTCTGTTGTTTCAGTCATGTTCAGCTCTTTGTGATTCAGTTTTGGTATTTTCTTGGCAAAGATACTGGAAGGGTTTGCCATTTCCTTCTCTAGCTCATTTTACGGATGAGGAAACTGAGGTCAACAGGGTTAAGTGACTTGCCCAGGGTCACACAGCTAGTAAGTGTCTGAGTTGGGATTTGAACTCAGATCTTCCCACAACTCCAGGCCCAGCACCATATCCACTACACCACCTGGTTGCCCATGATTCTCTATCCATTTGTAATTTCTGGTGCAGAATATCCTCCTCTAGATTAAAATAACCTGAGATTAAAGTTCCTTTCTTGATTCTCTGATTCCCATTCTGGGAGAAAACAAAACAAAACAAAAAACCACAAAATCAATTAGTATCTTTTTCTTCTTTGGGGTGGTGGTGCTGAACAAGAGGTAGGATAAGGGTCAGATGGAGTTACGGAAGAGGGAAATAGCAACAAAGCAGTTCTCAAGTGTTGTATGTATTCCATGCTTCTGGGACTCCATAGCATCCCTTTGCCTCACTCAAAAGGCAGGAGAGTTTTGCAGTGAGTTTTGAGGAGCAGGCAGAAGGTTTGAGTTGGTGGAAGGGAAAGGATGTTCTAAGGGCAGAGAATTCATTCATTCAACAAATCTTTTTTTCGGAATTGTTAACATTTTCTTTTTCCCACTTAATAGTGTTTTATTTTTCCAATTCTTTGTTTTCAACATTCACTTTTATTAAATTTTGAGTTCCAAATTTTTTCTCCCTCCCTCCTCAAGATGGCAGACAATCTGACATAGGCTATAAATGTACAATCATAGTAAACTTATTTCCACATTAATTGTGTTGTGGATGGAAAATCAGAACAAAAGGGAAAACCCACAAGAAAGAAAAAAAGTGAAAATAGTATGCTTTCATCTGCATTCATGATAGCATTTTCCATCATGACTCTTTTGGAATAGTCTTGGATCATTGTATTGCTGAGAAGAGCTAAGTCTAGTGCAGTTGATGATTGTACAATGTTGCTTCAACGAATATTTGTTAAGCCTTCTAAAGTATGCCTAGTACTTTGTTGGGATCTGTGGTGCCTGTGCTGAGGAAAATGAAAAAGAGTAAAAGGAATGGTCTTTCCCTGCCCTTCTATCCAATGTAAGCTCCTCGAGGGCAGGTACTGTTCTATTTTTATCTTTGTGTGGATAGGAACTGTTTCCATGCCTGGCACTAAATAAACATTTGTTGAATTGATTGAATGGACAGAATTCCCAGTGTTTTTGAGGAGCTCTCGCTCATACACAGAATTCCTTAAGAATAGAAGATCTTATGGATAGTAGAAACCATAGCTCACTGTGAACTCTTGGGGTGGGGAGAGGGACTGTCTTTTGCCTTTCTTTCCCTAGTACTTAGCACATAGTAAGTGCTTAATAAATGCTTATTGGCTGGTTGACATTCCGATACCATTTTACAGTTTGCAAAATGCATTCCTCCCAACAACCCTTTGAGGCAGGTAGTCGTAATATTATACAAATGAGGAAACTGAAGCACAAAGAAGGGTTTTTGTTTGTTTTTCCAGTGTGACTTGCCAAATAACTATTTGCTAAGTACACCAAATACACTTAACAAATTGCATTTCTCACCACAACCTCAGGGGGCACATAGTATAAGTATTATTAACTTCTTTTTACAGGTGAGAAAACTGAAACACAAAAAAGGTTATATGATCTGCCTAAAGTTGCACCATAAGTTTAAAGAATCTGGATTGGAGCTCATGACTTCTGACTCCAAGACCATTGTTCTTTCTATTACATTGTGGATAAGAATGTTTTATAAAAGGTGAATTAAAACATGCCAATAAAATGCTTTTATCATCTTTACAGGTATAAGAATACCAGGTCTGATTATTATTACATTTTCATGACCACATTATTTTGATTGGAAGATTTTGGCCTGGATTGGCACTTTGCCCAGCTTCATGCTCACATCCTGTTAATATGAGGGTCCACCCATTTCTATATTGAGGTGCTTCTCTCTTGTAAATAAAGGAAAAAAACAACACAGACACTCACATACAAAAGAAAATGCTGTTTGGAGTCAGGGGAAGGTTGTGACACAAGCCAACAAAGAGGAGGAAATGCAGTGTGGCAGCCCACCAGGCCCCAGCTTACCTGGCTGTACTAGGAGGCCTTTGTGCACAAAATGTCAGCCTCAAGTCCTGAACTTCCTGCCCTTTGTCAGCCTGTGCTATGACCTGAACTTCACTTAAGGCTTACTGCTCCCAACAATACACACATACATCCTTTGGAAAAGTTCTCTGTCTCTTTCCCTGTCCAGGGAGTGATGGCTTTTTATGGATGAGGCCCAAGGGAGGCTCGACAGAGACAATGCTAAGCAGTGGAAACATTAGATTGGACCCTCTAGGGCAAGTTTTCCAGTGTGGAATGGTCAGTTCCAATGGGGAGAACCCAGAAGCTGAAGGGTTGGGTTCTATTCTCAGCTCTGATGTTGACCTACTCTGTAGTCTTGTGTGAGTTTTATCCTCTTTCTCTGACTCATTTATCCAACATAGAAAACAGGTAAAATGCTTCTCCTTCCCTTCAACTCTGTCAAACAACCAAGGAAATAACCCACCTTCAAGGAGGCTAAATAAAATGCTTGTTAGAATATAGGTGGATAACAGAATACTATAAATTGATACTAGTTTTATACAAATAATCTTAGGAGAGGAGTTGGAGAGAAGGTTCTCTGTTTTTCTAATGCTATCATTCATTAATTTGTTCATTCATACCATAGTTTCATTTAATTATTTATTTATTTTGCTTTTTTTTTGGAGGGCAATTGGGGTTAAGTGACTTGCCCAAGGTCACACGGCTAGTTTTTGTGTATAAATAATTTTAATTCTAGCAAGGCAACTCATTCTTTCAGAATGAGATGGATACACTTCCCTCTCAGGATTTCTAGTGTACCTCTGAGGAGCTGGGGGGCTGTCCTTTTCTAACGCTCTCATGTGAGCCCCCCTTTCTGGTGTTTTCCCTACTGCAAATCATCAGTATTTAGCATCCCAGCTCTAATTCTCCAATTAACATCAATGAAATTTCACATAGGGATACTCACTGTGAAGATATAGTAAGAACATAAGAACAAATATTTCCCCTCAATACTTAGGGCACATTCTCCCCTGTACCACCTCAGTCCCTGTGGATAGAAGACTACAATTAAAGGTGTTTCCACATCAGATTGGTCCCACTAATTTTATTTCCTCTTTGGTTACTGCTGGGCTGTGCCCCAAAAAGTCATTCTTTAGGAACTTATTGTGGGACTTGCTGGCTTTGAAACCCAGCACGGACTCTCAGAACTTTTGGTAGATTGTCAGTGTGACTTTTTGAAGCTCACAAGTTCACGGTTGTCTCCAATACTTCACTTCAAAGCAGGAAGAATCAATACAACAGAGTAAATAACCAAGAGCAGAATTATATGCTTATGGTCTACATGGAGGTGGCTTTGGTGGGGAGAAATAAAGGACCAAGTCTTCTCTTCTAACTTGAAAGTTTAGATCATTTCCTGCCTCTGGTTTCTACCACAGCTAGCAGGAAAAGAGCCAGACCAAGAGACTGCAACAGCTGGTTAGTGTCATTTGAATGAATGTTCTCCATTTCCAATTCCAATTCTAAAGAATGTGCTCCAATTCCATAGCTGACCAACAGTCTTTCTCTTTACCACAGTATTCGCATATTAGCATACCAGTTACAGAGTGTCTATGCATGCTCTAAATCAGGGAGCAAGACCCTTTCATTATACAGCATCATGCCTTTATGGAAGCAGGGTCCCTAACCTCTTCTGTGTTGGGATTACATCAGTCCAACATGTTACTCTGGCCCACAAGTCCCCTTGTTACATAAGAAATAGCATTTATAAGTTTGAAGCACTTTTCTTTACATATATTATCTCATATATATGTATATATATATATATATATATGTTTTATGCCATTTTAATAAATGCCTTTTGCTTTGAGTTAATTGTTATCTGCTGGCTAACTGTTAAAGGTAAATATACTGGGGCGGGGCTATATCTTGAATCATGGAAGGCCTGGGTTCTCTTCCCCAACACGAGCTGTGCCACTCATGGTAAATCACTCAACCCTTCAGCTTTAATTTTCTCATCTGGAAAATAGAGATGATAAGATCACTTGCCTCCAAGGGTTATTGTCAGAGTTAAATTGGCTAACACATGTAAAAGTGCTTTGAAAACCTTTCAAACACTATATAGACATTGGCTATTATTGTGTTTAACTCATCTTTTTCAAAGGGGTTCTAATACAGACAGTCTGGGATAAGTTGCTATCTCTCCTTAATTCTTTTTTAATGTTCTATGGACAAAACCAAACCTCCAATTGGAAGAAACAATGAGATATACCTATTATCAGGCTTGACTATTGCTCAGTTATGTGATGTTTCCCTTTTTCGTATTCTTACAGTTTTTTTGAAACCTGGTTAAAAATAGTTTTCACTTCTCTTCCTTTTTTTTCGGCAAAAAAAAAATGCTGCCTTTGAGTGATGGGCCTTATGTTTCATTAATATTGTACAAGTTTTTGTTTTGATACTTTCCAAATCAATTATGGTCCATTTTAAGCTCCAAAAGTTGGCATTAATGTTGGTATGGTGTAGTTGCTAATTGGCATTCTTGTGGCATCATGTATATGTATGCGCTAAGAAGTCAAGGAAGCTTCTGCTCAGACCTTAGGGTGCTGAGCATGTTCAAAGGGGTGTAATCCAAATAATCTGCCTGCAGATCTTCTTGAGGGTGGTATTGTACTTCTGAATTTTTTATTCCTGCCTATACTCAAATCTTAGCCTTAGCCAAAATGAATCCTGGCAGAGAACTCACACATAGAAACATTTCTCCTACTACATCCTAAGAATGGTAAAATCTTGCTGGCCCCTGATATACCTAGGTGATAAGTTCTCTTTTCTTGGGGTCAGTTCTCACTCTGCTCTTCAGGCAATGTGATGCAGTGTGTAGGAAATTGGTGTCAGAGAAATTGCTTAACCTCTCTAGGGCTCAAGCTCAACAATTGAAAATTTAGGGGATTGGATTAGATGACCTTCCAGAGTCCTTTTTAGCTTTAAATCTATGGTCCCATCAATCCCCTTTCTATGTACTATGAGATCACACAGACAAAACATAAATTCTTACAAGTAGTTCCTATCACAAATGGTCTTCTCCACGAGCGGCTGAAAAGTGATGGGGACCACAGAGATTTCTTGGGCATGTGATCAAATTGGTAAAATCCCATTGGACATATGAAGACCATCTTCCTGCTACCACTTGTGATTTCTGGAGTGAACTTTAAGTTTACTCCATGGATAATTTTCACTTATTCCATAGAGGCCAAGCCCCTGCATTGATTGTAGAGGTATGTACTACATGAATCCTGTCTATAATGACTAGCACACAATTGTCACTCGGGATTCAATGTCCATCAATAGAATGACTACCTATGTTTTCTTTTCTTTTTTCTTTTTCCTTTTGGAGGGCAATAGGGGTTAAGTAACTTGCCCAAGGTTACATGGCTAGTTTTTTTGTGTGGGTGTTAAGTGTCTGAGGCTGGAACCAAACTCAGGTCCTCCTGACTCCAGAGCTGGCACTTTACTCACTGCGCCACCTAGCCGCCCCAACTACCTATGTTTTCAGTCCTTACTGCAGCTTGAGATCCTCTGAGTCCAAGTGTAAGGGCTGAGAGGAGAGAGAGCCTAAGTTCTTTGGATCCTGGAGTGGCCCCCATCCCCAGCTCCATCTCCTCTTCTCTTTCTTTTCTTTTTTTGCTTTTTAGAGGGCAATTGGGGTTAAGTGACTTGTCCAAGGTCATATGGCTAGTTTTTGTGTTAAGTGTCTGAGGATGGATTTGAACTCAGGTCCTCCTGACTCCAGGAATGGTGCTCTATTCACTGCGCCACCTAGGCACCCCTCCATCTCCATTTCTCTATACTGATTCAGTAGAATTCAACTTTCTGGAAAAACAACTTCAAATTCTTCTATCAATTGTACTCAGAACTTCTGTATTCATCCAGTGCACTGATGGAACAAAACAAAACAGCCTCCAGCCTCTCCAACTGTTTTGGTTGTTGTTTTTGTAGTTCTGTTTCTGAAGTGGGCTGTCCCAGCTTTGGATTCCAAACTCCTTTGTCCCTCTGTATACTAATCCATTTCCCAGTTCATTTAGGAGGTTCTATGATAACCTATCATTTGACATAGTCAGGAAAATGGCATCTACAAACAAGGGCATCTGGACGAATTCATCCTTTTCTTTTCCATTGGATTCTTTACATCTCCCATGATGGTGGTAAATACCTTTGTCAAGTATCCATGTCCATTTTATGCCTTGCTTAATATTAAAAGGGAGAGTGTCAGCAAGCAAAATTATTTCTGTTATATATTTCTTTTTTTGAGGTGCTAAATAAGTGTTTATTGACTTAAGTAGTTTCTTGGATTTATTTTTTTTTCATTTTTCAAATGCTTTATTAACTTCTGATTTACATCATTTGTTTCCGCCAGATTTTGAATTACAAATTTTCTCCCTGTTTTTCCCCTACCCACGGCCCCAAAATAGCAGTCCCACAGGATATCCCCTCCTCCAATCTGCTCTCTCCCATATCTTCTCCCATACCCCCTTTGACTGTTCTAGTAGGGCATGGTGGATCTCTGCCTGTAGCAGCAAGTACCCCAACCGTCCTCAGGGTTTGCTGCCAATACAGGTTCTTGGATCTGCTTTGATAAAGGAAAACAACTCAAAATGGGTTAACAAGCTTACTTTAATCAGTCAAATATGTATCGTTTACCTAGTTCAGGGGAAAGAGGTCAGCACCCTGAACTTCAAAGTATACAGACAGAATTATCAAGACAGAAACAGATCAAGTAGACAGCTTTCCAAACTGTCCAGCCATTACATCCATACCCAATCAACATCTGGGTTTCAACATCTGGGTTTTTCAAAGGGGGGGGGGGCTCCAGACAACGGCTTCCCAGAATCCATATCAAATCACAGAACACTTCTCAAAGTGAGCCCCCAAAACAAAACCTCACATCAGGGCTTATATAGCCTTCTCCTGGCTCAGAGAATGTAACAACCTTCTGGACCCACTGGCCAATCAAGAAGTATCTACTGAAAAACAAGCCTCCCACCCCAGGCTCCAGGTGCACTTTAGCCTAGGGGCAGGGAAGATCTTTAAATTTGCATTTCCATTACACTGCCCCAGTGCCTGTATATCTTATTTCCCAATTACATGCAAAATAGTATTAATAATAGTGTATATATATATATTTCTTTAAACATTTGATTTTAAAACTTTGAATTCCAGATTCATTCCCTTCCTCCATTGTCACCCACCCTTACTGGGAAGATAAGCAGTTCAGTATAGATTGTACATGGGTAGCTAATGCTAAACAATAACATAGTAGATATATTATAAAAGACTAACTATATTTCCCTCCCTCCTATCCCACCTCCCACTTGTTCTATTCTCTACTTTGATCCCTTCCCTTTTCAAAAGCGGGTGCTTCCAACTTGCCTCCCCCTGAGCCTGCCCTCCCTTCCATCGTCCCCCCTCTCATCCCCTTCCCCCCCTACTCTCCTGTAGGGTGAGATACCCTATTCTGTTATATATTTCAATGATTGTATGATTTTTATATCTATATAGGAGACACCTCATTGGGGTGAGCCTTTTAGTTGGCATTTTGTTTTACTAAATTATTTACTTTTTTTTTAGTAGTTAACATCATAAACTGTGTGTGTATCTTATATCTACTATACATTTCAATCAATTGTATGACACAAAGACATGACCTGCTACAAAACATAATTTGTGAAAGATTGCCTATTATCTCCTTTCTACACCTTCTGTAAAGATGCTCTCTATGCATCTTTCTCATAAGTTACTCTCATGAATTTTTTGTACAGTTAGGAAAGTAGATATATTGGTTTGCAGTTATTAACATTTGCTTGGTCCCCCTGCATTTTGGGAGGGGGTTATAGCAAGTCTGAGGTTTTTTTCCCCTCTAAGTACTGGATGTCCTTTTCTCTTTCAGATTCCTTTAGAAATAATCCCTCAATGCTTTCAAAATTGTATTCAAACATGGATCTCCGCTATGTGTATTTGGTCTAGTCTTACTGTTCTTTCTCACCATATAGCACATTGGGGACTGTCATTTTGAGTTCAAACATGGTAGTTTCATTGCTAATGGTGAGGATGAAAAGAGTAATCTACATCTCTAATCATCTTTCCCATTTTTGTCTCTTTATTGTTTTCTTTTTAGTTTCATTTTTAAATGCCATTGGGATGACTTTGGATCTGTTAAGAAGCTTTAACACTTTTTTCTTTACTGTTTTTGGATGTTTTATGAGGTGATACTACTCATAATCTACTACCATCTTCCTCTGTAAGATCTTGCAAATAAGATTATGTTTTTTCTTTGACTGATGTACTTTTTCCCATGTTAAAGCAATGAAATATTTCCTGGTTGAGGTGGTTTCTAGGATCTTTTGGTCTCTTTGTTATGATCGATTTACTGGTTAAGATGGTTAAACTTTCTTAGGAAATAGTTATGGGGTCTATTAGTCAATGTTTGTTCTTAATCTATCTCTCATTTCTTAGTCTAAATAGGTTAGAATTAGATCTCTCTCTCTCTCTCTCTCTCTCTCTCTCTCTATATATATATATATATATATATATATATATATATTTAAACTCTCCTAATTTGGTATTGAATTTTGATGTCTTCTCTAATAACTCAGTGGTCTATCTGTACATAGTTAATTGTTAAATATTTTAATATTAGTAACTAGTCATACCTAATTAATATACAATTGATTTAATGATAATATTTGATGTTTGGCATGTCTAGTACCTCCTGACTCAATTCCTGAAGAAAGATTATAGGTACAAAGTTTTTGTATTGTCTATAGGACTTAAGTTTTCTAACTTAAGACAACTTAATCAACCCATGTTGATTCAATTTCACACTTTTCATAGCTCTTTGTAGAATTTCTCTACTTTTTCATGCTTTGCATTACATAAGCTATGTGGGTTATAATAATTTTTGGTAACTTTCACGATTTTGCAGATTTTTATAAGGAGCACTGTAATATTAGATGACTGAATATTCCATAAAATAATGTTCCTTTTTGTCCTTGATTCTCAATAAAGGAGTTGGTGAAGTTCGTTTGATTAACTTCTCTAAGGGGAACCTATGAGCTATTCCTTCATTTATTTACAACTTCCTTTTATCTTCTGGTTTCAGTTATATCAAGAATGTTAAGGCTAATGATTTAATTCCCCCAGTAGTGTGTGATCTCATTGGCCACTTAACAAGTATGTGACATTTATAGTACCAGCAGACATTAATATTTATAGGTATTCTCAAAACTGTGATTCTTAACCACCACCCTGCCCTTTTTCTACCATTCTAATACCATCACAGTAAAGAAGAAGGAGTTACCCAGGACTGAGGGACATTTTGTATATTTGTTTCATGGTTGCCTTGACCAAAGAATTCACCAGCAAGTCTGCTGATATGAACTTTTGTCAAATATGCTGTTTGCTGGTAGCTGTGAATTTGTTCAATCACTCTGAAAAATAGTATAGAATTATTTAAGAAAAATCACTAAGTAGTTCATTTCCTTTACATCCACAATCTCATTATTGGACACATTGTCCAGGGAGATAAAAGACAAAAAGACACCAAAATATTCACAGCTGAACTTTTGTGGTAGCAAAAAAACTGGAAACAAAATGGATTCCTCTAGATTGGGGAATAAGCAAACAAATTATGCTATATGAATGTAATGGAATATCATAGTGCCATAAGAAACTTTTTAAAAATCAGGAATTCAAGGAAACAAGGGAAAACTCAAATGTACTGATAAAGACTGAAGCAAATAAAACCTAGAATAAATATTCACAGTGACTATAGAACATGCCACCTCCATTCCAGCCTTCATCTCCACTGCCTTGTCACTATGAAGTTGAACTCTGATACACTATGGATTTTAATAGGTTGAGTTTCTTTTTATTTTAATTGTATCTGGGTCTTCCTGGAAATCTCCATACTGCTGTCCTTTACCCTCCTCTCCCTGCTTGCTAGCACCCTTTTATGTGTTGTATTCCTTGTAATTCTCTGAGGTCAAGGATTGTATTTCTTTGTATTTGTATTCCCAATGTTTAGCATAGTACCTGACATATGAGGAAATATTTAATAAATTATCTATCTATCTAGCTCTAGCTACCTATCTGTAATAAATGAAAATAACACTATAAAAAAAGCTGAACTCAAATTATTTGCAATGACCTATCTTACTCCTAGAGGGCAGGTGATAAAACAAGTAATAAAACACACTTCTTCTTTCCTCTGGCACTGCCATGACCTAGGTACAGGGGCCTGTAATGGTGATAGAAATTTGAAGATCTTTCTTGCCCCTTAATAAGCCTAAGTTGAACTTGAGGACCTTTCCTGATTTGAAAATATACTCTGCCTCCAAATGGGCTGCATGTGTTCACCTGGAGCCTGTGGTGGGAGGCTTGTTTTCAGGAAGGCACAACTTTTGTTTCTTTGTAGTCAAGTGGATCATGAGGGTTGCGATGTTCTCTGACCCTGGAGAAGGCCATATATACCTCTGAGGTGAGGTTGTGCTTTGGGGCTCACTCTAGGAAGAGTTATATGATTTGACCAGGTGAGACTCTAGGCAGCCATTGAGGCCCCTGGCTTTGAAAACCCAGATGTTGGTGCTTATCTCTCTGGGGACTAACTAGGTATGGATGTAATGGACAGACAGCTAGAAGCCCTATCTGTTGAATTGTGTTATTTTCTCTTGTAGCTTCTGTTTGTATTCTCTGAAGTTCAGGGTGCTGACTTTTTCCCCTGAATTAGGTAAATTATATATGTTTGACTGATTAAAGTAAGATTGTTAACACTTTTTGAGTTGCTTTCCTTTAGAAAAGCAAATCTAAGAAGCTGTGCTAGCTTCCTGGGTATTCTGGGGTGCTTACTGCTCCAGGGCCACATCTCTTCATGCCTGGACTATTACCATAGCTGGCTGATCAGTCTCCCTGTCACAATTCCCTCTCTATTCCAGTCCATCCTTCCCTCAGCTATTAAAGTGTCTTCCTGAAGTATAGGTTTGACCATATCACTGTCCTATTAAAAAAACACCATTAATTCCTTATCACCTCCAGGATAAAATATAGAATCTTCTGTTTGCTTGGAATTATCTCCCTTCTCATCTGTGCCTCCTAAACTTCTCTGACTTCCTTTAAGTCTCAGCTAAAATCCTATGTCTTGCAAGAAGTCTTTCCTAGTCTTGCTTAATTTTAATGCCTTCACTCTGAGGCTACCAATAAATTATCCCATGTCTACTACTTGTTTGTCCATAGCTATTTGCATGTTGTATCCCCCATTAGACTGTGAGCTCCTTGAGAGCAGGGACTGCTTTTTTTTGCCTTTCTTTGTACAGTCAATTCTGCTGTTATACTTATTTTGAAAACACAAATTTGTTCCAACATGATTGATATATTAAGGAAGAGTTTGGGCCTAATGTGAATTTTGTATTTGCTTATTCCTTCTTGGACTTGTTGGGTGCTGGGTGGGGGTGGGAGGTAGAAATGAAGAAGGGGAGTGGATGGGTTCTGCCAAGGTAGGGCCTTGACCAAGGAAGCAGTCAGGCCTACTGAGGAGGGTGGGGGAGCTATAATACTCATGAGATTCAGGCCAGAAGATCCAGGCATGGAAGGGAAGGGAAGACAGGGAACCCCTCTGCCTGACCCAAGCCACCATAACCAACTGATGAAGATGACTCTGAGACCTCCAAGCCACTTGCTAAGGGAAAAGCCACCCCGCATACCTCTGTGGAAACAGGCTGGGCACCATCCATGGGGGTGTCCTGTCCCCCCCCACACACACCCACATCCCCCATCCCTCCTGGAGGTGGCTGCATGCCTTCAGATCATCAGGCTGTCCCCTCGTGGAGGGGAAGCAGCTGGCATGGTCAGTGACTAGAAGCCTAGGTCAGGGGCTTATCATGCCAAGTCTGCAGCTTCCTATGGGACCTAGGAATTCCAATGCTGATTTCCATCTTCAGGTTTTTTGTGAAGGTAAAGCACCACTATTATTATATTATTATTATTATCTTCGGGTACAATATGAGCAGAAGGCAGAGGAGAAAAGGGCAGGGTTAGTCTGCCCTTCCCCCCAGTCCTCGTGCTGGTCCAGCCCCAACCCAAGGTTGGGGATGATACCTCCATTATGGTAGCATTTATTTATTTCTTAACCATTTAACTTATATAAAGCTGTGCATTTGGGGGGGGGGGTCCTGTCTATTGTTTATTTATCTTCAGTGAAGTTTTGGGATGTTGTTTGCCTAACCTGATTTCTCCCATAGGATCTGTAGTTTTATTTGCCTGATTTTGCATGAGGAGGTGCTTTTTGGGAACACTTACGTAGGGTTATAGCAGAACTAATTTTACTCTCAGTACTTAGCACAGTGTCTGGAGCATAGTAGGTGATTAATTAATATTAGTTGACTGACTTTATTATGAGTCAGTTCTAAAAGGTAGAGAGATTATTTCTGGAAATGGCTACACATAAATATATTGAGGTATAAATAGCTTGCCTGCCAGGATTTCTTCGGATCAGGACTGAGATTTCGAGAGCAAGGTATTCAAGAAAATGTTCTGCCTCGCAGAAATCAAGAAATCTAGGATTGTAGATGCTATCTCGAAGGAGACCTATATCTAAAGTACTTCACTGTATTCTTTGAATGTGGTGGGCTCTTAGTCCTCTAAATGCAAAGACTTAGTGGAGGTGCCTGCCTGTAACGCTATTAGGAATGATTCCACAGGCTTTCTCCTGTACCTGTTGATGGATGTGTGGGCAAAATCCATGCCTGGTTATTGACTTGTGCTTTGGAGTCTCAGAAGACAGGAAGAACAGATTCATGGGTCCAAAATTGGGATTATAAATGGTCCTAATCCATCTAGTGGAATTTTACCAATTTGAGCCAGAAGTCACTAGATTATCTGACTGAGGCCTAGAGAGACATATTGGTCCCTGGGTATGGCAGCCTCTCTATCATCCTATGATCCCATGAAACCTAAAGGTAACTGTTGGCACCCAGATAACAGAAATGTATTATATACCACCAAGATATGATGTTAAATACTATATGACTGAACATAACCTATATATTTGGTCCATTCTATACAGCTTTAACATCATTCAATGCTGTAACACCAATAAGCTAATAATAATTTGTTAAGTTTCTGTTCTCTACCATGCACTGTGGTAGATGTTGGGGATACAGGCATACAGTAAAAGTCCCTAGTCACAAGGAGTTTATACAGAATAAGCGTGAAGAGAATACAAAGAAATATAAGCTAGTTAACTACAAGGTAGTTTTGGAAGGCAGGCACTAGCAATTGGGGGTTTCTGTAGAGCACAGCTTAGGTTATGTCTTGAAGGAAGACCATGTATACCTGCATGCATGGCTGTCTATCTACATATATTTCTTTATATTTAGAGTAATTTACATGTACTAATTATAGGTATAATTTGACGGATATAGTATAATGTGTACCTATAGACCAGTCAGAGGTGCCCAGTATAATTCACAGCGGGTGAAAATTCTTTGCCTGGGGGAGAATTTATCAGGAATGTTTGGGATCTTTTTGTATCTCTTTTTTTCCTAATATTTCATGGGTTGGCAGGAAGAGAGCAAAAACTACCTTCCCCAGATTACTGTGGACCAGTGATAAAAATGAAGTCTATTTGCCTCCTTTCTGCATCTGCAGCCCTTATCAGCATCTATCTTTGCTTTTGTCCCCTTTTCCCTCTACAGAGTACTGCAAATAAGGACTAGGGATGAGCCCAGTAACATACTCTTAGTGTAGCAATGAATTTGTTCAAACATTTCAGAAAATAATTTTGAATTTGAATTATTTGTGAAAAGTGACAACTGTTTACATAGCTTTTGACCCTGCGATTCCAATGCTGGTCATATACTCCAAAGCAGTGAGTCAGGAAGAAAGGCTCTTTTTATAAAATAGTGTTCACAGTAGCATTACTTGTGTAAACAAAGTGGGTGCCTTTTGTTTGGAGAAGCAAACCAGAGTATACAAATAGAGTGAAATATTATTGTGCAGTAAGAAAGACCAGGTATGAAGGATTCAGGGAAATGGAAGGGGGAGGGGGACACTTGGATGAAGAGACGGAGAATAAAGGAAGGAGAACCAGGAGAACAATATAAACCGTGATTATAATAACATCAAGGAAAAGAATATTTTTAAAAAGTCAGACTCTGAGTAAGTACAATAATCAATTTTGATCCTGAGAGAAGTGGATAAAAGATCATGAAAATGACCTTCCTCCTGACAGCAGAGAGGTGGGAGACTACTGGGGCAGAGTGTTACCTAGATTGCCAGACAGGATCTCTCTACTGGTTTTTTTGGCTGAAATGTTTTTCTTTGCTGCCAGGGAGGGTTCAGCACTAGAGGTGGGAGAAAAGTTGTATGTAGAAATAACAGTAAAAAATAAAAGGCACCAATAAAACTTAAAAAAAAACAAAATTTAGGGGTGGGGAGGGAGAAGAAAGGAGGAGAGAGACACCTAAGTGGGAGGCTTGGGGCAACAACTCTTTATGGCATCCTGGTGGGATGGAAAGAACACTGGCTCTGGCATCAGGAGACCTGAGTTTCAGTGCCAGTTCTGAAATTTATTGTATGCTAGGGACAAGTTCCTCTGAGCTTCAGTTATCTTGTCTATAAAATGGGGATAAGAATACCCACCCTGTTATTATATGAGGAAGATGCTTGTAAAAACCTTCACGTGTTATAAATGTGAGTTATTACTAAGACAGATAAGAGAGCAATACAGACTGAATGCAATTGGTAAGAAGAAGGGATAGGTGAGTGTGGCAACTAAGTGGAGATCTAGGCTTAGTCTGGACCAGCTTTATTTACATTCCAGTGAGCACCAGGGATGACTTTTATTGGGAGACCTTTAAGATTTCTCCTTAACTTCCCCCTTTGTTATCTTTCGTCTGTTCCCTGCAGTTATCAGCAGTAAAAAAAAAAAAAAAAATCCTTAGAAACCCTGTGCTCATGTCAAGGGTAGGTCTAGTAGGAGGGGAGAAGTTATGATAATGTCCCAAGTTCTATAATGAACCTGGGGGGAAAGAAACACAGGTGGTGACTTCTACAAGATTGCCAGCAGGGAGGCCAGTCTTTGGGTGCAGGATGTAAGAAAGGAGTGTAAGGGATCTCTGGTCTGTAGGGAAGGACTGGTAGTGATCTGGATGCAGGAAGTTGTATTGATGTCTTTTTTTTCCTCCTCATTGTTGTCATTCCCCAAAACTTTTCCCACCCATTTCCCAGAACCTTTCCTTATGACTAAGAAGTACACAGTTAAACAAAAAATGCAGACACCTTCACCATTCATGCACAACAACATTCTGTACCCAGAGTGTGCAGCTTCCCTCCCACAGAGAGGAAGAAGGTATGTTTCATTATCAGTCATTAGCCCTTTGGAGTCATGCCTGGGCATCTCATTGATTAGAATGCTGGAGTCTTTCAGAACTTGCTTCCTTTTACATCATTGGGATCATGGCATTTATTGTTCTTTTGGTGCTGCTAGCTTTGCTCTGCATTGATTCAAAAAAATCTTTCCAAGTTTTTCTGAATCCTTTACATTTATCCTTTGTTGCTCAGTGGATAGAGCCCTGGACCTAGAGTCTGAAGGCCCTTAATTTCCGAACCTTAATTTCTGTCTGCCTCAGTTTCCTCATCTGTACAATGTGGATGATAGCATATGCGACCTCCCAGGATTGTTCTGAGGATAAAGTGAACTGCTTGCAAAGCACTTTGTAAACTTTAATGCATATATACATATGCTTGCTAGCTATTACTATTATTACCATTATCATAAAATTCCATCCCATTCATGCAGTCTTTGCATGCCCATTTCCTGCCACCCTTTTTTCCTATAAGAATTACTGCTTTGAACATTCTTGGTATCTATGGGAACTTTCCTGTCTTTGACCTCTAACACTTACTAGCTGTGTGGCCCTAGGTGAGTCACTTAACCACTCTCATCCTTACATTCCTCATCTATAAAATGGAAATAGTAGTAGGACCTACCCCATAGCACTGCTATGTGAGCATCAAATAAAATGAGATAAGATACATAAATATTCTGTAAACCTTAAAGAGCTATATGAATGAATGAGTGAAAAAGCATATATTAAGACTCTACTGTGTGTCAAGGACTGTGTTAAGCACTAAGTATACAAATACAACAGTAAGATAGTGGCAAGACGACACATACGGGAGGTTTTAGCTGTGTCAGCTGGAAAGGTCCTGTGGTCTTTAGGGCACAAAACAGATGGGCAGCTTGTGGTACAGTGGATTGAGTGATGGGCCTGAAGTCAGGAAGACCTGAGTGCAAATCTAGCTTCAGACACTTATAAGTTGTGTGACCCTGAACAAGTCACTTAACTTCTGCTTGCCTCAGTTTCCTCAATTATAAAAACGGAGGTCATAATAGCACATACCTCCTAAGGTTGTTGTGAGGATCAAATGGAATAATATTTGTAAAGTGTTTAGCGTGGTTCCTAGCACATAATAAGTACTTAATAAAGGCTTATTTTCTTCCTTCACCCATAATTCTAGGCTGTCAGGATATTTTTGGATCATCAGATGCACACAAATAGGTTCTATGAACATCATCATTATTATCATTAACAATAATAATTATTATTATAGGGTCTAAACAGCTTATTCACTTTTCTAAAATAGTACTGAATAAATTCTTCCTAAGGAGGTGAAGGAGAACAGAGAGCCAAGAAAGGCACTCAGACGAGTACCCCCATCTAGGAGGAAGGAGTAAAAAAGGTTCCATCCCAGATACAGCTTCAGTGCCAGGTAATAAGTTTTGGAATTCAGACTCAGATTAAAGAAGGAAGGAAGACAGAGCTGCTGGAGCTGAGCTTCCACTAACCCTGGGAGGGGCACAGGAGTGAGTTATGACACCCAGGCCTTTCTGGCTCTGTCTTCATCTCTCTCTTGGGCCAGATAATCCAGGGCTATTTCAGGAGGAAAGCCCTTCGAAGATAAACATGACCCTGTGGACTGGCAGAGAGATAACCTGTGCTTTTACAAGAGGAAAGGCAAAAAGGGGGCCCTCTAGGCAATAGAATCCTAACTCTTGGAGACAGGAAGGTGCGAAACTGGGTGGGAGAAAGTGTCCTGGAATGGAGATGGAATTAGAAGAACTTTTCCCTCTATCTAGCTAGAATTTATTTTATCCTTTATCAAATATTGATGAGGTTTTAGATTCCCCCCCCCTCCAAATGTTATAGGTGAAGGGAAGTTGGGGGGAGGGGGGAGAGTAGGATGGCAAAGGAAAATGGGCAACTTTTCTGATGTGTATTAAGAAATGTCTGAAGGCACTAAGAAGTCATGTGACTTGACCAGGGTCATGCTGCTAATAAGGGTCAGAAGCAGACTTAAATCTAAGACTGGCTCTCTATCTACTACACCAGGATGCCCCTTAGAAGTTGAATGTATAATAACTGCTTTGTGGATTGGATTGGGTACTTGGGCAAAGGGAATTGTCTAAAGTCACAAAGGCTATAATACTAGAGATTTGAGTTTCAGTAGATCAGTTCAATCTAAATCTAATCCATTTATTTCAACCCAATCAAACAAATATTTATTAAGCTCCCTATATACTATGACCCAGTGAGGGAGATTTTGGACCATGTGTTATCCCATTCTTCAAAAGCCACAGAGATTTCTTTTTCTTCTATGTTTTTGGTTAGTAGTCAATTACATTTACTAACCAACAGCTACCTGTTTAGCTGTATTTCTATGTGATGAGGAGAAATAGCTAGAAAAATAGAAGGGACAGACTCTGCCTAGGAGACAGAAAAATGAGAAGTCTAAGAATACTTAGGGGCAGCTGGGTAGCACAGTGCATAGAATGCCAGAACTAGAGTCAGGAAGACCTGAGTTCAAATTTGGCCTCAGACATTTCCTAGCTGTGTGACACAACCCTGTTTGCCTCAGTTTCCTCATCTGCAAAATGAGCTAGAGAGGGAAATGGCAAATGCCTCTAGTATCTTTGCCAAAAAGACTCCAAATGGGGTCACAGAAGAGTTGGACACAACATAAGTTACATTTAGTCACAGAATTGCAGAGCCTTTGAGTTAGAAGGGACCTTGATGGTCTTCTAGTCCAACCCTAATGGATGATGAATGTATTATTGCACTGTAAGAAACAATGACTGTATAAGAAATTCAGAAAAACACAGAAAGCCTTATATAAACTGATACAGGACAAAGGAAGAATCACCAGAACAAAATACACAGTGACTACAAGAATATGAATGAAAACCACACTAAAAGGTATTTGATTTCCAATTACCCATGTTTCCCCGATAATAAGACCTATCCCGAAAATAAGCCCTCCCCTTACTGTGTAAGATTCCTCTAAAATAAGTCCTCCCCCGAAAATAAGCCCTATTGAGATTGCTACTGTAGTGAAGGTGATACCCTGCGCTACACGCTACATTACGGTACCCTCTGTATGCACCATCCCCCCCCCCCCCCCCCCCCCCCC
>NW_027185784.1:14205973-14225468 GCF_028583685.1 Petaurus breviceps papuanus
ACTGCTGCAGCTCTGATTGGATGCAGCAGTGAGCGCGTCATCCTGTTCTTCCCCAGTGATTTGCTTGCTGGCGCCATTGAGAGCAGTGCCGCGGAGGAGAGCTGAGGCAGGACAACATAAGCCCTCCCCTGAAAATAAGCCCTCTGGTATTTTTCTTTCCAAAAAATTTAATAAGACAGTGTCTTATTATCAGGGAAACACGGTAATTGTAATAACTCAGTGTCAGTACAGGAGAACTAATGATGAAATACACCTCCTTTCTCTTAATATAGAGGTAAGGGACTATGGGTATGAAATATGGGTAAAGGGAATTGTCTTCTCCAGAATCCCTGTAGAGTGGGCACTCGGTACCTGTTGGGGATCTTCAGCAAAGCAAAGACCTTTCTCTCCAGGGTGGTCCATTCCACTTTTGGACAAATATTAGCGTTAGGAAGTTTTTCCTTTGTTCTAGCTGAAATCTACCTCTTTTTTCAGTTTCAACTCTACCAATCAATTGATCAATGAATATGCATTTATGAAACACCAATCACCAAAACACAAAAGTGCTAGGTGCTGGGAATACAAACATTTTAAAAAATGAAATGAATCTATTCTTGAAAAGTTTACATTCTATGTAAACTAGTTATGGCAAAAGTAAATGGTAATTCCCAATCCCTGTGTTAGCCCTCCAGATGCTTGAAGATAGCTATTGGGTGTGAGCTGGGTCTTCTCTTCTCCATTCAAAACATCTGCATTTCTTTCAGAGGGAATCTTCTGAAGCATACTTTCAGGTTCCCTTAACTTGCCATCCGTAAACACTTCGTCTTATCAATTGGCTTCCTAAAGTGTGGCATCAGAGTTGAAGGCAATAGTTCAGAAGTGATCCAATTATCACCTAACTCATCTTGGACCCTAAATTCCTATTGCATTAGTTTTTTTTTTTTTTTTTAGAAGCAATTAGTGTTAACCCAGGGTCACACAGCTAGCAAGTGTCTGAGGTCACATTTGAATTCAGATCCTCCTGACTCCACCCTCTATCCTCTGTACTACCTCGTTGCCCCTCTTAAATATACTCCTAAAAATTATGGAGGACCCTGAAGAACCTTTGTTTGTGTGGGTTATATCTATTAATATTTACTGTATTAGGATTTGAAAATGGATAATTTAAAAATATTTGTTACTAATTAATTTTAAAATAATAGTAACAAACCAATTACATGTTAACATATTTTCACGAAAAATAACTTTTTCAAAGCAAAAAAATTGACTAAGAATGTCATTGTTTTATATATTTTTGCAAATCTCTGGTTTAATAGAAGACAGCTGGATTCTCATATGTGTTTCTGCATTCAATCTGTTGTGATATATTGTTTTGGTTAAAATATATGAGGAAAATCTGGTCTCATAGAGATATATAGTCTCCTCCAAATCAGTTCCCTGTCCTTCTCCCTTTTCCCTATGACCCACTTCTCTGTTTTTTTCCCCTCAGTTGTGCCATTATTATTTTAGTCACCTAGGCATAGAATCTGAAGACTCATCTTTGACTTATTCCCAATATGTAGCCAGTTACACAGTAGACTCTCTACAGTGTTTACGCTCTTTCCTTTCTATTGCCACTGCCATCATTTTTGTCTAGGGTGGTCCTTGTTACCGCTACCTGGAATATTGCATTGACTTTCCAAATTATTTGCCTATCTTTTTCTAGGCTCTCTCCCTACCATCTTGTCTACTGTTACCTGATGAATCTTCCTAAAACAATACTTTACTTCTTTAATTTTTTGTCCTACATTTAAACAAAGCCAGTTTACACAGTGATGTCCTATGATACATGCCATATTTCACACCCATAGTCCCCTACCTCTTTATTGAGAAAAAGGAGGTGTATTTCATCATTAGTTCCCCTGTACTGAGATTTAATTATTACAATTAATTGCAATTCAAGTATCTTTTAGAGTGGTTTTCATTTACATTCTGGTGATTCTTCCTTTGTCCTGTATCAGTTTATATAAGGTGATTCTTCCTTTGTCCTGTATCAGTTTATATAAGGCTTTCTGTGTTTTTCTGAATTTCTTATACAGTCATTGTTTCTTACAGTGTAATAATATATTCATCATATTCAGATACTATAATTTGTTCAGCCATGCCCTAGTTGATGGGCACAGATTTTGCTTCCTTTTCTTTTTTTGCCGTCACAAAAAGTGCTGCTATGAATATCTTAGTACAGAGGGCACCTTTTTGTCCGGCTTTGACCTTCTTGGGTTATAGGTCCGGTGGTGATATTGCTAGGTGAAAGGGTATAACAATTTAGTCAATTTTCCTGAAAAGTTTCAAATTGTTTTCTAAAATTGTTGGAGTAATTTATAGTTCTGCTGAAAGCATATTAGTGTACCATCTTCCTACAGCTCCTCTGACACTGATTATTTCCATCCTTTATAATCTTTGCTAATTTGAGGGGCGTGGATGAAACCTGAGGGTTATCAGACATCTATTTCTTCCTACTATTTCCCTGCTCCAAAACCTTCAATTTTTCTCCATTCTCTGCAAGCTAAAATCAGATCTCTTTAGCCTGGTATCCAAAGCCCTCCACAATCTGTCTGGAGTTTGACTTTATTGGTTTTTTAGAAGTTCCTTCCAACTATGGTCACATGGTATTCCTGCTGCTGCCTTAGGTGAACCACCTTCTCTAGTAAAATGAGTTTATATACAGTTTCATAAACATGGTCTGCTTTTTCTGTTTCTGTCTAGTGGATAAAACACTAAGTCTGTGGGGCAGCCAGGTAGCGCAGTGAGTAAGAGCGCCGGCTCCAGAGTTGGGATAACCTGGGATCAAATCCGGGCTCAGATACTCAGCACCACACCCAGACATAACTGGCTGTGTAACCTTGAGCAAGTCACTTAACCCCAATTGCTATAAAAAACAAAAACAAAACAACACTAAGTCTGGAGTCAGGAAGACCTGAGTTCAAATCTAGCCTCAGACACTTCCTAGTTATGTGACCTTGGCTAACACTTAACCTGTGTTTGCCTCAGTTTCCTCAAATGTAAAATACGGATAATAGCACCTATCGAGGATCAAATGAGATATTTGTAAAACATCTTTGTTTTGTTTGTAGCACATAGTAGATGTGATATAAATATTTATGCCCTTCCCTTCTATTCCCTTCTTTGCTTATGCCTAGCCTAGCCCATTTTCCCTTCTTTTTCTTTTAATCCAGCCCTACCCATCCCTCAAAGCTCAGCTCAGATTTTGTCTTCATTTTGAGGCCTTGAGGTCCATTTTGACTGGAAGTACATGTTGGCCTTCTCCTCTGAACTCCTATACTATTTACTTTTTTTTTTTTTTAAGCAATCGGGGTTAAGTAACTTGCTCAAGGTTACACAGCCAGTTATTTCTGGGTGTGGTGCTGAGTGTCTGAGCCTGGGATTCGATCTCCAGGTCATCCCAACACTGGAGCCGGTGCTCTTACTCGCTGAGCCACCTGGCCACCGCTTAATATTTACTTTCTATACCACTCACTGGGTACTTAGTATAAAACTGCCTTGTATTATTGATGGCCTTTGATTTCATGTGCTATTTGTTTTAGTTCAGTCAACAGGAGTTTATGAAGTACTTATTATGCACAAGGGTGATAAAGTAATTAGGTGAGCCTCAGAATCAGGAAGACCAGATTTCAAGTTTAGCTTTCCTGCTCTGTGACCCTGGGCAAGTCACTTAACATCTCAGTGCCCTTGGTGCTTCTCTAAGACTGTAGATTGTAGAGCTGGGAAGATTTACTCTAATAGGATGAATTTCCTCATTATGAATTCCCATCCTGTGTCCTAAGGACTGTATTAGACTTTGGGAATACAAAGGCAAAAATGAAACCATTCCATTTATAAGTTCCCTGAAAGGGAACTGCAGTTGAACAATACTCTCTCCTCATACTAGCTCTGTGACCCTCTGAGCCTCATCTATAAAATGAGGATCCTTGCTACCTCTGTGTTGGTCTCAAAGGGTTATTCTGAGCTTAACGATGTTAGTAAAGAATGCATAAATGTGTTTTGCATGACTAAACATGTATACATATATAGATATGTATAACATATCAAATTGTTTGCCTTCTCAGTGAGGTGACAGGAGAGGGAGGGAGGGAGTAAATGTGGAACTCAAAAATTTTGAAAAACCAATGTTAAAAATGTTTTTACATGTAATTACGGAAAATAAAATATTATTTAAAAAAAACAAAAACAAATGTTAGTAAAAGGTTTAGTATATAGAGATGACCAGTATAATTATTATTAGTGAGGGCTTTTTGTGGAGTAGGGTGTTCTCTTCAAATCAATAAATACTTATTGATTGCTTGAAGCCTTTATGCCTTTCCCATCGGTCTGACTAGATTCAGGCTTACTCAACTGGTTTTTTTCCTCTTTAAATTCAACAAATATTAATTACCTACTATGTGCAAAGTGCCGCTAGGGATGCAACAATGAAAACATGACATGTTTTCTCCCTTCAAGTGACTTGCAATTTCAGTAGAGGGTGAAGACAAATATATGAATATTTATTTCACAAGTTATAACTTTATTATTATAATTTATATTATATATAATAATATCATTTATTATATTATGCTAAGGATGGGTATAAGACATTTGAGGAGGAAGAAATAATTTGGATTTTAGCAGGTAGAAATGTGGGAACTTTTCCTTACAACAACCCAGTGAGGTAGGTAATTCGGGTATTGCTAAGCCCCCATTTTACAGGTAAGGAAACTGAAACATAGAACTTCAGTCTTCTGACACCAAAACTAGAGTGTTCTCCCTAACCATGGTGCCTCTTTGTACATGCATCATCAGTTGTACACCTGAGGTTGCATCCATTGTCCCTTGTGCTCCCATCAGAACCATTGTTTTGACTAATTTTGAGATTATCCCAGTCTAACCAAATAACAAAAGGGTATGTAATTTCTTCAGCCTGGGGAATGAGGGTCTCCCAACACCAGAGCAGAGGAGACCAATGACTCCTCTACAACCTAGTAGGTGAGTCCTGGGGAGTTGTCCAGGGAACAGAGAAGTTAGCTGATTTTCCCCAGGGTCACACAGCTAGACCAACATCCTATCCACTACCCCACACTGTCTCTCAATCTAAGGATAGAGTGGGGACCTTTCTGTCTCCAGACTTCGGGTTGTCATGTGGGATCTGCCGGCCCTTAGTAGTTTGACTGTTCCAAGGTAGTCTCTAGTGTGTAGAGTCTTGCAATGGCAGTGCTGACGTTTGGCTCCCGGTGGAAATGATTATTTACAGATGGCAACCATTATAGGAAGGGGGGAGGGGAACATGCCTCTTGTGAAATGTCTTTGCTATTCTCATTCATTCTGGTGTATATGGGGGTGGGTACACACACAGGTCTGGTGAGAGGACCAGTGGGTGGCAGGTGGCTGAGGCTTTGCATGTGCCTGGAATGAGATACTAAGGTTAGCCAAAAGAACATTTGTGGCTTTTGTGGTATGTGGGTGGAGTGGCTGGGGGCAATGTGATTTTTGTGGTCATAAATGTTTTCTTTGATTCAGACCTTCTTCCAACTGTAAGCTTTGTGAAAGTAGAATCCTAACTCCTGCTTGCTTTATCCCTCCCCTTTCCCCTAAAGGAGGGGAGGGGGCTGAGCTTCTCATGAATGAAGTAGTCTTTTCATTGCAATGGCAGGGCTGGGAGAGGGAGAGTGTTGTCAGTCTGCGGTGTTGACTGGAGAAAGGTTTTCTTCTAGTTTTCACTCCTTATCCTCTCTTCCTCCCCCCAGTTACTCCTCCAATCAGCCTCTCCTATTCCCTCAGGGCTGGAGTGGAAACTAGCATGCTAACTGCTGCTGTTGATCATGGTTTTCTGGGAAGAGACCTGAGGTCCTTGGGGAAAAGGTACTAAGAGAAGAACTGAAAGGAAGTTGGTCCTTTAGATTCATAGTTGCTGCCCTGGGGAAACCAGGAGACGGGAAAAATTAACTATAGCTGTGTCACAACCCAGGGGCTTGGAGGGTGCAAGAGACAATTCCCAAATTTGTGTTCAAGGTCAGCAAAAAAAATAGTCAAGCAGGTAACATTGGTTTTCTGTCTGT
The DNA here is from genome assembly GCF_028583685.1 of Petaurus breviceps papuanus. NCBI lineage: Eukaryota > Metazoa > Chordata > Mammalia > Diprotodontia > Petauridae > Petaurus > Petaurus breviceps. The sequence goes on from NW_027185784.1 coordinate 14,212,042, forward strand.
GGTCTCCTCTTCTAACTACCTGGTTCCTCTTCCGACTTTGGGACCCATCCTTAGAGTTCTACACCTTCATGCATTGTTGGTGTATTAGAAAGAACAAAGAACCTGGAGCTAGGAGATGTAGGTTTGAATCCCAGCTCTGAAGCTTACTAGCTGAGAGACAGTGAAAATGGGCAAGTCGTTTCTCCGAGCTAAAATTTCCTCATCTGAAAAAGGAGTGTAACAATACTCATTCAACCTACCCTTCAAGCCTGTTGTGAAGAAGACTTTTTAAGTCTTAACATACTATGTAGAGCTGAGTTATTGCTACTATTCTGAGTTTTTTCTCCTGGGGGTGGGGATGGGTGTTGAGCTATTCCCAATTTAGTACCCCATGTCTCCGTGTACCTCCTGAGGAAACCTCAGTTTCCTCAGCTGTGAAATGGGGACAATAATAGCACCTACCTTGCAGGGTCGTTGGGAGATTCAAATGTGAGAATATTTATAAAAGTGCTCAACACAATGCCTAGCACAGAGTAGGTGCTCTATAAATCCTCTCCCTTTCCCCCCCTCCCTCCGTGTGACCAGTGCCATATACTTGGAAATCTGCTTAGGGAGGTAGTGTGATAGAGTGGAAAGAATGGTGGCTTTGGATTTAGAGCACCTGAGTTTGGATCCCACTTGCCTGGGCCTCACTTTCCAAATCTGTAAAATGACAGGATGGGATTGGATGTTCTTCCAATTATCTTCCAGCTCTAAGTCTATATATTATGAATAGACAGAGGGAGAAATGGAGCATAGACTCACAGATCATGTTTATACTATTTCCTTCCAGGTACTCCAGAATAAAAATAATAACTATAACCGTATCATCTCCTCAAACTCCTGATGATTACTTGGGCTTGCTATCTTCCTTGAAAAATCCTCTTGGAACAGTTTGTCCATTTTCCTTTAGTGCCAACAAGAGTATATTTTTGGCCACCCATTTTCCTAATGACCTAGAGACCCCTCTGAGAAACAAAGGCTCTTCAGCTTCCCCAGGCTTGGAGGAGCTCCACCCGTCTTCCTTCCAGTTTAAATTAACATGCTGACAGCTTTCTTGCTCATAACCCTTCCTTGAAGGACTTTTGTGATTTCTAGGGCCAGTCCTGAAGACGTTATGGGTTGTTTCCCTACAATGCTATCCCCCTATGCAACTGCCATTTTCTCCTTTGGTCTTTGATTAGCATTCTAGTAGGGGATTTTACCCATCATGGAACATGATCCCAGAGCAAGGAGGAAGTTTAGCCGAAAGTTGGACTAACAAAACACGTCTGTACACCATAACAACACAGCCAAGAAGACCCCCTTCCTCCCCCCAACTCCCATTCCTGGAATTCATCCAGGCCCTCCTCTTTATTATTTTTGTTCCCTTTCCTCTTTAACTAGATTTTGCCCAAAAACAGCCTGGGAGTTGCTAGGGTAACGCCTTACAATCTCCCGAAGCATATCATTGTTTCGTTCCAACGGCAGTAGCCCAAAGGAATTTGCTATTTGTTTTAGAGATGAAAGCCCCAAACTTCCAGACATTCTTCTCCAATTTCACTCCCCATTAACTGTAGGGCCCTGTCATAACAAAGTGACTGAGTTACCAGGAGGAGATGACTCTTGGGAAGAGGTGAATCCTGGAGAGGAGAGTCCGAGTTACTTACCTTTGGCATTTAGAGGATGGGCAGATTAGGATTTTCCCTTATCTGGGAAATTACAAAGAAATCTGAAAAGGATGGGGAGGCAGCCTCTCTGTAGGTCAGAGGTTCTTGACCCTTCTAGTGTCATGGACCCCTCAGGCAGTCTGGTGATGCCTATGGAATGTATTAAAATGTATAAAATAAAATACACAGAATTATAAAGGAAACCAATTAGATTGAAACACAATTAACAACATATTTAAAAAACAAGTTCATGATTTTCAATGATGGGTAGGAGACTGAAACTGGTCGCAGACACACATATATCTCGAGTTCTGAACTATGGTGGGCTATGTTGGTCAAGTGTACAGATGCCAAGTGTGGCATCTATATGTTGAACCCTCAGAACATGGGTTGGGAGGAGAGGGGTGGCCTATCAGAGGGTGGAACTGGCTTAGGACAGGATAGAGCAAATCAGACCTCCCATGCCCATTAAGAGAAGGAAAGGGAACAAAAATAAACATTTATACAGCACCTACTATTCAGGCTTTGTGCTAAGTGCTTTTTATAAACGTTATCACCTTTGATCTTCACAAGAACCTTGCTTCTATTATCATTCGCATTTTACATTTGAGGAAACCGAGGCAAACAGAGTGATTTGCCCAGGGTCATACAATCAGTAAGTATCTGAAGACTGAATTTGCACAGGCTCTCCTTGTTGCCAGGGTGAGCATTCTATCTATCGAATCACCAGCTTCTCAATCAATAGTGGGATCAGTCCGTCAGAAGCCCTTGTACTTTGATCCTGAGTAAAATAGGGAGTCCAGTTTAAAAAAAAATTCATGAAGCTTAGGTTAAGAAACCCTCCAACAGATAGATCATGCATCTCTAATTTTGGTCACCTCCTATTTGGAAATGACAAATGTTTGTATCATGTTAAAAACCATTCTGTGTCACACAAACAACTAACTATTTCCCAGGTTATTTTTATATGAAGAATGACAAGGATTTAATAAAAACCCCCAGTGACTGTATAGTAAGAGCAGGTCTTGTGGGTGTGCTAGATGGTTAGAAAAATCAATTGATCAATCAACTAGCATTTATCAAAAGTCTAGTAAAGAACCAGGACTGTGCTAGGCACTTGGGACAAAAGACAAAAACGAAACAATCCTTGTTCTCCAAGAGTTTACATTCCATCCTGGGTTTAGTTTATATACACAAGTATACAGAGAATGTATACATGATAAATGCAGGGTAATGGTGGAGAAGGTGGGGAATCAGGCAAGTTTTCATGGATAAGATGGCCCTAAAATTGAACTTTGAAGGAAGTTAGAGATTCTAAGGGGGTAGAGATGAGAAGGGTGTCCGTCTCAAGCACTGGGGGCCTAGCTAGTGCAAAGGTATAGAGAAGAGAGAGGGGGTGTCATGTGTGAGGAAAATAGAGAAAGCTAGTTTTGTTGGATTATAGAGTGAGTCAAGGGGAATAAAGTAAAATAAGACTGGAAGGGTAGATTGGGGCAGGTGGTAAAGAACTTTAAATGTTAAACAGAGGGTTTTGTATTTGATCCTAGAGATTAATAGGGAATCACTAGAGTTCAGATAGGGGGGATGACGTGGTTGGCAGCTGTGGCAGGATGGATTGGAAATATGAGAGAATTGTTGTTTTAATGGGTAAGGTGAAAGGTGAAAGAGGCCTGAAATAGGGTGGTAATCATGTGTGAATAGGGAGAAGGGGATGTTGAGGAGGTAAAATTGATGAAACTTGGCAACTGCTGTATATATGCGGTGAGGAGAGAGTGATGACTATGATTCTGAGGAAATGAGGACTTGGTCATGTTCTCAGGTCCTTACACAGGTCGGTCAACTTCCTGTCCAGAAAAAGTTCTGACTACACTCCTATGGTCAGTTAATTGTTTCTTAAATGGTACTATTTGTCATGGGGTGGAGTATGGATGGCTCAGTGCAGTCTATCTCTAAAAATAGAAAATCATCACAAAAGTCCTGTGGGCAGTGTCCATTTTCCGGTAGAAAAGACAGTTCATTTACTAGAGTTGCTAAGTTTATTTATGAATTCCCAAGGAAGAGAGAGCCCAATATTTGTTTGCTGAGATCATTTCAAGGCCCCATGGATTACACTATCATTCTACTATGATTTCTCAATGTAGTATGGCTGTGACTTCATGTTCTTGACTTGCATGTCAGCATAGCACAGACAATGGCAGACTTTACCAAGTTGGAAAGATTTGGAATGTGGCCTAGAAACCAATTTTGTGTTATAGATTTTGAGTTAGAGGTCGTCTGGTCTAATTTGTCATATTTACAGATGAGTTAACTGAGTCTCAGAGAGGTTATTACTTCCCTAAGATTATACGCGTAGAAAATGGCAGAACCAGAATCTTAAACCTCAATCTCCTGACTTCAAATTCAGTATACTTTCAGTCTAGGTAAGTCTAGGAGAAGGTTAGCCACAAGGTGATGGATATTTTTGGTCATCGCACCTTGTGAGACCATGTCAGAAACTCCCATGGATTTGATTACCATGTCTATGCTAATGACTCTCAAATCTCTCTATTCTGTTTCATTCTCTCTGCTGATCTGCATTCATATCTCCAGCTGCCTTTCAGACAAATGTCCAGAAACATCTTACATGCAACATGACTAAAACTGAATTTGTTATCTTCTCCCCTAAACTCTCCCTACCTCCTACCTTACCTGTGACAGCTAAAGGCAACAACCTGGAAGTCATCCTTAACTTCCACTCTCCGTATGCAATCTGTTGTCAAGGCCTATAATTTCACTTTTCCAATATCTCTCTAATATATTCCTTTCTCTCCTCTGACACTGTCACCACTCTGGTGAAGGCCCTTATCACCTCACACCTGGACCATTGCAATAGTCTGCTGGTAGGTCTGCCTACCTCAAATCTCTCCCTACTCCATCCTTCATTCAACCACCAAAGTGGTTTTCCTAAAATGCAGCTCTGACCACGTCATCTCCTAACTCAATAAACTCCAGTGACTTTCTATCGCCTTTATGATCAAATGCAAAATCCTTAGTTTTGTATTCAAAGCCATTTATAACCTAGCTCTCTCCTACCTTCCCATCTCCTTTCACCTTACTGTACAACATGTATATACTCTTTGATTCAGTAACACAGGCCTTTTGACTGTTCCACAAACAAGACACTCCAACTTCTAAGCCCTGGACATTTTCACTTGCTCTCCACCATGCCTGGAATGTTCTCCCTCCTCCCGTCTGCCTCTAGGCTTCCCTGGCTTCCTTCATGTCCCAACTAAAATCCCATCTTGTAAAAGAAGCCTTTCCCAACTCTTTTCAATGGAAATGCCTTCCCTCTTTTAACTATTTCCTATTACCCTGGTTCTATCTTTTTTGTTTGTATATGTTCGCTTATTGTTTCCCCCTTAGATTGTGAGAGGCTGTCTTTGCCTCTTTTTATATCCTCAGAGCTTAGCACAGTGCTAGACACACAGTAGGCACTTAATAAATGTTTATTGGCTGACTACAAAGAAGTGCATCCTGTCACTCCACTGTGGAGCTGAGTTCAGCTGGTGGGCTGGTGGGGGTGGGATGGGGATAACACTGAGAAGAGGAAGGAGCTTGCGCAGGCCACGCGCTTGGTTAAAGCTGCTTCAGGACTAGAACTCAAGGGTGCCGCTCCCAGGGCAGTCGTCTTTCCTTCCTCATTATTCCTCTTTGGCAACTAGATGATAGATTAGAATTTTTCCATATCTTAGAATCCCCAGAGGAACCAGGAAAGGCTAGGGAGACAGGGTCTCTGTAGGCGATGCCTTTTGGTCACCTCCAGTACTGAAGAAACAGAACTCTTTATTTCATGATGAAAATATTAGCATATTAACACAGTTGAAGTGCCAGCACCCATGATTATGTATGCATAAGAAACTGCAGAGAAGATATCCTCCAGGAAATGTGTGATCAGTCAGTCAAGCAACAGGCATATTAATCATGTGGCAGGATCTGTGCCAGTGGGGGTATAAGCGCAGTGAAGGGAACACTCCCTCTTGGCAAAGAGCTCGCACTCAACAGGCTGTACCTGCTGTAAAGCAAAGCCAAGGCAGACCTGGAAGTGGAGCAGCCAAGGGTCCACACTGGACCACAGCAGGGGTGTCAGCTTGTGGTCTGAACAGGGTGTTTGGAGAAAAGCAGGAGGCAAAAAGACTGCTTGTCTTCAGGGAGGAAAGGGAGACTGATGGCTTGAGGTTTGGGAGTGCGGATGGAAGGAGAAGAGGAAAACATCATTTTGAGAGGGAAGGAAATGAGAAAGGAGAGAGAGAGAGAGAGAGAGAGAGACAGAGACAGAGAGAGAGAGACAGAGAGACAGAGAGAGACAGAGAGTCAGAGACAGAGACAGAGACAGAGAGAGACAGAGACAGAGTGAGAGAGGATATATCCATATGTGTATATATTAATATATGTATATATACATAGACATACACGGAGGGAGAGAATATATACATATGTGTGTATATGTATATATGGAGAGAATATATACATATGTATGTGTGTATATATATGGAGAAAGAACATATATATGTGTGTATATATATGGAGAGGGAGAGAGAATATATATGTATATATATATGCATATATACAGAGGGGAGATATATGTGTATATATATGTAGCTATGAAGAGAGACTATATACACATGTGTGTATATATGAATATATGTATATATCATACATGTATATACAAATATATGGAAGGAGAGAGAATACGTGTGTGCATATGTGTATATATGGAGAGATTATATGTGCATATGTATGTATATACATATATTCATATATATGGAGGGGGAGGGAGAGAGAATGAGAAAGTTAGTCCATAGAACCAAGTTGGGGGGGTGAGGAGTGAAGGGATTAAGAGCACAAGTGAGGGAGGATTGATTACCTTTGGGAAGAAGGAGGAGTAACACCTGTTACCCTGAGACAAGAGGGAAGAAGGAAGGGATGTGTAAAGAGATGCTCTGAGATGGAGAAAAGGGACAATTAGGGAGCTCTTGCCAGATGGGTGAGATTTTTTTCATTAAAGTACAAGTTGAGGTCACAGGGATAGTTGAGGTTGGGGGAGAAGGAGCTATGTATTTCATCAGGTGAGTTCATAAAGTCTCTTCTCTTGGGAAAGTAGCTTCCTTCTCCTGTCTCTCAGGTTTAAAAAAATGATTAAAAATGTTTTTGGAGACACTGCCTGCAACCTAGAACGTACAACAAAGTCATTTGGTTTTATATTCAAACAACATAGGAATATCCTAGGTAAACAGAATATCTGCATGCCTAAGATGCACAGGTAAGGTGGGGCAGAGAGGGAGATGGGAAAATGACATCACACTGGCCATCTGAGTTTGTGTAGGGAAAACAAAACAGATTGTTATTTGACTAAATTTTCCACTTTTCAGCAAGTTCTGTTGGGGTTGGATTAGGGTCAGGAGGCAGATGGGCAATAGCATCTCTGCTGAGGGTAAGCAAGAGACATGCAGAATGAGTTGTACCTCGTTAGACATCCTAGAAAAGATTCACCTGGGAAAAGTGCAATTATGAGCTAGGGTTTTTTTTTTTAGTTGGCTGTATTTTCAAAATTTAGTTCTCCCATGAGCTCTCCTGTCTACTGTGGCCATACAAGTACATTTGAACATTTCATTCCCATTGCCTTAGGAGTGCTCACACTTTTCTAGGGGAAGGCACCTGAGTTCAAATGCAACCTCAGACACTTAACACTTACTAGCTGTGTGACCTTTGGCAAGTCAATTAACCCCAACTGCCATGCCCTCCCCTCTCCAAAAAGAAAAAAAAAGAGCTGGAAAAGGTAAACCACTCTAGTCAAGAAAATCCCAAATGGGATCATGAAGAGTTGGACATGACTCAACAGCAGAGTAAGAGTCAGGGAGGTGTAATGGGAACGCAAATTTGGAAGATCTTCCCTGCCCCTAGGCTAAAATGCACCTGAAGCCTGGGGAGGGAGGCTTGTTTTTCAGTAGATACTTCTTGATTGGCCAGTGAGTCAATAAGGTTGTTACATTCTCTGAGCCAGGAGAAGGCTATATAAGCCCTGATGTGTAGCTTTGTTTTGGGACTCACTTTGAGAAGTGTTCTGTGATTTGATCTGAATTATGGGAAGCCGTTGTTGAGAGTCCCCCGGCTTTGAAAAACCCAGATGTGGAAACCCAGATGTTGACTGGGTATGGATGTAATGGTTGGACAGTTTGGAAAGCTGTCTACTTAATCTGTTAATGTCTTGATAATTCTGTCTGTATATTTTGATGTTTGGGGTGCTGACCTTTTTCCCTTGAACAAGGTAAACGATATACATCTGACTGATTAAAGTAAGCTTGTTAACCCATTTTGAGTTGCTTTCCTTTAACAAAGCAGATCCAAGAACCTGTGGTAGCTGCAAACCCTGAGGATGTGCTTGGGGTGCTTGCCGCTACAGGAGGTTAAATGATTGTTCAAGGTTAAACAGTTAGTAAGTATGGAAGCAGGGAAGGGAACCTTGTTTTTTTTACTGTAGTTTTAGAAAGTGAGGTATAGAGAACCAAGAAATGACTTAAGCAAGGTAATTCACATGAATAAGATGAAGTGGTTTTATCTGTGAGCCAGATTAGATAAATGGGACAAATCTAATAGGAGTAGATGTAAAGTCCTACATTTGGGTAAAACCAAAACAAAACAAACAACTCTAGAAGGTTACAAGGAGAGAGAGGAGGCTAACCACCAGTTCCTATGAAAATGATCTAAGGATTTTAGGGAACCGAAAGCTTAATCAGCTTCGTCCCATGGAAGCCCCAAAGGCTAATAACTCAATCTCAGGCTGCCTGGACAGAAACATGGGGTCAGATAGAGGCTGCATATAGAGTAGGGAGCTTCCTGACAATTGGAGTTGTTCTAAACTCCATTGAACTTCCTCTGCAGGTAGTGAACTCCCCATATTTTGGAGGACTTACTCTCAGAGACTGAATCGTTGTACAAGGCACTTTTGATCAGGGATGGGTGGGCAGGAAGACCTCTGAAGTCTTTCTCAATCTGAGATTTTAATGATTCTGTGCTTCTGATTTTGGTGTGGGGAGGGAAGGATGGGGAATGTCACAAAGAGACACATTTCATTCTTAAAGAATAGAATAAAAATTCTCAATCCCTCTCATCTTCACCTCAAAATCTCTTTCTATCATCACTTATCTTTTCCTTCACAATGATTTCCTTTTGCTGTAGTGTTCCCCTGGAATTTCCTCCACCATTTGGTGCTTCCTCACCCAGGAACATTCATCTGCCCCTTCCATATTCTCACTCCTCCATACCAGCCCTTGGTGTCCCGTTGATGAGTTTCTCCTGGTGCCTCCAGGGGCTCAGGCTTCTCACCCTTCATTTCCCCCCACGACCAACTCCAGCTCACTTTCTGGACATCAGCACCATAGCCCTGTGCTGGCTTCACTATCCATCATTCCCCCCAGTATACACCTCAGCTCCCTTTAGTGCACTGGTTTCTCCCATTAGGGGAATCTCTGTTCCTTGAGAGCAGAGACCCTCCTCTTTTTTTTTCTTGTATCATCAGCTCATGCAGTGCCTGGCATGCAGGAAGAGCTTAATAAATGCTTGTTGCCTTAATAAACAAATACCTGTCGCCTTGCTTTTGGTCACAGCTGACCTCTCTACTGGTATACTTTATCCTTTCCATTTGATCGCCCATTCTGTCAGTTATCCCTTTTCTTTCTTGAACCTTCAGTCTCTTCCTCTCCTCTAATTATTTCCTCTCTGCTCACAGACAGGAGGCTTATGTCTTCCATTTTCTAAAATAACCTTCCTTCAGTCCTGTGTTTCTACTGTCACACTGGTAGTCCTCGTGCTCATGAAACCGGCAGTGGTTCCTTCTTGCTTATAGCATGGAGTCAGCTGTTTAAATCTTCCCCCTGCTGCTTAGGAATTATGGGATCTTGTCCCATCATTTCACTTTTCTCTGTCAAAGTTTCCTCATTTGTAAGATGAGGAGTTTGGACCAGATAAGGGGGTCTTAACTGGGGGCGTGGTCTATGAATTTTTTTTTTGCTGGGGGGAAGGTAGGGTAATTAGGGTTAAGTGACTTGCCCAAGGTCACATGGCTAGTTTTTGTGTTAAGTGTCTGAGGCTGCATTTGAACTCAGGTCCCCCTGACTCCAGGGCCAGTGCTCTATTCACTGTACCACCTAGTCTTCCCTACTTGTTTTTTTTTTAAGAAATATTTTTATGGGGGTGGCCAGGTGGCTCAGCGAGTAAGAGCACTGGCTCCAGTGTTGGGATGACCTGGGGATCAAATCTGGGCTCAGATACTTAGCACCACACCCAGAAATAACTGGCTGTGTAACCTTGAGCAAGTTACTTAACCCCAATTGCTTTAAAAAAAAAAAAGAAATATTTTTATGACTGTTTCAATGTAATTGATTTTCTTTGTAATCTTATGTATTTTATGAATTTAAAAATGTTATTTTGAAAAGATTGCTGGGAGCAGCTAGGTGTCCCAGTGGATACAGCACCAGCCCTGGAGTCAAGAGGGCCTGAGTTCAAATTGAGTCTCAGATACTTTTGATCTTGGAGATCTCTTTCTGTTCTAAATTGATTATCATATGTCTGTCTGTCTGTCTATCTGTCTCTCCACCCTCCCCCGCCGCAAGGCTCTCCAAAAACTGGCTCCAGCCCAATGTTACATTATGATTCCCATTCACAGACCATTCTCTGTATTTTCTGGCCAAACTCTCACTTTCCATCTCTCAAATACTTCCTATACTTTCTGACCTTGGAATATATTGTTCTCTATATCCTGTACCTGGAGTGATCTTATCATTAGGTGCCCTCCCCAACTCCTCCACACACCTCAGCCTATTGACATCCTGTTGTTTTAGCCACGTCTGGCTCTTCATGACTCCATTTGGGGTGTTTTTTTTTGGCAGACATGAGTGCTTTGCCATTTCCTTCTTCAGCTGATTTTACAGATGAGGAAACTGAGGCAAAAGAGTTAAGTGACTTGCCCAGGGTCACACAGTTAGTAAGTGACTGGGGCAGGATCTAAACTCAGGTTCTCCTGATGCCAGGGCAGGTACTCTTATCTACTGTGCTAACCACCTGCCCATGCATCTTGTAAATCTATGATTATTAATTATAGATCTAGGGCTGGAAGGGTCATACAGTCTAGTCCTTTCATTTTACAGTGACTCAAGGTCACAGGCAGTAAATGTCAGAGGCATATATTTGAATTCAAATGCTCTGACTCCACAGTCAAGGCTCTTTCCACTATGCCCTAGGTCACCTCCAGGAAGCCTTTCCTGATTTCTTAAGCCGGGAACAATTTTTTCCTCCTCTGATTTTCTAGCAATAATTCATTATATATTTATCTGTGTTCATGTCCTATCCTCCCCACTGAATTGTGTGTTACTCAACTTTGTATTTGCTGTATTTCCCTAGCACAAAGTGGACAATACTCAAGAAATATTTCATAATGTTGAATGAATGAATGACAAAGGATGCTAAAGGTTTAAGACTTGGCAACTCATGGGATGTCAGAATGAAAATATGCTAAAACTACAAAGAAGAAGGAAAAAAATCCCAATTTCTCCAACACCAATACCAAAGTTTGTTGCTGGTAGGTAGGTGGAACATGGATGGGAAACTCACAAAATGCTGTATTTGCTCCTGGCCTGAGTCTCCCTTCGATGTTCCAGTCCTAAGCCTTTGGCAACGTTAGCAGAGTGGGTCTGCAGGTCTTTTTCTTTGACTCAGTGCCCAGAGACAAAAGCAGAAAAATCTAAGGAATTTCCAAAGAGCCTCCTCCAAACAGCTTCTCTCCCACCCCTCCAGCTTAGCTCCTCAGCCCTCTGCTCTGCGGGTGGGAAAGCTTATCTATATTCAGCCCAGTCTGCCCTTCAGCACACAGTTAACCCCCTTCTCCCCAAGGCCTTACAGAGGGTCCTTAAGCCAGGATGTTCGAATTCGGTTCTCCACTCAGTTTAATGGGCTTTTCTTTGTGAGTGACAGTGTTGCTATAGACTGACAGATAGTAAGATACTGTATTTTGAGTGGTTTTCCTAGTAGTTGAGTAAGGGAGTACTGGAGTCTTGTGTAGCCCCAGGAGTGATTAAAAGCCTACATTACCAAGCAAGGCAACAAGAGATTAGTGTGGAAAGAACATTGGCTTAGGAGTCAGTAGAAAGTGGTTTTGAATGACAGAGTGATGATGATTACAAAGAAGAGATATGAGAAGATATCCCTACCCAACTCTTTGGCAGAGGTGGGAGGTCTGCAGTTGTGGTACATTGCATGTATTGATCAGTTTTGCTGAAATTTTTTCTCTTCTTTTTCTTTAAAAAAATATTTGTTATTTATTTTTGGCTCTCTGGGAGGGAGGAGGAGGAGGGATGCTGGGAGAAATGTTAGCAATGTAAAAAGCATTGATATTGATAACAGAAGGTATCAATACAATATTTAAAAAAAAAAAAGGAAAATAGATTTGAGTTCCAGCTCTGCTACTTATTAAATTCGTGATTTGGGGCAATTTGTTTGAGCCCCGTTTCCTTATCAATAAGAAGGGGATAATAAAACATTCACTGCCTACATTGAAAGGTTTTGGGGAGGATCAAATGAGACAATGAATGTAAGGATTTGTATAACATTAAAATATTCTACAAATATAAGCCATTGTTTTTATTGTTTGGTTTATGTCTCTATGTTGAGCTAAACTGATTTTTATGGGGAGATTTACCTCTAGTTCAGGCTTCATGTTTTCTCCTCCAGTAGGAGTAGAGCAAGAAGAAATGTGTTTCCACTGAAGTAGGAGATACTGAGTCAAGGACGGACTTCCTGACTTGCCAGGCTTAGGAAAGATAGTGTAGGATCCCATGATCACAGATCCTGAAGAAGAGGAGGAAATATAACTGTGAGATGCTAAATGGACCATTGGAAGTCTGGGAGTGAAATGTCTACTGATATTTGCTGTTACTCCTAATCTTCCTCACTCTGAGTAGCTGATCCCACTTACAGCACAGTTTGAGGGTGAGAAGGAACAAAGAACAGAGAATCAATCAGTCCAAAAGCATTTTGAGAGGAAAAATATGAAGCTAAACATTACAGTAGTGATATCAACACTTCCTGTCTATGTTAGCCTATAATGATCATGTACAAGTTGTAGGGAATGATTTTATGAATTCCCTCTGACCTCCCAACCACGTAGACTCCTGGATATTTTCATCAGTACATTGAGGGTGAGGGGAGGGAGTATGAATAGCTAGTTGGTCTTTCAATGCCCAGTTCCTTCTTTTAATCCAGGCATCAGAACTTTCCATGATCATTACTTTCATTGGCTTGAAGACTCATAGAATAGCAGAGAGGAAAAGATATCATTTAGCTCAACCCCTCATATTCTAAATGAGGGGAGAGAACTGATATCTATAGTTCAGTAGAACAGAAACTCCTTGAGGGTAGGGGTTATTATTATTATTGTTGGTTTTATCTTTGTATCTCTAGCCTATCACAGTGTCTTAGGAACTTAACCAGTGCTTGTTGAATTTGGATTGGACTGGATTCCCCAAGAAGTCAAGTTGTCCCATAGCATAGTTAGAGATAGAACCCAAGTGACCACTATGTCATTCATCTGTTCTTGGCCATGTAGCAGCTTCCTTTTGTCAACTGTATCAAATCTAGATTCCTCAGATTGGCCTTCAAGATCCTTCATTAGTTTTTTCACTCCTTGACCAGGAGCCCCTTCAATCTTACCACCAATATGCCCCTTGTACT
>NW_027185784.1:14225868-14246428 GCF_028583685.1 Petaurus breviceps papuanus
TCTCTCTCTCTCTCTCTCTCTCTTTCTCTCTGTCTCCTCTCTGTCTCTCTCTCGTCCTAAAATATTTTCTTCCTCCTCTACTTTCATCACATTTTTCAAGACCTAGTTCAAAATATACCTTCTCTAGGAAGCCTTCTCTTTATCAGCTTTGGTTTTCTTTCACCATTTGTCCCCTCAATCTCCTTTGTATCATTAATCTGAAATCACAAGACCTGTGTTCTTGTCCAGGGTCTGAAGAACTATGACCAAGTCACTTCACTTCTCTGACTTGACTTCATTTGGTATGGATATCACAATTACACATCTATGGCTTTATTCAGGCCCTCAACATCCCTCTCTAGATGATTTCAATGACCTCTGCATTGTCCTGTTCACCCCAGTCCATCCTTTACCTCCTGCCAAAGAGATCTTCCTAAAGCGTAGTCTGACCATATTGCCCCCTCTGCTCAACATGCCCTGGTGGTTGCTTATTGCCTCTAGAATCAAATATAAACTCTGTTTCACATATAAAGCTCTTCCCAAGCTGTCCTTTTCCTGCTTTTCCAATCTTACATATTTCTCCTCCTTTTATATTCTGTGATTGAATCAGTCATACTGGCCTCCTTGCTGTTTCATACACTAAAAGCTCCATCTCCTATCTCCATGTCTTTCTACCAGCTGCCCTTGATGCCAAGAATGTACCTTCTTTGAACATCTATCTTGTGGAGTATATATATATATGTATATATGTATATATATATATATATATATATATATATATATATATACTATGCACACACATACATATATATATAAATAAATAATGTGTGTATACATATAGCTGTATACACACACATGCATATATATCCCTAAGAGATTGTTTCATTCTTTGTATTTGTATCCTCAATGCCTGGAAGAGTGCCTAGCATATATTAGGTGTTTTTTAGCTTATTTATTCATTGATTAGTTAAATAACACTATAACCTTCTTCACAAGATTAATGTGAAAAAAAGTGTTTTTTAATCTGTAGAGTGCCTCATAAATGTGATTGTTATAAGAAGAATAATTATAATAGCTAGCATTTATATAGTGCTTTAAGGTTTGTAAAGCACCAGAAATATTATCTTGTTTGAGCTTCACAACAATCCTGGGAAGATAGGTGTTATTATCCCCATTTTGCAGATGAGGAAACTGAGGCAGACAGAGGGACTTCCCCAAGGTCACAAAGCTAGTAAGTGTCTGAAGTATGGTTTGAATTCAGGTCTTCTTGGCTCCGGGTCTAGCACCCTATAGCATTGGTTACCTAGATGCTCAAGAAGATAAAGATTTTTACAGAGAGAAATATTATTATTTGTTATTGTTATTATTATTATTAAAGTGAAAGCAACAAACCTTTATTAAGCCCCTACAATGTGTCAGGTATCTCACTAAATGCTGAGGACACAAAGATGGGCAAAAATCAGTCTGCTTTCAAGGAGCTCACAGTCTAACCAAAGTAGGATTTTAGCTGGGATTTGAAGGAAGTCAGGGAAACCAGGAGATGGAGAGGATGGGAGAGAGAATTTCAGGCATGAGAGATGTCCAGTAAAAATGCAATTGTAACTGTAATTATCCTCGGTCAGTGATCATGCATGCGTCTCCATCTCTCCTGCTAGGAGCTTGTAAATTCTTGAGGGCTGAGAGTGTTCCTGTCCTGATCTACTCTGGGGGGCTCTGCTCTCTACTCTTTTTGTTCTCCTCACATCACCTAGCTTTCTCTGTCATACACACCTTTGCTAGTCTATGAACTCCTTCTCCTAATAGTTTTGTTGGTTTAAAAAATCATAATGGAAGGAAATGCCAAATTTAATGAAAATAAAGACGATTTTCCCTCATCCAAGTTCACAGATTCTTTGAAGTGGGTGGTGGTGGTGGTTCTGTGGACACCAGGTGAAGAACTTCCGATCTCATATTTATAGGGTGGTACAGAGCAGGTGTTCAATAACTGCTTTGCTTGCTAGCTAGCTAGTTAGCATCTATGCTATTTAAAGGATCTGCCAAGATTGGTTATCTATACAGTCTATCAGCCTGGCATCTTTTAGGCATTTCTCTTTTGACTACTTGGGGGAAGAGATGCCTTCTGTTTGCTTCGTTTGTGTTCTACCGTTAATTGGCATGTTTTGGCAGACAGGAGCTCGGATGATTGTTGACAGAAAGGGTCTGGGCTCCCTGAGGACTGACTGGCTCTGTCATATTGATCTGTCCCTTGTCAAGGTTTCCCAGGAGAAGGTGAGAGCAGCTGAGGGAGGCACTAGGGAAAGGAGGGGGATGCAGGCACTGTCAACATGACTGTTTATTGGTGTGGAGGGGAGGGAGAGGAGAACCTTCCTCCCTTCCCCACTCCTCTTGCCTATGCCCATCAGGGAGTGAAGGCTGCTTGTATAGCCAAGTGGGGTGTGCTTGGCATGAAAGGGGACCTTGTAATACAAGCCTCAACAGAACCCTGTCCCACAACACAGGCACTTTTCATGAGGGAGATGCATAACAGAGGCTTCGTTGAGGGTGACTGGTGGCTCCCGGACACAGAGTCTGGCCAACGCGTGGCCTCCGTGAGACATCACCACCTTATCCTTCCTCCCTTCCCCCAACACAGGGAGCCTCTTCTGTTCTGGAGACCCCAAGGACCATGTAGTGGAAATATGCAGAGTCCTTGAGGACTGATAATATAGAATATAAACAGCTTTATAGAATATAATATATATACATATGTGCTTAACTGGTATTTGCGAGCTTAACATGAATGAGTCAAAGATAGATGTACAAAATGGAGCTATAATCTCAACCCCTCTCGGAGGTGCCTTCTGTTTGTGAAGCTGTCTTGTTGAAACATCTTTTTCAGCCTCTCGCCCAGGGCCAGATGTACCCAGGGAGCTACCAGGCATTTGCCCTGCTATGGAAGAGTGCTGGATGAACATTCTCTAATGGATGGAGTTCTGGAGTTGAAGTTAGGGGAGACCTGGGTTCAAATCCTTTTTCTGATATTCACTAGCTCTGTGACTATAGGCAAGTCATATTGACCCTCCAAGTCCCATTTTCTTCAGCTATAAAATGGGAATAATAACAGCAACAATGCTGATGATCACACCCTTATACTTTTATCTTTCAGGATTATGAGGATCAAATGGGACAATTGCATGTAAAATTTTACAAACATTAAAACTATGTAAACGTCAGCTATTTCTTTTATCCAAGATCTTAGAAAGAGCAAAAGCTCATGGAAACTTCCCAAGGGCTCCTCCCCTCCATCCTGAAGGGTTTATTGCTTACAGTCAACTCATATATTCAGAGTTCTTCATACAGTGAATATATCATAAGGCTTCCTTACCCATCTTTGCTTATTTTTTAATTGCTTTATTGCTTATTAACCTCTAGGTTAGCTCTGATACACAGACACACACAGACACACACACACATCCCAAAAGGTACTGAGCTAAGTTGGGGTAGATAGAAAGACAGTTGTACATACTCTACCTGCCTCTATGTGTTGATTCAGCTTATTTCATGTTAGATGGTAAGTTTCCATTAGATTGTAAGAGACCTGAGGGCAGGGTTTGTCTTTTGTTTGTTTTTTTATCCCTAGTGCTTAGCACAGTGACTGGCACATAGTACATTCTTTTTTTTTTTTATGCAACCGGGGTTAAGTAACTTGCTCAAGGTTACACGGCCAGTCATTTCTGGGTGTGGTGCTGAGTATATGAGCCTGGATTTGATCCAGGTCATCCCAGCACTGGAGCCGGTGCTCTTACTCGCTGAGCCACCTGGCCACCCCTACATAGTACATTCTTAATAAGTGTTTACTGATTGATTCAGCAAACATTTTACTGATAGACAAAATTCCTGCTTTGAGGGAGTTTAGAAATAATTGTAGCCTCTAGTGTACCCCAAAGGATAATTTTTCCAAGTTCAAGGTACTCTGTAGGTGGGAACTTCAAAATTGTGGCTCATGACTCCCCACCCTCCATGGTCTACAGATGTATTTATTTTTCAAGAACTAGCCACTGGGAACATTTAGCTTCAAGCAAAGGCATTTGTTAAAATCATTTAGTAAAAAACAAGACATCTATGCCATAAGCCTATGGCACCCAGATCAGGAATCACCTTCATATCCCAGCTATCCATTAAGTGAGGCCATCTTGCCATCTCCCTTCCACTGCTGCCACATTTCTTCACCCTCCAGAATCCATATGCCTAATCTCTCTGGAAATTATGCCATCTATCTTTGAAATTCCTAAGCCCAGCCATATGATTGATGAATGAGTAAATTACCTAGTCCATTATATTTTGCTGACCTCAGACCCCAGATCAGACAACCTTTATATACCATCAAACCATCTACCTGGGCCACCTTGCCTTCTGCTTGCTTGCATGCACCTCTAATTCTGAGTAGAGTAATCAAATCAATGGAAAATGTATGTCAGTTGACTGACCTTTGGACCACATTATTCTCCCTATGACTCTTTTATCCCCAAACTGCCTTCTCGGGCTACTACTTTCCATTATAGTCTGTCTTCCACCATTAAAATGTAAGGACCATCTTACTTTATGTATTTGTATCCTCAGCAATTAGCATAGTGTCTGGTACACAGTAAGTGCTTAATAAATGTTTCTTTAATTTTTTTCAAATAGATATGATAGCAGCTTATTAGTGTAATGGAACAGTATTATAGAATAAGAATGATGAATATAAAGAATGCAGAAAATTATGGGAAGACTTTGTATGAATTGATGCAAAGTAAAACTGTTCTGCATGAAGAAAACAAGATGTAATATATACAATGATTACAATAATGTTAGTGAAATGAACATTAAAATTAAGCCCTAGAGTAGCTAATTACAAGGACCAATTTTGGCCCCAGGAAGGAGGTGCAAATTCCTTCTTTTGTTGGAAAATAGGAAGATTATGAGTGCAAAATGCTGCTTGTGTTGTTAGAAGAGATTGACGTATGTGGGTTTTTGCTTAACTTTTTCTTTGTTACATGGGAAAGTTCACTGGGCAAGGGGAAGGGTGGGGCAGGGTAGATATCCAGAAATGAGTATGATATAAAAACAAACAAAAAATCAGTAAAAATGAAAAATGAAAATAAAATAAAAATGAGGGGGTTGTACTATGCCCTTTTTAGCTCTAATGGAAAAAGAATGAAATAAAAGGGAAATAAACAAAAGGAATACATGGCAAATGTTCAGTAATGGTAAATATAGAATCTAGTTATAGTAGATTATAAGCACCATTACAGCAGGAACTGTTTGTCTTTGTGTGTGTGTGTGTGTGTGTGTGTGTGTTTGCATCCCCAGTGTCTAGACAATTGCCTAGAACATAGTGGGTGCTTAATAAATGTTTCTTAAATTAGGGGAGAAAAGATAATATAAAGTACAATGAGGTCCATGCATTAGAATAGTACAAAGAAAGTGCTGGGAGAGTTCAGAGAAGGGAAGGGGAGGAAAAGGAAAGGAAAAAGGGAAGACGAAGTTTTCATGAAAAGATGCCATTTTGATTAGGACTTTCAATGGTAGAACCATGGGGAGAGGATATTCCCAGGCCTATGGAATTGTGTAAGCCAAGACACAGAGACCTGGTTCCTTGAAATAGTGAATAATTCAATTTGGCTGAAGGTAGGATGAGTAAAGGGAAAGTAAGAGTGAGGTTTGGCTAGAAAGGTAGGTTGGGATCAGGTTGTAAAATATAATGGAGGAGATACGTCTCTAAAACAACTTCTATACAGGGCAGTCCTATATAAGAGAAATTCAGAATTCTTTCTCCTTTCTCTCACTTCCTCTTGGAAAATTCTCAAAGGGCAGGCTATTCCATAGATCCCCAAAGTCTAGCCATCTTCTTAGTAGGGACAAATCCCATTCTAAAACTAGGACATAGATGTTGTGTTTAGCTAAAATGATTCAATTATCATTATCAAATGATGAAAAAGTTCTGACTGCCCACCTCTTTGCAAAAGTAAGTGGTCTGTGAGTGGAGTATATTGTATATGTTTTCAGACTTTTCTCATGTATTTATTAGTTATGCTGACTTTTTTCCCCCTTTTGAAAAAATATTGTTATAATTCGATAACCCTCTTTGATGGTGGAGTAGAAAGGGATATTTAAGGAAAATACAATGATGTCAAAAAATAAAACACATCAATATAAACTTTTTTTTAAAGAAAAAGTTCTGGCTCTTCCTGGAGCCTGATGTGTGCATAAATTTGCATGAGGCTTAAGGGGAATTAAATAGGGAGATGTCTCCAAGGATATGTCCCAAGAGACAACACGGACCAGACTTGGACTTGTGACCAGAGTATCTTCATTTGTGTCTTGTTATTTGTATACTCTTAGGTAAGCCAATTAACCTCTCTGAGACTCAGTTAATTCATCTGTAAGATGGGTCTGATTATACTTGTACTACCTACCTCACAACACAGTTCTGAGAATTAAATGAGAGTGCATATAGAGTGTTTTGTAAACCTTTAAAGTGACATATAAATACCATCAATTATTGTTACTTCCTTTGGGAAAAATTATCATTTTTCTCTCCAGATGCTAGGGGAGACCTTGGCAGATTAAGTCGCAGTTAGAAAAGATTGTCGGAGGGACATAATGTTAGTCCTTAAAAATGCATATATTTTTAATGTCAGAAAACCCCATTCTTTTTGCCTAGTTGATATTTTTTAATGAGTTGTCTTTGCCAAGAAAACCTCAAATGGGGTCACAGAGTCCAGCCTGACTGAAATGACTCAATGACGACTTAAAGTGTGAGAGTGAAGGCTCCAAGCCTATCATATAAGATTTTCTAAATGAGGCGAGTTGGCAGGGTGGGGAAACAGTGTAGTTTTCACATCTATTCTGGCTCTGGGTATCAAGGGGCATGCAGAGTACTTGTTCCATTTTGCAGACTTCGAAGCCCAGGCACATCCTTGGGGTCATATGGCTAGTTATGGCCAAAGTTAACTTGGCACTGGAAAAGGAAGGCCCTCCAGTCTCAGGGTCTCCCCCAATCCCCTTGACCCCAGAGAGCTGCCAGAATGGAGGGTTAGGGGCCAGCCATGCCCATCATTGGCGGGCAGCCTTAATTACTGGCTGCCACAGACGGCTGAGTGCCGATGACTCATCGTCCTCCCTGAAGTTCTTTTTTCCTGGGCTCATTGACAAGCCTCTGAGCTTGAGCAGGCAGACCTGGGAAATCCAGGCAGTCTTCTAAGTTGTGCCAGTCCCAGTCTTCTCCAAATGACAGCTGCCTGTCTCTGGGCTTTTAGATTTAGGGCAGAAAGGCTGCTATGTGTGGCCTCTGCATGTGAGCATCTCATCACCTCCCCTCAGGCTTCTTAGCGAACACAGTTTGCCCTGTTTGGATTTCCATCATGCACACCAGACCCTCAGACTTTCCATAGCCCTGAACTTTTTGCTCTCTCTCCCTATCACTGTCTTCGAGGCATATGTGTTTGGGGGCATGGCAATGGAGCACCCAGAATCCTGAAGCAGGACTGGGACACTGGGGGTTTTGGGGTTGCTGCAGCAATACCTTCATTCCCCAAGGTTACGGAGGAGGGTGAAAGAAAGGGTCCTCTAGTGTCCCTGAGGTGATCATGTGTGGCACCCTCTGCCTCATCCAATGACATCACTTTTCCATGTTTCTTTTCCTCTCTTCTCCCTTTCCTCTTCATACTGCCTCTCCCCCTTGCCTGGCATGTAACTCTTCCTCACCTCTACTTCTGGGAAACCTTGATTAGCTGCAGTACTCAGCTCAAGCACTTCCTGAGCCCTCAAATGCTAGTGCCCGCCCTTGCCTATACACCTGCCGAGTCCTAGGACTCCCAAAGGAAGGATTAAGGAGGATCTCAGAGCAGCTCCATCTGGTTCTTTGCTAGGAGTGACTTTGAAAGTAAAAGCTCTGTGGTTTTAGCAGCTAAGTAGTGGAGTAGATAGAGTGCTCCTAGAGTCAGGAAGACCCGTTTGAATCCCACCCCAGTCAAAGTTAAGTCACTTAACCTCTCTAACCCTCAGTTTCCTCATCTTTAAAATGGAATAACCCCACCTATCTCACAGGTTTGTAGAGAGGATCAAATGAGATAACCTTTATAAAATGCTCTCTATAAATAGTCAATCCACAATATTCTCCCTTTTAACTTTTGGAGCTCCAAGCATTCGGGCGATTTTATTTGCAACCTCATTTTCACTTTCACTTTGGCAACCCACACATTTGCAGTAAAGCACAGTAGAGAAAACACTGGTCTTGTTGATCCTACCTTTGTAAAGAGCTCCACTGCATTTGTTGCACATTTTCACTGTTTCCCTTTAAAACTCAAGTTTTGTGTTGCAATTATGACCCCAAAGCTTAGTGCAAGTGCCCAAGTGTGAAAAGTTGGTGGTGCAGTTTAGTGAGCAAAATAAAGGTGTTAGATTGACATCAGCAAGTTTGGGGGTACTGAATAGGTAATTCTGTATATCCACAAAAAAGGACAAAAATATTTCAAGCTGGTTTGTCCTTCACAATGTCCAACATTGTCCACCAGCCATGAAAGACAGAGTGTTGGAGGTGGTGTTGAGACCTTGTCAGCCAGTCTCATGCATGTCTTTCAATAGCAGTGGGTAGAGTCTCAGTAACCTCTTCTTTGGTTTTTAGAGGGTGACCCAGATACAGAGGTATATAGCAGCACAATGCCTTCACACTACCATTTGACACAGTGCAAGATAAGATTCAGGTTAAAAAAAGTTTTAGTTTTAAAAATTTTATTTGTTGTGGAGTATATATGATACTGTAGATTTTCATGTGTTATGAAAACTGAATATTGTCTGAAATCAGATTTTTAAATTGAGATGTTAGCACAAGTCACAGAATTCTAGGGAACTATTAGTGAGAAAAATGTTTTGCATGTTACCAATTTTATTTCATGTACTGCATTTTATGGGTTATTTCATGGTTTCTTTGTTAGAAAAGGTTATATTATCAGAATTAGTGTTTTGTTATAAAGGATTGTATTCAGGAAAGCATATTTTCAGTTATTGCTAGCAAAAGTCTACAGTTTTAGGTGGTTGCAGGAACCTAATCCCTTCTGTCCCCTAGATTTAATGTATTAACATTTGCATTTTTTACTTTTGTGCTGTTTTTTAGGAACGTTGTCCCATGAAAGTTGAGGGTTTACTATATTAGCTTTTATAGTCCTGTCCTTTCACTCTCTGCAAATGAGTCCTGTGAATATGTATCACCATATTTACCAAACCAAAATCTATTCCAAAGTTCAGCCAACTTTGCTTTACATCTATAATTTTGTGATTGTGTGTGTGTGTGTGTGTGTGTGTGTGTGTGTGTGTGTGTGTGAATTTTACATGAGCACAAGTAACCTTGCTGGACAAGGCGGAGAAAACCTATACCTGCACCAGTCCTCACCTCCTGCTACGGGACTGCACAAACCACAGGTACACAGAATGTTTCACATTTAAAAAGATCTTTACAAATTAGTACAACCCTGTGAGCTAAGTTTGATAGGACTCTTACCTCCATTTTACAGATGAGTAAAACTAAAACTAACAGAAGTTAAGTGACTTGTCTAGAGTCACACAGCTAATAAGTGTCAGAGGAAAGAAACCTAGACCTCTCCTGATTCCAAGTCTGGTGATTGCTCAGTTAGTATAAATGAGGCAATGAGAACTTTAACTTAGGTCTTCTGGCTGCCAAGTCCAGAGTTCTTTCCACTGTATCACAATCAATCCCTTTCTGCACAAACAGTGCTTGTATTTTTGATAACTCATGCTATTTCTTCCATTTGCGAGTCTGCATCTTTTGTGGCTTTCCATCATTGGTGACTTGTACAGATTTATATGGTAATGATTCTTGACAACTTATTCAGTTACTATTTGCTGAAAAGAGCGTGTGATTTCATTGGTGTAAATACTGCTTCTATCCATGACTTTGTAAATGGCCTTTCAGATTGCCTGTGGCACAAAAACTATTCATTCCATGGCTAGTCTGGCGATGAGTCTTTCTGTATGTAGCCAGGCTGTTTGTAGTTCCATCCTCATGAGAAAGGTTAGAACAGAGTATTTGAAATTGGACCGCCTGTCATGCCAAATACCCACTGGTTGTTGTTCAGATGTTTTTAGTTGTGTCTGACTTTCCATGACCTCATTTTGGGGGGTTTTCTTGGCAAAGATACTAGATTGGTTTGCTGTGTCCTTCTCCAGCTGATTTTACAGATGAGGAACTGAGGTGAACAGGGTTAAGTGACTTGTCCAGAGTCACACAGCTAGTAAGTGTCTGAGGCTGGATTTGAACTCAGGAAGATGAATGCTGTCTCCATGTTGCCACCTAACACCCACTGGGCATACTGAAAATCCCACCAATAATGTATCTTCTTATTTCAACCCAGTAACAACGATGTCACTGATAAGTAACATGGGTACCATGATGTTCTGGAGGAACCAGCTTTCTCCAGTTATCTTGTTTACTCTACAGTCATGAAGAAGTAGGTCATTCTTTTCTTCAGGCATCTACAAGGTGCAGTGGCTAGAGCACTGGACTGCAGTTAGGAAGACCTGAGTTCTACTTAGTTGAAGCTTTGAGCTCCTGTTGGTTGAAGACCTGAAGGAAAACCCTGCCTCAGATACCTGTGTGGCCCTGGGCAAGTCAAATAATCTCAATAAGCCTCATTTTTCTCAACGATAAAATGGGGATAATATTAATATTAGCACCTATCTCACAGACTTATTTTAAAGATCAAATGATTGGGACAGCTAGGTGGTACAGTAGATAGAGTTCTGGATCTGGGGTAAGGAAGATCTGTGTTCAGATTTGGCCTTAGACACTTACTAGCCATGTGACCCTGGACAAGTCACTTAACTCTATTTGTCTTAGTTTCCTCATCTGTAAAATGAGCTAGAGAAGGAAATGGCAAACCACTCCAGTATCTCTGTCATGAAAACCCCAAATGGGGTCATGAAGGGTCAGGTATGACTGAACAACAACAACAATCTATTTCTCTATTGTCCTTTCTGTGAATATTCATCTTTATTTCTTCTGAGACTGTTGTACTCCATTTCTCCCAGGCATACAATAACATATCTCGGCAATATTTTTACATAAAAATATATTGGTAGAGAAATGTAATCACAGAATTTAATCATATTGGTGGGGTTTATTAAAGTGACCCTTTACTTGAAAGTTTAACTATTGTTCTCTCTGGAAGTGTGGACATGCCCATTGACAAGGTCACTTATCTTTTGAGCCTGGAAACTATTAATCTATTTATATTTTATTGAGAACAAGAGACCAATCCTTAGCAATTAAGGATGATTGGACTATTTCAAGCTGCTTCTTCATGCTAATCCTATAAAGGGCAACCGGAGACCCACAGAGTCTTTTGCCTCTTATATATTAATAACTGTTCTTTATTCATGTATCTTAGGTATTAGATCTTTATCAGAGAATTTGCTGCAAAGATTACCCCTTTTGAGTTTCCCTTTTGACTGCATTTATTTTGCGGATGTAAAACCTTTTTGATTTTATGTAATGAAATTATCCATTTTGTATTTTATGATCATTTTCTTCCTTTGTTTAGGGAAGAATATTTTCCTTAACCAGAGCTATGAAAGGTATTTCCTTCTCTTTACTTCTATTTTTAAAATATGATCTTTTATATTCATGTCATGTATCTCTTTGGTGTTTACTGTGGTACATGGTATAAAGTGTTGGTCTAATATGAATTTCTGCCCAATGCCTTTCTGGTTTTTCCAGTAGTTATTTGTATTAAACAGGGAGTCCTCCCTCTTCTTCCTCCCATCTAAAGTTAGTGTCCTATTGAACACTGTGCTTCTATGGTTGATTAGTTATGGTTTTGTTTACCTAGTCCTAGAGGGTTTCTTTTTTTTTGGGGGGGGGGGAAATACCTAGAAGAAGCTGAGCAGAGATCAGCAACCAAAGGTGAAAGAGGGGTTAGAGGAAGTCACTAATGGCACTTGTGGGACAGATATGATTTGTGCTTTTAAATGCTTGCCCTAAAAGGCCTAAGAAGGGACAGTGAATATATGACCCAGCCTTCTTGGTTTCTGGACCCAGCCACGGAAAGACAGTAGCATAACCTTTCAACCTGAAAAATGACATCTATGGAGAAGGGAACCATGTGACTGAGTGGTGGTAATTACTGAACCCCACTTTTCTAGAGGAATGGCTAGACTTGCCAGCCTGAGGATATGGTATGTAGCTGGAGGAATAGCAAAAGATTGAACTAGGTATTGGTAAAAACCAAAACCTGGACTTTGCCCTCTACCATTTTGGTGAATTATTCAGAAAGTCTGATGGAAAAA
This sequence comes from Petaurus breviceps papuanus, assembly GCF_028583685.1. NCBI lineage: Eukaryota > Metazoa > Chordata > Mammalia > Diprotodontia > Petauridae > Petaurus > Petaurus breviceps. Next base: position 14,238,172 of record NW_027185784.1, read on the forward strand.
GGGATCACCTCTTTACCAACTTCAAGTTTATAACCCTTCTGAAGTGAGTTTGAGCTCTTATGGTAGAATTGTAAAGCTGGGGTACCATTAGAGGTCCCCTAAGATTAGTAAAAATAAGACTTATTGGAAAGGAGAAGAACATTACATTAGCTATTTATGGGCTATTTATGGGTGAGTCCATTCTATTGCCATACTTTTTCTTTGAAGTGAAATAAAAGACTGTCCTGTACCTGACTACTTACATTGGCACTAGGGCCCTTTTACCCATATCTGTGGAAACCTGATGTGAATTATATTGGAAGTTCCCAGAGGAAATGCTGGGTAGGAATAAAACAAGTTTACATATATAACTTTGGGGGGAGCATCAGGGTTGAATCTAGTCCATATAAATCTATAAATAAGTCATGGATTATTGTTGTTGCTGTTTGTCCTTTGTCCTTGAAGAGGATTATGATGAGATAAGAACATTTGAATGGCGAGTGGAAAAAACTGGCAAACTAGCTATTTCTTGACATTCTAGAACATATCCACCACTTCACTACAGCCATCCAACCCAGTTACTGTACTTATGCCTGTTACTATGTATAACTGTGAAACTTGCTTCTTATTTGTACCTTTGAAATTGAAATAAAATTTAATGAGAATCTTTACTGATGTAAAAAGAAAAAAAAAGAAAAGGACCTTGGTATCAGGGAAGTGATGCCATGACATGCAAGTGAATGGGATTCAAGTGAGGGAGAGCTGTGCAAAGTCACCAGCCTCATTTTCTCCTCTGGAGCCATATGGGTCCAGTGGCAAGGTAATAGATTAGGACAACTGGAGATGGCCCTGGATGCAATGGGAGACCTTGGCCTTTCTAAACTAAGGTCTTTAACAGGTCCCAGTTTAAGAAAGAGAGGAAGAAAGGAAAAGAAGGAAGGAAGGAAGGAAAGAAAGAAAGAAAGAAAGAAAGGAAGAAAGAAAGAAAGAAAGAAAGAAAGAAAGAAAGAAAGAAAGAAAGAAAAAGAAAGAAAGAAACAAAGAAAGAAAGAAAGAAAGAAAGAAAGAAAGAAAGAAGGAAAGAAAGAAAGAAAGAAAGAAAGAAAGAAAGAAAGAAAGAAAGAGAGAAGGAAGGAAAGAAAGGAAGGAAGACAGACATGGCTTACACTTACACATATATTGAAGATTTCCTTGATGAAGGTAAGAGAAGGGTATGGATTGCTGGGTTACTGTCATATTGAATTACTGAAGGCATAAGTAGAATGAAGAAGGACCTAGAAATCAGGCCACTGAGTGTCTGTTAAAGAAACTGTGAATGTTTAGCCTGGAGTAGAAAAGATTTGAGGTATATAATAGCTGTATTCAAGTACTTGAAGGGCTGTCCTGTGGAAGAGTGATTAGACTTAGTCTTCTTGGATCCAGAAATAAGAACATGGAACATTTGGCAGGGGCAGTTGGGTGGTGGAGTGGTTAAAGTGCCTGGCTTGGAGTCAGGAAGACCTGAGTTCATCTATGGCCTCAGACACTTAATAGCTATGTGACTCTGGGCAAGTCACTTAACCCTGTTTGCCTCAGTTTCCTCATCTGTCAAATGAGCTGGAGAAGAAAATGGCAAACCACCCCAGTATCTCTGCCAAGAAAACCCCAAATTGGGTCACAAATAGTCAGATATGACTGAAACAACTGAACAACAGCAAACGAAAAGCAAATTTAGACTAAATGTTAGGAAGATCTTCTTAAGGATTAGAGTCATCCAGAATTAAAATGGGCTATTTCGAGAGGCATGGATTCCCTTCATGTGAGGTCTTCAAGCAAAGAATGGATGACTAGTTTTTTGGGATGTTGTAGAAGGGATTATTGGCCAGATATAAGACGGATTGAATGGTTTCTGAGGTTCCTTACAACAAATTCTGCAATTCTGTGAATCTGAGGTACAGAAAGGGAAGTGATTTTGTTCAAGACCACACAGCAAATTAGTAAGAGATTCCAGATCTGAGTCAGTCTCTCTTGTTCCAAACCAAATCCACTGTTTTGTGGACATTATTATGTTTACTTGCTAGCTATTGTACACCACAGTCCTGTGAAGGGACTGATTTGAGAATCAAATGACAAGTCTATTACAATAATCAATCAAACAATCAACAAGCATTTGTTAAGCATTGTAAGGGGCTAGGGAGAGCAAACAAATATAAAACAGTCCCTGTTTGATTTAGTGCTATAGTAATAAAACTACCAAAGCAATGCTTTACAGAGCAAAACAAAATAACAAAATTCATTTACTCCTCCCTTTATCAATTTAGCTGTTGACTAGTTGATGTGTATAAACTGAGAACTGTAAAAATTGTATTAATCATTTTCCTTTCACCATTATTGTAAAGGCCTATATTTGTTTCTTAAAATTTTTTTTACTATAATTTGAATTCTACTTTTTCAGGTACTATTATCTGATAATGGTACTGATAACGGTAAATATTCATGCTTTTAAAAAAAATTCCAATTGTATAAAATAGTTTGGACTAGTATCAATTTAATTCTAATTGTCATCTTGCATTTAATGTGTTAAATGACATATTGGTTATTTTTATTGCTTGGTCCATTTTATAATTCTTTTAACAAGAGAGTGTAAACCACTTACATTTACCATTATAATAAATTGATTTGCATTTTATTTGCTTGTTGATGGGGAGGGGGAATGAATTATATCCTAATCCATAATTATTTTAACTAATGAAATTAGTAAATAAAATGAACTTAATAAATGCATATTGAATTAATAAATGAATACTGGAAATGTGTCTGCCCTCTGTGGTTCCATATTGTCATTGTCCACTCCTTTCTCAGCCATTTACTTTCTGGCTTCTTTCCTCACTACGCCACTGAAATTTCTTTTTCAAATGTTACCACTGACAACTTTTTTTCTCAGTTCTCATTTGTAATAAGAAGAGCTGTGATATCTAAAGGATGGTGGGTTTGGAGTTGGGAATTGGCTTCAAATTCCAGTTTAGAAAGGCTTATTCCATCTCTCTAGGCCTCAATTTCTCCATTGTTAAGATGAGAGGAGGCTGTCATGTGGTGCCTAAGAAAAGGTCCCTCTTCAGCTCCAAATCTGTGATTCTATGAGTGTCTCATTTATTTACTAGTTGTGTTGGTCTAACAATATTGTTGTGAGGCTTTAAGGAGGTTATTCATGGGAAAGTGATTTGGAAACTGGAATACAAATTGATTGATTGATGGACTGCTACAAGGCCACTCACAATTCTTTTTCCTTTTCTCTCTTCCTGAGATTTGAAACTTCGACCTTCTTGTCTGTGAGTGAAAAGCCAGTCCCTGAACCGCCTAACCTTCCATCAAAATCTTACTGTGGATAGATGTGACCTAGACTTGTTGACATCTGTGCCATACATAATAGAAGTTTTGCAAACCATCCTTTTTAAAAAATTCTTCTTTGTATACTAAAATGTTCGCTTCTGTGGATGATTTTATTTTTATAATAAGAAAAGGAAAAAAGAAGACTATGCTCATGGAGCAGAACACTGGTTGGCACAGAAGCTGGGTTATAGTATCAGACAGAATCAGATCTAGAGCTGGAAGGGAAGTTCATCTAGTACAACTCCCTCATTTAAATTGTAATTAACTTGATTTTTCTGGAATACAGCAAGCGCTTAATAAATGCTTGTTGACTTGTTATTGACTATTTTCTGTCCCTATCACTCCCTTCCCTCCACCAAGAAATAAAAGAAAAACAAAACTCTTATAACTACTATGCATAGTCAAACAAAACAAATTCTTACATTACCCATGTTCAAATATGCACATTTTAAAGATAAGGAAACTAAGGCCTCATTTGCCTGAGGTCAAACAAATAGTAGTAGTAAGCAGTAGGGCCAGAATTAGAACTCAGGTCCCATAACTCTAAATTTGGATCTCTTTCCACACTGTACCTACCTAACACTGCCCCATCCCTAGTTATGCATCTAAAGCCAGAAGACCCATGTAGCTACATTCAGAAGACTGGTTATTAGGTGACAAATGATTTTTTGTCCCAGCAGTTCCAGAAATCACATACCAAGGCACGAGGGGAGCATGGTATGCATCGATGTAAGGGGTTCTGACACTACAGAAAACCAGGGTCCTCCAAGCCCTTGGAGGTTTGTTGTTGTTATATTTCTGAACCAATCGGAGCCAGCAGCTCACACTGCCCAGGAGCTCCTGGGCAGCCTGATCTGGCTGCCTGCCTTGGCTATCTGCTGTGAGCTAAAGGGCCTAGCATGTTTATCTTCAGGAGAGGGGAAATGTCATTTGGAAGCACATCAAAGCCGGCCAGCTCCTCTGCTGCCGGAGCCAGTCTCAGCAGGCTCCTGAAGCCAGTGGCGGAGACAGCCCTGGGCATGGAGTGTGTTAGCCAAACCAAGGGGCCCACCCCCATTTTCACCCCCTAGGTGGGTTTTTCAATTTCCTGGTTCACACATGGGGCAGTTGGAATGGCTCAGAGAAAGGGCAAGGGATGGAGCTGAGTAAAGAGCCAGCAAGAAGGTCTGGGCGTCCTGCCTCCCAGCTCTGGGCCTAGGAGAGGATCTCCCTCTGGAGCTATAAGTGAGACCCAGAGCATCACAGGGTGTAGACTCTAAAGGTATCTCAGCGATCACATAGCCTCACCTTGATTGACTGGTTATAGGAGAAGGAAGGGATGCCCAGAGAGTAGTAACTGACTCAAAATCACACAGGAAGTAGAACTAGACTTTGAATCCAGATCCTTTGATTTTAAACCCTCTGAGGGTTAGAGGAAAGAAGTCACACAGCACAGTGAAAAAAGCACTGGTTTTGGAGTCAAGGGACTTGGGTTCAAATCCTTCTTCTGTCATTTATAGCCCGTGTGACCCTGGTCAAGTCAAACCTTCTCTTTGGGCCTCAGTTTCCTCATTTGTAAAATGAGAGAGTTAGATTAAATGATCTTTCTCTGATTCTCTGATTCTATTTCTATGATAAACTCTAATTCTATGATTCTAGTATATGTATGCAGGTGAATAAATACATAAATATGGGGCATAGATACACATATGATCTGGGATCTGACTTCCTCTCAGGGGAGACTATGATTTCTGTCTCTGCTTTGTAGGGTAGGAGGAGGGCCAGTAGCCTAGCTGCAGAGAGACAGGCAGAGTCCAGGACCTCTTAGTCTTTGTCTGGATGACCTTTCTTCTAGCAGTGGACTAGAATTCTATCTAGCACACCTGAAATATTTATAGTCTATAGAAACAGTGTGTGTGTGTGTGTGTGTGTATGTGTGTAGGGGACAGAATCAATGCCCTTTTTCTTGATCTTTCACAAGGGGAGGGTAACACAACATATATTTCCAGCTTAGATCCTTTCCACCACAAGCTAAAGACTATCTTTGAGCAAATAAGTCATTTTGACTATTATAAATACCCAAATTAACTACAAAAGACATATGAAGGAAGACACTATCTGCATCCAGAGGAAGAGTTGGTAAATAGAAATATGTATGGAATGATTTTACTTATATACATATTTGTGCCCTAATGGTAGCCATAGGGGAAGGAGAGGGGGAGAAGAAAAAAAGAAGAAATATACACGATAACTTTATTATATTTTTAAAAGGAATAACAAGTTTTATACATGTGCAGTTTCATGTGTAGTCATTTTATTATTATATTTTATGAAAATGCTTGTTTTATTCCATAAATTAAAAAGAAAATAAAAATTTAAAAAATATTGTAAAGTAAAAAAATTACATTAAATAAAAAAAGACCACCCATCTGGAATATCTAGGGAACCTCTTGATCAAAGTAAATAGAAATTTGAGAAATTATAGGGATTAGAACAATTATATAGGGACAATATATAGAACATGATAGAATATTAGAACAATATGTAATAGGGAAATTAGACAATACTTATAGAGTAAAGGAGCTCTCTAGTTGGGAGCAAGATGAGATCTCAGCTCACAAAGCAGATAAAGGATAATCCCAACCTGGGGAAATTTGTCTTGCTAGTCTCTGGGGTTGCAAGCACTGGAAATCAAGGGACTTACTAACAGCTGGTTCCTTACAAGTCTACATCCCCAAGCTCCTCTTGTAGCCATTCCAAAATTCACCCTTGTCTTCTCTGTTACCTCCTTCCAAGTTTTCCAACCATCTCCAAAGAAATTCTTTCTCTGAAGAAGGAGATCTGCAGTAGCTAGGTAGCAGGCTAGAGCAATGAACCTGGAGTCAGGAAGACGAGTTCAAATTCATCCCAAGCCACTTGCAAGTTGTGTGACCTGGGCAAGTCACTCAACCTTTTCTGCCTCAGTGTCCTCATCTGTAAAATGAGGACAGCAGTATCTATTCCTAGGATTGTGGTAAGGATGATATAGTATTTGTAAGTTGCTTAGAACAGTGTCTGGTACGTAGTAGGCTCTATTTAAATGGTTCCTTCTCCTTCCCAATAAAGCAGAATCAGAGCTATGGAGGTTAGAAGACTATTGATTTAGAAGTTGAAGGAATACCGGAGATCATCTATTCATTTTACAGATGAGAAACCTGAAACCCAGAAAAGCAAATTAGCCCATGACAGAGGCAGTATTTGAACCCAGGTTCTCTGACTTCAGAGCAAATATTCTGTCCACTTTACTGAATTTCCTCTTTCTTTTAAGCTTGAGGCAGTATTTAAAGGTCAGCATGCCTAAGTCTTCCTGACTCCAAATCTAGACTGTCCTCTATATCTAAGCTGCTTCTCATAGAGCCAAGGGCCTCTAATTGGACAATCTGGGACACAGTACCATAATTATATGTCTAATGCTTTACAGTTTGTATAGCTCTTTTTTTTTTTTTTTTGAGGGCAGTCGGGGTTAAGTGATTCGCCCAAAGTCACATGGCTAGTAAGTGTGTCAAGTGTCTGAGGCCGAATTTGAACTCAGGTCCTTCTGACTCCAGGGCTGGTGCTCTATTCACTGAGCCACCTAGCATCCCCTGTATAGCTCTTTTCTTGCACCAGTGTTATGAAGTAGGTAATAGATGTATTATTATCCCCATTTTATTGTTTAGCAGGTAGTGAGTTCCTCATCAGTGGAAATATTGCATGACTCTAGGTAAGTACCAGCTATCTAAAGGGGAGGTTGGGTTAAATGACATTAAAGATCCCTCACAAGTCTGAATGGGATCTGCCTTCTTTGGGAATGGTAAGGAGGATGGGAGGCACTTACTTGAAGGTTATGGCTGCTCTTATGTTATGGAGAAAGCACGATTGTTTCTTCCAGAAAACCTAACCAATAAATAAATAAGGCTCCTCTCTGCCTTCTCACCTGTGCCTATACTTGGGCTGGAGGCCATGCCTTTTGGAGAATTGAGGATGAATATTGAGGATAAATTATGAATTGATGAAGATTATTGATTGTTGTCCTTGCTCAAAGAAGACCAAAATGACATCTCCGTGTCAGGGTCGATGTACATACAGTGCGTCTGATTGTCCTGGTCAGACCAATACAGTTTAGAGGGCTCTACCACAAATAGTCCTTATGAACATTTGGAGTGGAGATGTTTCTACATTTGTGCATCTCAAATTTCTTTTGAGTTACTGCAATTCTGCTTTGCTCATAGAGGGTAGCACCTTCTTTGATGCAGGTGTGCCATACTGGGTGGTCCTGGCTAGTGTCTCCCATGTCTCACAATGGATTCCAAAGTTCTTTCGAGCGACCTTGAGAGTTTCCTTGTATCGCTTTTTCTGACATTCTTCTGAGTACTTCCAAGGCAAAAAAGACTTGATGCCCTGTTTTCAATCATCTGAAGGATGGGGATAATAATACATCAATCATCTGTGGAAGAGTAACTAGACTGGTTTCAGTTTGGCCCCTGAGGGCAAAATTAGGAACAAAGGGTGGAAGGTCCAAGGAGACAGATTTCCATAGATTTAAGAAAAAAAAATTCTTAGCTGTTAGTGCTGTCTAGGAAGTCAATGATTTTTACCAGATAGGCGGTCTTAGAGCAGACACTAAATGACCAGTTGTCGAGGAAGGCTACTGAAGGGGATCCCTGTTCAGGCACAGGTTGGTTAGATGACCCTTAAAATTGCTTTCAACTCTGACAAACTGTGATTGCAAGATTCTGTCCTTCAGTGACAAGATTCTGACCCTAAGAAAATTTTTTCTTGAAAAGATGGTGCCTGGGAAAAAATCTGTCCTGCACCCTTATTCATGCCACTCCTAGTATTGGTCAACGGGTATGGCTATTGTGCCACCCTTTCCTCCCCTCCCTCCACCCCTTCCCTTTAACACAGGAAC
>NW_027185784.1:14246438-14266300 GCF_028583685.1 Petaurus breviceps papuanus
ATAAACACCTTTATGTCTGTAGAGGATTTAAATACTCCTCCCCCAACCCAACCCCCCCCCCCCGCCCCCCAAACCTTCCCCTTTTGTGATTTGTAGTTATAGTGTAGCAGAGGATGGGACTTGGATTCTAATAGATCTGGGTTTAATTCTGCCTTATTAGCTGTGTGACCCTGGATAAATTACTTCCCTTCTCTGATTTTCAGTTTACTCATCTCTAATGAGGTAATATAGGTAAAGCATGTTGTAACTGAGTTTAAATTAGTGTTTTCTCAGCTATTAGTTAGTTAGTGCACACTGAGTTTAAGTTAGAATTTTCTCAGCTATTCCTTTGCCCAAAAAGAGTGGGAAAAAAAGAGCCTGCTGGTGACTCCCACCACTCACTCTTGTCTTGTGCTTTCTGGATTCTTTTGCCATTCATCTTTCCCCCTTTCTTCACTGATGACTTGAAGTCTCTGAATTCAATTCTGCCCCCACGGTCCATCTCTGTCAAGGCTGGAAGGGCTATGGGTTGATGAGACTTCCGGATCATGGATTTAGAGCTAGGAGGGACCTTGGATGGTCTGTTCCTGGCTTACTCTGTGATCTGGGTCAAGTTTCTTTATTTTATGTTGACTCAGGTTGATCTGTTGAGGGGGAAGAACACCCACCCTGCTGTACCCAGTCCTTAAAGATGTTAAGCTATAGAGGGCTTTTAGCTGAATGAGAGGAGGTTGGAGGAAGGGAAAAGAGAATTTGTCAGAGGGTAGCATTGAATGGCTGGACTCAGTAAGTTATCTCTTTGGTCTATATTTTCTTATCTTTGATTTTTTGGGGGTATTTGGTGGCAACTAGGTGGGGCAGTGGATATAACACTGGCCCTGGAGTCAGGAGGATCTGAGTTCAAATCCAGCCTCAGATACTTACAGCTTAGCTGTGTGACCCTGGGCAAGTTACTTAACCCTGATTGCCTCAATTTTTTTTTCTTTTGTCATTGATGACTTAAAAAAAATCATTTGCCTTACTGAATATATATTTCCTTTCTTCTTTACCCAGAGAGCTAACCCTTATAATTAGGGGTGTGCTGGTAAAATGTTTAACAGCCAGTTCTCAAAAAGAAAAAATGTAAGCAGAAGAGTCTCTTAAATTTAATCTGCATTATTAATTTTTTCTCCATCGCTTTCTTAAGTCTAGGAAATTAACAAAACAATAAATCTAGCCCTGATTTGTAACTGATTTCCAAGATGTAAATGCTCACACTGAAAATTTAACAGCTAGATTCAGAGAGCCTGTTGTGTTGGCTTTAGTACACTCCAGCTTGAAGTAAAAAATTAAAAGAGAGAGATGATGAAAAGCAGGCCAGCAAAACTAAACTCACGGACTGACCCTGAAGGCATAGTCAGTGTTCCACAATTATCGTTCCCCACTTCTGTGTAGGAAGAAGGAATGTTTTCACTGGATTTGCTGGTTAGGAGGATGGATTAGGGTTGTGAATTTATAAGAGAAATTTGATTAAATGAGGATGGGGTGAAGAGGAAACAGGTAGAGTTCAATGGGGTTGATGGGAACACATTAAAAGAGAGGATGAAATCTACTTATTAAGCATTTATTAATGGCCTAATTGTGCTAAGTGGTGGGGATTTAAATATAAGAAAGCAACAATCCCTACCCTCAAGGAGCTTACATTCCAATGAAGGCAGACAGCATATACAGGGGAGCTGGAAAGAGGGGCAGCATGGTTTGAAAATGGTGACCTGGAAGTGAAGTGGAGGCCTCATTCTAACAAGTCAAAGACAAGGAAAAAGCTTACCTATCAGTGGCCACCTTGGTTCTAGGAGCAGAGCCCAAAGGTTCTTATGGGTTGGAGATGAGAAGCATGGAGAGGATGACAATGATGTCTGATCACAGCCTCATGGTTGGAAAATTGTGGCGAGGGAGTGTATTTCTCCAGGCACCCTGATGGCTTAGCCTAAACCTGGAACTCAGCTGTGACTTTTTGGTTTCCCATTTTAATTCTGTTTTTGTCCTTGAATCTGGGAAAAACTGTGAATTTCCTATTTTTTTTTTTTTTTGGTAACCAAGGCCAGATCTGAAAATGGGTGGATAGAGCAATACTTCCCCACCCAAGTTTCCATATGTGCATCAGTTCTAAAAAAAAAGGGGGAGCTGCAGAGCACAGCTGTGCTAACAACATCTTCTCTTATCTCTCAAAGCTTAGTCCTGCCTAGGTGTCTGAGTATCCCTGAGGACCACAGATATGGAGAAGGAGTTGCTTATCATGGCCAGGGCAGGCTCTGAATGGCATGAATCAGAGTTGTAAAGAGAGCCAGGTTAACCAGATAAGGAGCCCCTGGCCAAAATAAGTAGAATAGCATGGGGTAGGGGTGGGGTTAGGAGGGTACAGGGAGAAAGGGACACAGTTAAGAATATTCATCTTGGAATGGTTTGGTGGTTTTCAGAACCTGACTTGAAACAACACCTCTGAAAAGAGTTCTCTGAAAAATGTCCTTTTGCAAAAACGATGTGTGTGTATCTGTTTATCTGTCTGTCTATCTATCTGTCTGTCTACCTGTCTATCTACACACATATACACACATACATATTATATATACATACACATATGTACATATACACACAACTTACCTATATACATACACACATATATACACACATATATAATGAACTTGACAATAAGACATTTTTGTATGCAAAGATATATCTATATATCTCTCTGAAATCATGAATCTATTATATAAAGCTACTTTAAAGTGTATATTAAACTTAGCACAGTAGTATCAATACTACTCTCCTCATCAATGCCCCTTTTGAGCTTTCTTTCTTTTGTGAATTTAAAATTATTTTCATTGACATTCTCCCTTCCCTGCTTTCTCTATCAATTTCTTCATCTCTCTGTCTCTGTCTCTGTCTGTCTGTCTCTCTCCCTCTCTCCCTCCTCCTCCCCTAATCAAAACCCTTTCTAGGTGGCATGGATAGAGTGCCGAATTTAGAATCCAGAAAAACTGAGTTTGAATCCTGCTTCTGACACTCACCAGCTTTGGGATCCTGGCCAAGATTCCCTCTCTCAGCCCCAATTTACTTGTCTGTAAATAGGGATAATAACAGTACCTATCTCAAAGGGTTGTTATGAGGATCAAATGAGATAATATGTGTAAAAGCATTTTGCAAACCTCAAGTTATTATGGAAATGTCAGTTATTATTATTATAAATAAGAATAGTTGAACAAAACAGATATGTGTGTATTGGCTGTGTCTGGAAATGCACGTCTCATTCTGTATCTACATTCTGTTACTTCTCCAACAACTCCCCTCCCTGGGGTAAGAAGTGGCCCTGGGTTTTCAAAGGCTGTGCCAGCAGTGTCCAGGCTTTGACAGCTTGATATGGGAAGCTGGAGAGGGGCCTTTTGGCCAGGGCTGTGTTAATTTCAGAAAGGCTCATATCTTATTTTATATTTTTTTGACTCAGCAACTCCAGAACATCCAGTAAAAGTGTGGAGTGAATAATAATAATTAAAAACAACAATAACAGCTAGCATTTATATAGGGTTTTAAGGTTTGCAAAACATTTTATACCCGTATTGTCTTCTTTGATCTTCACAACAATCCTGGAAGGGAAGGTGCTGTCATTGGCTCCGTTTTACAGATGAGGAATTTGACACTGAAAGGCTAGTGACTTGCTTAAGGTCACAGGTGTAAGTAAATGTCCAAGGCAGGATGTGAATTCAGGTCTTCTTGACTACAGGTCCAACACTCTAACTACTACACTATTCAGCTGAGTGAATAAATTATCATCTGTATCTATATAATAGTACACACACACAGACCCCAAGGACTTATTACACCAGTAAAAATTAAAAAGCATTTTTTAGGTGCCTACTATGTGCTCAGTGAAACAAAGAAAAACAGAAACCACTCCTGTCCTCAACTTATATTCTATCTAGTACATACATTCTTAGAATGTTAAGTCTAGAAAAAGACACTGGAGATTGTATTTCCTCATCATCTCTCAAATCTGTTCCCTTCTCTCCATTTCCACTCACTTCTCCTTTCTCTGCTTGTTGGCTTTACTTCTTCCTTCTCCAATTTGTCTCTCCTACAACTTCCAGAATAATCTTTTTTTAGAAGTGAGGCGTGAATTTGGTTATGTCATTCCTAATGAGTGGTTCCCTTTGCTTAGAACTGAAGGACCTGCAGACTGGTACTACCCAAGTTTTTTTGTTTTATTTCATATGGGCTTACATAATTTTCTGCATGATATTCTACTTTCTCAACTAGACCATAAACTCCTTGAGGATAGGATTTATTTAGTTCTTTCCCTCCCCTCTAAAGCAAGCAAACAACTTAGTACCTCATATAGAGTCTACATAGGGAGAATGCAATATTTCTTGGCCCATTGGCTAAGTGAATGGGGAAGTCTTTTTCTCAGCTAGTGCTTGGGAGTTGGAAGCATTTGGATTAGTTTCCTAATTATGGTGGAACAGAAATGAATAGAAACAGAGCAGAATAGAAATTGAGTTTGAAGAGATTCAGAGATTAGTAAAATCCTGTCACTTTTTAGAAAAAAACAACAAACTAGACCCAGAAGTGTGATCAAAACCACATGTTGGGACAAGAACCCTGATCTCTTCCCTCCTGGTCCATTATATGGCCTTTTTGTCCTACAGACTTTGCTAGAGGAAATATATGGGTTTAGAACTGGAAAGTGGCTAAGTTTTTAGGGTGAACTTTGGTTTAGAGAATCCAGAGCTCTGGATAAATGGGGCTATATAAATGAAGCTGAAGGTCCTAAACATTTGATAACATACACACTGTTTCCCAGTGTGGAAAATTAGAGATAGAGGCGGGAAAATGGGCAACGTTCATTGAGAAAGTTTCCTTTTCGCTGTTGTCTGAGAGGAAGGGAATAAGCATTTCTATAGAGCCTACCATTTGCCAGACATTGCACAAATGTTACCTCATTTGATCCTCACAACAACAGTACCTCCTGGGAGGTAGGTACTATTATTAGCGCCATTTTACAGATGAGGAAACTGAGGCAAACAGAGGTTAAGTTACTTTCTTGGGTGGGCGGCCAGGTAGCACAGTGAGTAAGAGCACCGGCTCCAGTGTCGGGATGACCTGGGGATCGAATACGGGCTCAGACACTTATTACCCACCCAGAAACACCTGGCCGTGTAACCTTGAGCAAGTTACTTAACCCCGATTGCTTTAAAAATAAAAAAAAGTTACTTTCTTGGGGTCACACAGCTAGTAAATGTCCAAGGTTAGGTTTGAACTCAGGTCTTCCTGACTTAAGGCCTGCTGCCCTATCCACTGTGTCACCAGCTGCCTCAACATAAGACCCAAGAGGGAATTAAGACTGGAGTTTTCTTTTCAAATCCGTAGAAGCCTCACACAAGTATATACACATGATAATGGTAATGATGATGGTCATTTCTTTATTCAGGGTTTGCAAAGCACTTTCTGTACCCTCTCTGAGGTGTTGTTACAACCCTAACAGGTAACTAGAATGATTTCATGGTTAAGTGACTTCTGCTTGGGAGGACTTCTTTCTCTCCGAGGGTGTGGGTGGGCAATGGGGAGCAGGGAGGGGAGGAAGGACTTCAAGGGGGAGGGACAGAGAGTAGCCCCTGAGGGCTTGTCCTGGTGCTTTCTCAGCTTACTTACAACTAAGGCAGCATTTCCCATTTGATAAAAGTTGTATACATCCACATAGCCTTTCTGTGTCCCACCCATCCTGAGGCTGTCACAGATTTGTGCTTCCAGTCCCGGTGGTGTGTCTATGTGTGTGTCTGGGGGGGTGCATTACAGAGGAAAATTCAGTCAAAGCAAACACTACCTATCTACTACCTAGATGACAACAAAGGAACCAGTCTCTGTCCCTAAGAGATTTAGGAGGTGGGGAGAGGATGGGCCAGATTCACCAATAAAATGATAGGGAGGAAGGAAAAGAGAGGACCGAGGTCCAAAGTGCTCTAGGAAAATTTGAGGGGGAGACCCCTGTGGGGGGATCAGTTCAGGCTGAGTGACTGAGGCAGTGATTCCTAAGAGAAGGGTTTCTGCAGCAAGAGATGAAGAGGGAGGTCTGAAGCAGCCGAGTACAAAGTGAGGCAAACAGCACTAGAGAATCATTACCAGAGTGATACTAAAAAGAACTATAGCTAGAGTTTATATAGTGCTTTATGGTTGTCCAGCTCCTTTACATGTTTTAACATCTGATCTTCACAACAATCCTGTAAGATAGGTGTTATTATTATGCTCGTTTTACAAATGGGGAAACTGAGGTGACAGGTTAAATAGCTTGCTCAGGGTCACACAGCTAGTGAGTGTCTGAGGCTGGATTTGAACTCATGGCCTGCAGACTCCATGTCCAGGATTATATCCACTAGGTAATCTACTATGTTAGGAAACAGCTAGAAAGTTGAGAAAAGGGGTGGCTAGGTGAATAGAGCACCGGCCCTGGAGTCAGGGGGACCTGAGTTCAAATCTGGCCTCAGACAGGTAACACAAAAACTAATTGTGTGACCTTGGGCAAGTCACTCAACCCCAACTGCCCTCCAAAAAGCAAAAACAAAAACAAAAAAAGTTGGGAAAAAAAGGGGAGTAATGTGAAGAGACTCTAGAACAAAGCCAGGAAGGGAAATTAGGGCCATCATGTTTCTTCCTAGTGATGAAACCTTATGATGCCCATATTCTTCATAGGCTGGCCTTCCTCAGAGCTCCTGAATGGACAAGGGGGTTGTTCCAGATGGGGAAGGAGAGACTCCATCGGGGAATTGACTTGGCCCAGGGACACCCAAAATGAGTCAGTGTCAGGGCTGTTTACCTCCCCCAGTGGACCACGTTCCTGCCTTCTGTGGATCAGCCCAGGGCCCCACTTCTCTGCTAGTAGCAGCCCCCAAACCGGAAACTCCTCCCTAGTGTACTCAGCTGGTGTTTGACTGGGGAGCCCTGCAGGGGTATGTATTGACAGTTTCTTCCTTTGGCTGAGATAACCCCAGGAGATGACAATCTAGCCCAGGGAAAGGGTGGAGGGTGTTGCCTTTCAGCCCCAAGTATATTGTAGACAATAGGAAAAGGATAACTTAAACCGTGCCCCTTCCCCCCACCCACTGTCCCGACTCTTTCCTCCTTTCCTCTCCCTAGTTCTTTGGAGTCATAGGGTAAGGTTTTTGAAGAGTTTCCTTAAAGCCTGTGATCTCAGCTCCAGGAAGCCCTGGTTAACCCCTTCAGCCCTGTCAGTACAGGCTGATGCATACTGCTCTGTAGGTGACCTAAGGGGTGAAACTTTCCTCCTTCGGAGTGTGTTTACCCAAATGCGCTGCTTTGAGAACCACATCCACAGTCAAAAGGAAGAAGGAAAGCTTTTTTTAGTTGCTTTGGTCTGGGGTGTGGCTGAGGTAGTAAAAAGGGAGGCAGAATAAGAGACCAGCCTTAGTCTAGGTGGAAAGAATCCTAAACTTTAAGTCAAAGCAGCCAAATTCATTCTTTTTGTATCCTATATGGTATTCTTCAGTTCTGTCTGACTGGGGTTTTCTTGGCAAAGACACTAGAGTGCTTTGCCATTTCCTTCTCCAGTTAATTTTCCAGATAAGGAAACTGAGGCAAACAGGGATAAGTGACTTGCCCAGGGTCATACAGCTAGCAACTGTCTGAGGCTGAATTTGAACTCAGGAAGATGAGTCTTTGGACTCCAGGCCCAGCCCTCTATCCGCTCTGCCACATATCTGCCCCTTGGACAGCTCACTTAATCTCTCAGTTTTCCTCTCTGTAAAGTGGGGGTAGAGGGAGAAAAGTTGAACCAGAAGACCTTAAATGTGCTGTCTATCTCTAAATCTGTGTTCCTATGACCTCCATAGCTCAATTAGGAGGCTTTTACAAAAGTTAATAGGTCAGCTAGGTGGTGAAGTGCATAGAGCACTGGGCTAGAGTAGGAGGACCTGAGTTCAAAACCAGCCTCAGACACTTACTAGCTGTGTGACCCTGGGCAATTCACTTAACCCTGTTGGCCTCAGTTTCCTCATCTGTAAAACGAGCTGGAGAGAGAAATGGCAAAACCACTCCAGCACCTCTGCCAAGAAAACCCCAGATGGGGTCACAAAAAGTTGGACATGATTGAAACAACTGGACAACAAATACAATAGTCTAGGCAGTAGATGAGGAAGGGACTGGAGGTGATGAACTATGGTGCTGTGTCACTGAACCTCAATTTCTCATCTGTAAGTGAGGGGTCAAAACATTCTTTGTTATGAAGGATGGGGGAAGAGTTACAGTTACAGGGAGAAATTTAGGTAATGTGAAAACAACTTTTCATAAAATAAAATAAATATTATAAAAATTATTTTAATAAATGAAGGGGATAGAAGACATTTGAGGTCTTTTCCCCATTCTAAATTTAGAATTTAATTTCCTCACTTGATCAGTCAGTTGCCTTATACATCTATGCTTTTTGGTCAGGAGGAAAAGAGTGTAAGTTTTTTTATGCATACCAGCCCCACTGTTAGGATAACAGAAAATAAATGAATTAGCAAATGTAAAGTGCTTGCAAACCTTAAAACTCTATATAAATTCTAGATATATTATTATTATTAATTATTACATTCTCTTGAGGGTGCATCACCTTATACAAAGGACAATGAAAAGACTGGTAAGTACAGGACTTTGCTTCTTATGGAGAGATGCTCTGGCTAGGAAACCCTTTTGATTCTGCTTCTCTCCCATGGGAGGGTTTCCTAATGCCCCTTCCTGGAGCATAACAAGCTGCCCAAGTGTCCTTCCTTCCCTTGCCTCCCATGTGAGTACAGGAATACCTCAACCACTCCACCAAGATCCAAGTGTTATTTGGCTAACCTTTAGGCCATCAGGCCAGAGAAGTCTGTCTCAGAAGATGTGGGATCAGCCCTGCCACATCAGTGACCTCTGTTCCCACAGAGGGCTCTTATAGCCCACTGGGAATGTAACCTCTGTTTAGGGGGAGGAGAAGAAAGCTGACTTCAGTGGGTTCCGTGTTTTTTTTTAATTAGAGTAGCGCTGGGCGGCTGTCACTTCTTTCTGATTAAACTTCCCAGTGTAATTTGCTGATGCCAGAGGCCAAGGTCAGTTCCCAAAGCCCAGCTGGTTCAACTCATATCTACTCATTTAGGAGTTGGTCTGCCCTGGGAAGTAAGTGAGCAAGCTCCATGTATTTTCCCAGAAAGGAGTACCTTTTCCCATATGCTGTCCATTTTGGGAATGACTGCGTGTCTGGACCCCTGCTTATTACCCTTGAATTGAGAACACACAAATGTAGCTGAGTCCCCAAATTAAGCTAGCCCTTTGAATGAACTGATTGCTTCAGGGATCAAACAAATTAAAGAATATAGAGTTGTATCTATTGAAAAGTTAGGATGATGAAGTAGATAGAAAGGTCATCTCAGAGCCACAAAGATCTGAGTTCATAGCCTGCCTCTAACATGTACTGACTGTGGGACCCTAGGCAAATCACTGATTCTCAGAGCGTTAGACAACTCTCTAAGTCGATATATAATATGTTGCAGAGAAGGAGTGGGCCTGCAATGGTAAAGGTACTTTCCTCATCTGGGAATTCCCAGCCTCAGTGAAATCACAACTCCAGTCCCTATCCCTACCATTACTCTCCTAAAATTGGATCCAAATGTCTGTTTATATACAGGAATAGACCTGAGCACCAATGATTCATAGAGCCTCAGTGCTGGGAGGGACCTCAGAGGCCATTTAGAACTACCTGTGCCAGACTCCTCTGGAATAGGCTTGGTAAGCAGTCATTCAACTTTGGCTGGAAGATCTCTCTCTGCTGAAGGGTAATCCTAGTATCTCCAGAAGCAGCCCATTACTCTTTGGGGGCAGCTTTAAGTTCTAGGAAATTTTCCTGTAAATCAAACTGAGATTTGCCTCTCATAAGACTCACCCATTGCTCTTCATTCTGCCTTCTGGGGACAAGCAGAATAAATTAATTCCCTTCAAGTACATGGAGAAAACCACCTAGTTTCCCTATTCCTCTCTTTTCTAGTCTAAAATATCCCGGGTTTATCAAGATATACCTGGTATAGAATAAATGCTTGTTGACTGTTGGCTGACTGACATGAAGTTCTGTCACTATCTTGGTCATCTTCAACTTCCTCATCTTCAGCTTGTTAATGCCTTTCCTTAAAAAAAGGCTCCCTGGACCAAATACAATGGATATATTTTGTGTTACCTATGTGTATATTGTTTTTCCCTAAGTAGAATGTAGACTCTTACAGGCAGGTACTCCTTCATTTTTTTGTTTGTTTCCTCAGTGTCTAGCACATAGACACTTAATAAATTTATTGATTGATTTATTGGTGGGATGACGAAATACTCCAAATGTGATCTGATCAGGGTAATGTACCCAGAAAGATGGTCACCTTTTTCATTCTGTGTATTATATCTCTATTAACAGAGTATAAAATGGCATTTTTGGTCATTATTCATATTGAGTTTGTAATTTACTAAAACCTGTGAATCTTTTCTTATGGCCTATTGATTGTCTTGTCACCCCTTGTGAGCACAAATAAGGTGGGATTTTTTTTTTCTTCTTCTTGTTGGAGTTTCATTTCCCAGTCTCACACTAAATTGTAAATATTTGATGGATAAATCTCCTTTGAACCCTGGTAATTCACAGCTCTACTGAATCACATGGGACTTGGTGCCTTCTGACTCAGAGCCTATTAGTGGAAAGTATATATATATTCTGAGGTGAGATATTGCCTTGTGGCTCCCTCATGGAAGGGGCCCCAGGCTATGAATATGAATCACTCATCAAGGTTGGGAGAAGAGACCTCTGAGAGAGAGAGGAGACCTCTGATACCAACCCTGAGGAGAACACTGGAGTGATAGAAGGTAAGATTGTTAACTCTGAGGAGAGTATGGTGTTTAGTTAGACTGGGATAGTTGTCTGTTATTTCCCAATTGTTGCATTAGTTTTCTGTGCCCAGAGCCCGGACTGAGTGGCCCCTCACCATGTATGGCTGGGGGAGGATGAGCTGCCCTGGAGTTGGGGTGGGGTGGGCCAGAAACAGAAGCTGGGGGCAGGAGCCCCTAGAGCCTGCTGTACCTGGACTCAGGCAGGAGCAGAGAGAGCTTGGAGTGGAGCAGTCCCTTCCCCCATGAGGTGAGACATGGAGCAGGAGTGGAGAACTGCCTGCATCAGGACCCAGGAGTTGTCAGCCCACAGACCTGCAGGAGGAGGAGCCATGGGGCTCAGGACTTGGCCCCAGATCAAGATGAAAGCTTTGCAACAAGACAGGAGTAGTGATCATGCCTTCCTGCCACATCCCTGTGGGATGGTTTGGGACTCAGGAGTGCAGTTGTTTATGGTGGGGTGGGGGAAGTGCCATGGCCCTCAGGGACTCACCCTGTTGGCTTTGTCGCCCAGCTGCCCCTCAGGACTTGGAAACAGGGGGCTGGAGCAGTGTTAGAATTTGGACTCTTTGACTTATTTGAGCATGTGTATACCTGAGAGTGCAAGTACAGTGTGGGGAGAAGTACACACCCCCAAGGGAACTTTACTTAGACACTCAGTTTGGATTGAGGGGATTGTAACCTACTGTGTGACATTGAGGTGGAGGGTATTGTTTTCTCTGCTACCCCTGGGAATGTTCTGTGTTAAGGGAAAACCCTGGCCCAGGATCCCTTGACTGTATAAATAAGTATTTGGGAACAGTACCCGAGTAAGGAGGAGCTGGTTGTTCACTCCCTAAAGATTTTGCCCCCCGCAAAATGTATAAGGTGGGGTGTATGCTATGTTATGTTATATATTGTGCTATGTTACTGAATGGTATGTTTTGTTTTAGGCCTTGTGGCCACCCTGGTAATAAGTAGTTATTTTGCTGTGAATGTTATGCTTTAGTATCTTGCATAAGGATTAGTTTTGAATAGAGTGCTTATACCTTGCAATTAGACCCTTAAAATTACTTGCAGCGAAGCCATCAGGTTTGCTGCCTTGATTGGCGTTATATCCCTTCCCTATCTTGAACCTGTGAATTTGATTTTTTGAACCTATGTTCAATATTGTTGTTCAGTCATTCAGTTGTGTCTGGCCCCCATGTCCCATAGCATACCAGGTCCTTCTGTCCTCTACTATCTCTCAACTTTGTCCAAGTTCATGTTCATTGTTTCCATGATACTATTTATCTATCTCATCCTCTGCCATCCCCATTTCTTGTTAAATTCAATCTTTTCCAACGAGCCTTGTCTTCTTATTATGTGGCCAAAGTATTTAAAATTTAGTTTCAGTATTTGACAGTATTGACAGTGAATAATATCTTTAAGTATTGACTGATTTGACATCCTTGAAGTCCAAGGGACTCTCAAAAGTCTTCTCCAGCACCACAATGTTCCTATGTACTAGGAAGCAGCATTCAGCTTTCCTTATAGTCCAACCATCAGAGTCATACATTGCTATTGGAAAAAACATAGCTTTGATTATGAGAACCTTTGTCAGCAGGGTAATGTTTCTGCTTTTAGTATGCTGTCCAGATTTGCCATAGCTTTCCTTCCAAGGAGCAAGTCTTTTTTTTTTTTTTTTTGAGGTAATTGTGGTAAAGTGACTTGTCCCAGGTCATATAACTAGTGTCTGAGGTCAAATTTGAACTCAGGTCCTCCTGATTTCAGAACCCATGTTCTATCTAGTAGCTGCCCCTGTTGTCTTTTAATTTCATGCCTGCAGTTGCCATCTACAGTGATCTTTGAGCCCAAGAATATAAAATCAGACACTGCTTCCATTTCTTCTCCCTTTATTTGCCAAGAAGTGATGGATCCAGTTGCCATAATCTTAGTTTTTTTTTTTTATGTTAAGCTTTAAGCCAGATTTTATTTCTCTTCTTTCACTCTCATTAAGAGGCTCCTTAATTCTTTTTCAGTTTCTGCCATCAGAGTGATATCATCTGCAAATCTGAGATTGTTGATATTTTTCCTGGCAAGCTTAATTCTGGCATTTGATTCATCCCGCTTGGCATTTTGTATGATGTACTTTGCATGTAAGTTAAATAAATAAGGCGACAACATACAGTCTTGTTGTATTCCTTTTCCAATTTTAAACCAATTAGTCGTTCTATGTTCACTTTTAACTCTCACTTCTTGGCCCATATACAGGTTCCTCAGGAGACAAGTAAGATGATCTGGTACTCCCATCTCTTTGAGGATTTGAGATCCACACAGAAAAAGGCTTTAGTGTTGTCAATAAAGCAGAAGTACATGTTTTTCTGGAACTTCCTTGCTTTTTCCATGATCCAGCAAATATTGACAATTTGGTCTCTAGTTCCTCTGCCTCTTTGTAAACCACCTGCTCTTCTGGTAAATCTCAGTTCACATATTGCTGAAGCTTAGCTTGCAGAATCTTAAGTATGACCTTGCTGGCTTCTGAAACGAGTTCAGTTGTTTGGTAATTTGAACATTTCTTGTCACTGTCCTTCTTTAGTATTGGGATGTAAATTAATCTTTTCCAATTTAGCAGCCACTATTGTGTTCTCCAAATTTGCTGGCATATTGAGTGTATCACTTTAACAGTTTCTCTTTTAGGATTTTTAGTAGCTCAGCTGGAATTCTGCCACCTCCACTAGCCTCATTGTTAGCAATGCTTCCTAAGGCCCCCTTGACTTCATTCTCCAGCATGTCTGGCTCTAGATGAGTAACCACAATATTCTATTTATCTTACTAGATTTAGTGCAATGTTTCATCTAGAATATTGAGATATTTGGGATCTTGACTCTGTCGTGCAACATATTAGCTGTCCCTCCCAGTTTCTTGTCATTTGCAAAATTAATAAGTCTGACTTTTAGCCTTCATTGATAAAAATCTTAGCACAGGGCCATTCTTGGTCTCTTTTAGGCTTCTTTTCTATGCGTTGTGAGGATTGTCCCATCCCTAGGTCCTATCTGACAGAAGTGACTCCATGTTTGACCACTGATTGACCTACTTATGTAAAGAGAAGTTCCTATGTACTAGGAAACTCCTGTGTATCCAGTAATTTGTTCAGTCAACTTCATTTAGGCAAGGAGTGAAAGGCTTTCTTGATTATAATCAGTTTAGCAAATTTCCTCTAATCCATCTATGCAAGGTTAGCAAACTTTCCTAATCACAATGTCCTCAATAAAAGGGCTACCATCCAGATCACCTGCTCTTAAGGTCCTTCCTCCATTTGGTCCCTTTGAATCCTATAGGTAAGAAGAATCAGATGCAAGGACAATGATGCAGAATGCTGGGGTACACATCCCACTCTGTGTCTGTACCACTGCCCCTGGCTACTTGCATTCTTGAAAATAATAAATTGCCTGATTTGTGATCCTTTGAGCAAGTTGTTAAACACTTGTTAATATGTCTCTACGTATGAGGGACGTAGGAATTCTGCTGTACTCTGTCCTGGTTGCGTCACATCTGGAATATTGTGTTCAGTTCTGGGCACTTTAAAAAAGAAAAATCATTTAAAAAAAAGTTATATCGGTACCTTTTGTTTTCACATTTCAGTCATTTCCAGAAATTTTGCCTCCCTTCCCCGCCATTGAACTCTCCCTTGTAACAAAGAAAAACAGTTAAGCAAAAAGTAATGGACACACCCTCAGCTTGAGACAATGTAAACAACATTTCACCCTGGTAGTCCTCAGTCTCTCTTCTAAGAAGTGTGCTCTACAGTTATGGAAATCTCATCATAGATTGGAACCCCATACATAGAAAGGTGTGGAGGATGGTGACTGGTTGGGCGTCATGCATTGAGGATTCTTTGGAGCACAGAGGAATGCTTAGCTTGTATGAGACAAGACTTGGGGGAGATGTGACAGGGGTGTGTTGGAACCAGCTCACAGCAGCTCCCAAGAGCTGGCTGCTAAATTTTTAGTGTGAGCATTTACATCTCTTTGTTGTTGTTCAGTTCTGCCTGACTCTTCTTCTTGACTCAGGCCCTTCTATCCTCCACTATCTCCTGAAGTCTAAGTTTGTGGTTTTCATAACACTATCCATCTCATCTCCCCTTCTCCTTTTGCCTTCGGTCTTTCCCAACATCAGGATATTTTCTAAAGAGTCCTGTCTTCTTCTTATGTGGCCAAAGTATCTAAGCTTCACCTTCAGTATTTGACCTTCCAGTGAATGGCCTGAATTAATTTAAGTATTGACTGGATCTCCTTGCAGTCCAAAGGACCCTCAAAAATCTCCTCCAGCACCACAATTTGAAAGCATTGATTCTGTGGTGCTCAGCTTTCCTTGTAGTCGTACATTGCTACTGGGAAAACCATAGCTTTGATTTGCTCTTCTGGAAATTGATAAATGCTACAAATCTTAGTTTGATTTACTGTTTAGTTGATCGTCTAGATGAGTTGAGTCAACTCAACTAGAAAGGGATCCTGATGGGCTCCCAATTGACTTAGAAAACCACAAATTAACATGTTTCAATCTGGTTCACTTGAGATTTTTGGTGGCATCAATTTTTTATATCTCTGGGCTGGACTCAGAAAGTGAAGTGAAAATGTTAATAATGAAGATTCAGTTTAAAAGTATGTCATAAGTACATTTCTCTACCCCATCCCCTCCCCCATACTAGTTAATTGTTAAACATTTACCAGTATAGCACTGACTGTATTCAAGAATTGGAAGGACTTTCATGTAGAAGAAATGTTATATATAATCTGCTTGATCCCAGTAGGCAAAAGCAAACAGCAGAAATCAGAGAGAAGTCAATTCCAGCTTGATATAAGGAAAAACTGCCTGGTTAATTAGGGTCATCATAGAGGAATGGACTATCTTACAGGATAAGGAGTTTCCTGACTTTAAGGAATGTGTCAGAAATGCCACAGAGGTGGTTCCTGTTCTAGTATGACTTGGACCAGATGGCCTGTGAGGTCCCTGTGGAATCAGGGCACCTGAATTCACAAGGACACAATGCTACTCCCCTGGTCACATCACTATCACTAGGCTTCCATTTCTTCATTTGTAAAACTAGTGGGTTGGACCTGCATCCCAGAATGTCACTGTTGGAGGAGACTTCAGAGAGCATCTCAAACCCCCACTTTGTAAACATGAGGAACAAAACTCCCTTGGAGGTGCAGTGACTTCATTCAGGCAAAAGAGCTAGGGAGTGTGATTTGAACTCAAGTCTTTTGACTCTAATTTCAGGGCTCTTTCTGCACCAATACAGCATCCTACTATGGCCTCTGCAACATTTATGGGCCTGGTGTGATAGAAAGATCAGTGGATTAGAAACTTGGCCCTGACTGCTGCCAATTAAAGACTGTGGTCTTTGGGCAAGTCGTTCAGCCTTGTTAGAAGCTTCAACTTCCTCATCTGTCAAGTGGGCCTGATACAGCTTTCCTAACAGGATTATTGTGTGGAAAAGGGCTAAAAAATGCGCAGGCTATTATTATTTCATAGGAAGCTCTTTGGCTGTGGAGGGGAGGGGACGGGAGGGGAGGGAGGGAAAGAGAATTTAATTTCCCTGACATCATTCAGACTTTTGTTTTGCTTTGCCTCCCCTGGTGCAGGGGTGGGCCCCAGCTGTTGTTCTGCAAACAGCTGGGTTTGGATCAAACTGGGCTGATGTCCTGTCCTATTCACAAGCCTGAGGGAATGGGGTGGGTGTGGGTGTTGATCTGTCCCCTCATTCCTGGCAGGGGCTCTTTCAGAGACCCATTTTCTGCTGAGCCCCTTAGTTACTTCCCTTCCAGACTTTCTCCCATTGAAATACTTCCTGGGAAGTGACTCATTTATAACCAATGGAGTTATCTCAAGAACTCAAAAGTCACTGATAACTTTGTTGGAAACAACAACAACAACAAAAAAACCTCAGCCAGACCCCCGTGTCTTATTAGGACATTCTGTGTCTGTACATAGATAGAACTAGTTAGTCAACCAGCCTTGGTGCCCATCATGTGTGGACATCTGTGCTGGGTGTGCTGAGGCTAAAGTTGGCTCAAAGAAATATAAACTTATATGCAAATCGCCAGAAGTACAGATTTATTTCAATTCAGTTCAGTTCAATATAATAGGCATTTTGTTGCTGTTCAGTCACGTTTGACTCTTTGTGCCAGCATTTGGGGTTTTCTTGGCAAAGATATTGGACTGGTTTGCCATTTCCTTCTCCAATTCATGTTACAGCTGAGGAAACTGAGGCAAACAGGGTTAAGTGACTTGCTCAGGGTCACACAGCTAGTGTCTGAACCCAAATTTGAACTTAAGAAGATAAGTCTTTCTGACTCTAGGGTCAGGCACTCTATCCACTGCCCCACCTAACTGCCCTTACACCTTATCCCCCACACCCACCCCACCCCAGTCAAGTGACAAGGGCCTCCTTGATGCTCCTTTAATAAGACATGCCATCTCCTACTCCAGACATTTTCTCTGATCATTACCCATCCCTGGAATACTCTCCCCCCCTCGTCTCCACCTCCTTGCTTCCCTGGCTTCCTTCAAGTTCCAGCTAAAATCCTACTTTCAGTAGAAAGCCTTTCCCAGTCCTCTTTAATGCTAATGCCTTCCCTCTGTTGATTATTTCCAATATACCCGGTATATGGCTTGTTTGTATATAGTTGTTTGTATGTTGTCTCTCCCATTAGACTGAGTTCCTTGAGAACAAGGGCTGCCTTTTGCCTTTGTATCCCTAGACCTAGCGCAGCCTCTGGCACATAGTAGGTACTTAAATGTTTATTGATTGACCGATTATTATGAGCAAGGCCCTGTTCTGGGTTCTTAGGATGCTCAAATGCTCAGGAGGATCCAAGATTTCACCACTTGGTTGTTTCCTCTAATGATATGTATCAGTTGAGGTTCACGTGTTTCTGCCCATGCAGTGCTGCCCATGCAGTGCCCCTCTTTAAGGAACCATAAGAAATCCATTCAGTGTTCTTAAAACTCTGCCTTCTGAGCTGATGCCAGGCTCTCAGGATAGAACAGGAAGCACACAAATCTAAGGAGTTTACCCTCTATTGGGATGGCAGATGGCAGATGGGGTCAGATGTAGTCTGTAAATAGATAAGTAAACAGAAGATAATTCAAAGGCGAGACACTAACAACTTGTGTGATTGGTAGGAGGTGGCACAAGACCCAACGAAGCCTTGAAGAAAACTAAAACTGGTAGAGATGAGGAGAGAGTCCTTTCCTGTCTTCCAACACTTTATATTCCACTGAAGGAGAAAAAACATATGGGGAGACAGGTAAATGCAAAGAAATTTGAGGAGGGAGAAATCATTAGTAATTGTGGGGTGGGGGGAGGGAATCAGAAGAGTTGTCATGGAGGTAGTGGCACCGGCCATGAACCTTAAAGAGAAGACAAGGATTATGAGAGACAGAGATGGGGAATTATATTCAGAGCATCCAGTCATGCAAATGAATGGAGATGGGAGATTTGTCAAGTTCCAGGCACAACCAGTAGTCCAGCTTGTAATGGAGAAGATAAGACTGGAAAGGTAGGTGGGAACTGGATTTTGGAGGGTCTTAAACACCTTTTAGATCCAGGAGTCCATAGGGAGCCAATAGAGCCTTTTGAACAGGGGAGTGACTTAGACCTGTGCCTCAGGAAAGCTATTTTGGTAGCTGTGTATAGGAAGTCAGGATGGAGAAGGGAAAGACTAGAAGCAGGGAGACCAAACAGGAGATTATTATAATGCAAAAGCAAAAAGTGACCCTCAACTAGAGTAGCAACTGGATTAATCTCAAGAGACCTGGTGAAGACAGATTTGATAAGAGTTGGCAACTGATTGTATGTGGGGGTGTGGGGGGAGGAGGGGGAGAGAGAGAGAGAGAGAGAGAGAGAGAGAGAGAGAGTCTTAATGATGACTCCAAGGCTCCAAGGGTTGGAACTTCTGTGATGTGAAGGGTGGCAGTGTCCTCAAGAGAAATGGGAGAGTTTGGAGGAGGGATAGGCTTAGGGGGAAAAGATAATAACTTTGTTTTTTTCTTTTTCTTTCTTAATCTTTGTTACAAAGGAAGGCTTACTGGGGAGGAGAAGAAGAGATATTTTCAGAAATGAATGAAATGTAAAAACAAAAGGCACACACCCAAAAGAAATATAACAAGTTCTGTTGTGAATGTGCTGAATTTTGGATGCTGATGAGATGTCAAAGTGGGGGTGTCCAGCAGGCCACTGGCAATGGGACCTTGGATATCAGGAGAGACATAGAGTTTTGAGTCAGAGATGACCTATTTTAGATACTGATAGTAATTTCTTTTTCCTTATCCCTTCCTGTTTTTAGGAATTGAACCAGTCAGGATCTCAGGTTCTGAACCCTCTTTTTGGTTAGTATTGACTGATGCCCAACCTGTGCTGAGCACTGTACTAGGCATGGTGGCAACTCCAAACAAATGTGTATTTGAGTTGAAAGGATGCTGAGTCAAGTGACAAGAAGAGACAGGGTGTGTAGCTTGGACAAGGTCGACAATGTCCTAGAGTGAAAAAGCAATCACTGTGAAATTGGAGGACCTGTGTTCAAATATCTTCTCTGTCACTTACCACCTGTGTGACATTGGGTAAATCACTTAACCACTTTTGGCTTCCAGCTTCATTAGTCTGCTTTCAGTTCTTGAACAAGATTCTCCATCTCCTGTCTCTGTATTTTCTTACTGGTTGTCCCACATGCCTGGAGTTTTCTTCCCCTTTCCCTCTACCACTTAGTTTCCCTGGCTTCCTTTAAATCCAAGTAAAATCTCACTTTCTGCAGAAGGCTTCCCCTCCCCACCCCATGCCTTCCCTTAGTTTTTACACATTGTCTCCTCCATTAAAGCATGTGCTCCTTGAGGGCAGGGACTGGTTTTTGTCTTTCCTTGTTATACCTAGCAAATGGGCACATTTAATAAATACTTGTTTACTGACTGACTCTCTGGGGCTTCAGTTCCTTACTCTATAAAATGAG
>NW_027185784.1:14266400-14275374 GCF_028583685.1 Petaurus breviceps papuanus
TTTTTTTTTAAGCAATCGGGGTTATGTAACTTGCTCAAGGTTACATGGCCAGGTGTTTCTGGGTGGGTGCTAAGTGTCTGAGCCCGGGATTCGATCTTCAGGTCTTCTCAACACTGGAGCCGGTGCTCTTACTCGCTGTGCTACCTGGCTGCCCCTGTTTACATGCATTCTTGGGGAGCAATTTTCAGAAGGAATGGATGAGAGGAAAGAAGAAGAGTCCATGGTTTTCCCATCATTAAAACACTGACAATTGTACATTAAAATCTAGCTTTGGAGCAATTCACTATACCCCAGATTTCATCATATTGCAAACTGAATCGTGTCCCATCAGCTAGCAGTTATACAGCATGTTAAGGTTTGCAAAGCACTTTTAAATGGTAAATCATTTTATCCTTACAATAACTAGGGGAGGTAGGCACTATTGTTTTCCCATTTTACAGATGATGAAATTTGGGCAGAGTTTAAGTGACTTGTCTAGAGTCATACAACTAGTAGTAAGGGTCTGAGGCTGGATTTGAACTCAGGTCCTCCTGACTCCAGGGTAAGTGCTCTACTCACTGTGTCACCTAGCCACCCCAAAATTCGTTTTTTAAAAGATACTATAAATATTTTTCAAAACATTTGTCTGGCAAAAAAAAGGAAAAAAAAACCATTTGTTTTGTACTAGTGCTGGTTAAGGGGAACAACATATAACAGAGAAGAATGAGGCAGATACATTGGGAAAAGAGAAAGAGGAACAAGAGAAATGGACAAAGAGAGGGAAAGAAAGAGACAGAGAGGGAAGGAAGTAAACATATCTAGAAAAAGAGGCACAACCAAAGTTGTCAGCTAGCCAGATTTGTACCTTCATTCTTCTCTCCGAGAGGACTTCAATGCACACACTGACTCTTCCTCAAACACCCTAACATCTCAGTTTCTCAATTGACTCTTTTCCCATGGCCTCCTCCTTCACCCACCTTCACCATACATAAAGATGGCAATAACCTTACTCCTGCCATCACTCACAGGTGCAATGCCTTCATGTACTTCCAAACATGCATCCCCAACTGCCTTTCAGACATCTCAAACTTGATGTCCAGTAGACATCTTAAACTAAACATGTCCAAAGCAGAACTCATTAGCTTTTCCCCTCCCCTCCACCCTTCCCCACCTTCCCTATGACTGTAGAATACAACTCTTCCCTGAAAAGACCATCTCCAACAGCTGCCTCCACTTTTTCTCCTCTCTCTTGTTAATACCTCACAATCCAGCCTCTGTATGATTCCACTGAAACTGCTCTCTCCAAAGTCACCAGTAATCTTTTAATTGCCAAATCCAGTGGTCTTTTCTCAATCCTTATGCTCCTTAACCTTTTTGTAGCCTTTGATACTATTGGTCATCATTTCCTCCTTGACACTCTCTTCTCTCTAGGTTTTTGGTACACTCCTCTCCCCTGGTTCTCCTCCTACCTACCTGATGGCTCCTTCTCAGTCTTCTTTGATGGTTCTTTCTAGCCATAGTTGTCTCACAAGGTTCTGTCCTGGGCCCACTTCTCTTCTCCTTCTATACTAAATCCCTTGTTGATCTCATCAACTCTTATGAATTTAACTACTGTCTCAATGCTGATGATTCTCCAATCTCTCTATCCTGCCCCAA
Organism: Petaurus breviceps papuanus; assembly: GCF_028583685.1. Classification (NCBI taxonomy): domain Eukaryota; kingdom Metazoa; phylum Chordata; class Mammalia; order Diprotodontia; family Petauridae; genus Petaurus; species Petaurus breviceps. The sequence goes on from NW_027185784.1 coordinate 14,268,036, forward strand.
CCTCTGCTGATTCCCAGTTCCATATCTCCTACTGCCTTTCAAACAAAGCTTAACATATCCAAAACCAAACTCATCATCTTTCCTCCTAAACCCTCCCCACCTTCTACCTTCACTATTCCTGTAGAGGAAAACACCCTCCTCCCAGTCCCTCAGGGTCACAACCTAGGATCCATCCTTGACTTTTCACTATCTCTTTCCCTGACCCTCCATATACATTCTGTTACCAAAGGCTGCTGATTTCATCTTTGCAACATCTCTCCAATACATCCCCTTCTCTGCTCTGACACACCCACCACTATGGTGCAGACTCTCCTCACATCATGCCTGGACTATTGCAATATATATTCTTATTCCCATCCATCCTCCAGATTACCAAAGTGATTTTCCTAAGACACAGATGTGATTATGTCACCCATTTACTCAATAAATTGCAATGTCTCCCTATCACCTATAGGATCAAATAAAAAAATCCTCCAAACCCCTTGATAACCTAGTCCACTCCTACCTTTCCAGTCTTCTTACACCTTACTCTCCACCATTGACCCTTCAATCCAGTGAAACTGGCTATTTGCTGTTCTCAGTATAAGACCTTCCATCTCTCAGCTCTGGACATTTTCTTTGGCTGTTTCTCATGCCTAGAATATGTTACCTCCTTACTTCTGTCTCCTGATTTCTCTGGTTTCCTTTAAGTTCCAACTAACATCTTATTTTTTACAGGATGACTTTTCAACACCTCTTAATTCTAGCACTTTAATTCTATTAATTATTTCCTATTTATCCTGTACATATTTTTTATACATATTTGTTTGCTTATCTTCCCATTAGACTGTGAACTCTTTGGGGGCAGGGTTTGTCTTTTGTCTCTTTGTTGTATCTTCAGAGGATAGACAAATGATAGCAATATCTTATACAAAAATGGTTAGTAGTAGGTTATAATGGTTAGTTAGAGTTGATAACCCAGGATAAATGAGAAATAATAAGAGAATACCTAGCTGCCCTTCATGAGATTAAACTACCAGGCCCCCATCAACTACTTCCAAGGGCACTGAAAAAATTGGCTAATGTTTTTTAGTAATGTAATTATTGTTGAACCACTGTGGTCAATCCTTGAAAGATCATTGAGAATGAGAGATTGGTGAAGGCAATATGTCCAGATTTCCAAAAAGAGAAAAAAGTGGGGTTTGCAAAGCATAGAGACCAGTATACTTTCTTTTTGCCAATTGCCGGCAAAATTCTAGAACATCATTAAAGGAACGGAAGGTCACATCTGGAGAAGAAGCAGTGATGACGAAAGGACCAACTATACCTCATCAGGATCAGCTGATGCTGGACTAATCTCATTTCCATTTTTGATAAGCATGTTCTCCTGACACGTCAAGAGAGTGTCATGGGTATAGTTGGATTTAGTCAATTGGGAAGTAGTTGACTGTACCTAGAGGGTTGTTACTAATGGTTCAGTGTCAACTTGGAAGGCAGTTTCTAGTGAAATCCCTTAGGGATCTCTGCTTGGCCTCTGATGTTTACTGTATTTAGTAATGACTTGGATAAAGGCAAAGTTGGCTTCCTTATCAGTTTTGCAGATAACACAAGCTGGGAGGTATAGATGTCCTGTTGGATGTCAGATTCTGGATGGGGATGGGGAAGGGAACAAGCATTGATTAAGCACCTATTATAGACCAGGTACTGGGCTAATAAGCACCTTACTAATATTATGTTATTTGATTCTCACAATAGCCCTGGGGAGTAGGGGCTATTATGATCCCCATTTTACAACTGAGGAAACATGCAGGGGTTAAAGTGACTTGCCCAGAGCCACCCAGCTAGTAAGAATCTGTGGTTGGATTTGGCCTCTGGTTTTCCTGACTCAAGGCTCAGCACTCTATCTACTTCACCACCTGACAGCTTTTAGGCTGCAAAAAAATGCCAGACTAGAATGTTGGCCTGAATATAATGAAATGAAAATTAATAGGGCTAAATATAAAGTTTTACATTTGAGCTAAAATTAACTTCATAAGTAAAAGATGTCAGAAGATTAGTTAGAATATAGCTCACCTGAAAAAAGATGTGGAGGCTTTTAGTGGACTGCAAGAAGAGAGGATTCTGATTCAGGCAGTTGGCACTAAATGGTCCTCTGAGGTTCCTTCTAGCTCTGAGATTCTGGGGAAAGTCTGAGTCAGGAAACCAGGGCTCTAGTTCAGCTACTTCTGCTGACTCAGGAGTCTAGTCTAGTGCTGCCACTAACTCACTTGGATTCTTCTGGATAATCTTCATCTTTCTCAGCCTGATGGGCTTAATCTCATAAGTGAAGGGGTTAGAGCTCATGAACTCGAAGATTACACTTGCTTTAATGCTCTATGATTTTATAGAATCCCAACCTATTCTCATAAAGCTCCATGACCTTGGGCAATTCAGTCAGCTTCTCTGGGCCTCAATTTCCATATTTATCAAAGAAGAGTGACTAATAGTAACATCCCTCAGTACACATTTTCTAAAATGCAAAATGCTCTATGGTAACCAGTTAAATATCCAGCCCACCACTGGAGTCACTTTATAAGTAACAGCCTGTCCATGGGGGTCTTGGTAGGTAGCCTACTAACAACATCTTTTTTGACCTACCTCAAAGCAGACCCCAAACAAAACAAAACAAAAAGGCAGCTGTGTGTGATTCAGGGATGGCTGGCAAGAGTGGAATCTATGGATTTAAATATGCTATATGTATGGATGTGTTCTGGGTGGAACGAAAGACTTTTCTGCCTCCAAATTTTGTTTTTTGTGAGTAATGAATTTTATGGAGGCCTCCTCCTCATCCTTCTCCTCCTCCTCCTCCTCCTCTTCTTCCTGGGGCTTCAGGGTAGGGAAATGGCCCAGCTGTCAGATCATAGAAACTCAGCCCAGGACCCTGGGCTCAGGCAGTCCCTCCTACCTCCTCTGCTCAAAGGTAGTAAAATGGGAAGAAAAAAAATCACCATCGTGGGAGAAGAGGAATGTTCTTGTCTTGTTGAGTTATTAAAGACGTTTTTTAGATAACCAGGCCCAGGGAAGAACAAAGAAAGAAAAGAGGAGTTAAATTAAAAAATACCACCATTTGAACCTCCACCCCAAACATGATCATCTGGGCCAGGATAGGAATTTGGCAGAGGCTCTTTGGAAGAGGGAGGTGTTGGGCCACATTATGTTGGAGGGTTGGGGCATTCATAAGGATGTAAGAGGTGCCATGTTGGGTCAGACCCATCCTTCCCAGTGTTCTAACAGCAGTCCCCACAGGTATGTCATAGGACAGCATGGTTGATCTCTGTGACCTGTACCTCAAAGATTAGTGTTGTGCCTCAGTGTTCCTCATCTTAATAATCTGTTGTTTATCTCATCTATCAATTTAGCTAAGATTCCTTGAAACTATTTACATACTTTGCTATTGTTTCGTTTCAAATTTAACATTGAATTTCACTACAACTCACTGAACTTGCTAAGTAATCTTTTACATTAAAATCAAGTGATTTCAACTCATGAAGTTGAGTTATGATTTTCATAATAATTTTTCAGTATCTCCTGTTAAGTCAGAAATTCTTAAGCCTTTTAGTATGGAGGACCCCTTGGGCAGTCTGATAACGCCAATGGCCCCCTTTTCAGAATAATGTTTTTAAATGAATGGAATAAAACACATGGTGGTTGATGTCCTTTGTTCTCAAAGAGGACCAAAATGACATCACTGTGTTGGAGTCAAGGTACAGTGTGTCCATCTGTGGCTGAGCAGACCAATATGAACTTGGAAGGCTCTACCATAGGTCAGGCACAAATAATCCTTATGACAATTTGGAGTGAAGATCTCTCTAAATTTGTACATCTTATGTTTCTTTTAAATGTTTCCCAGTTTAGCTTGAGAAAGGACCTCAGCATCTGGTACCTTACCTTACCAGGTGATCTTCAGAATCTTTCTAAGACAATTCTAAGGGAAGTTTCCTGGCATGGTGCTAGTACATTGTCCAGGTTTCATTGGCATACAACAATGAGTCAATGCAATGGCTCTATAGACCTTCAGTTTGGTAGGTAGTCTAATACCTCTTTTCTTCCATACTTTCCTTCAGAGCCTCCCAAACACCAAGCTGGCTGGCAATGCATGAATCAATCTCATCATCTATGTGTATGTCCCTGGAAAGTATACTACCAAGGTAAGTGAATTTACCCTAGCATTCAAAATTTCTCCATTTGCTGTAATCAGTGATTTCATGTATGGATAGTATGGTGCTGGTTGGTGGAGAACCTGTATTGATTGTTAGGTCAAAATTAATGCAAGCAGCAGAGGAATTGACCCATACTTTATTGCATTTCAACTTCAGAGGTTATATTGAACCCACAGTCATCTGCAAACAAAAAAATCAGGTACCAACTCTCCCTCCACTTTAGTCTTGGCTTGTAGCCTTTTCAAGTTAAATAATTTACCATCAGTGCAGTAGTTGATCTTGATGCTGTTTTGGTCCTTGTTGAAGGCTTCTGACAACATGTCTGAAAACATTATGCCAAAAAGCATGGGAGCAAACACATAGCATTGGTTGATTCTATTGGCAACCGGGAAAGCATGAGACTATTGTCCATTATCTAGAACCTGGGCAAGCATGCTGTCATGAAATTGGCATACAATACTGATGAACTTCTTGAGGCAACCATTTTTTTAAAATTAATTTTTAAATGAATGGAATAAAACACATGGGATTACAAAGGAAATCAATTATATGATATATATGTATATATAATTATTAAAATATATTTTTAAAAAGTCCATGGACTCCAGTTTAATAAACCTTCGTCAGGATTCTTTGTTCATTTTTATTTTTTCTGTTTCTTCCAGATTTGTAACCAACATGTTCCCTGTTCTACCAGTTTTGCTTTTTTTCACTTTGTATGTCTTTTCAGATTTCTTTGTGTCCTCCTAATAGGTTGTAATCTCCTTGAGGACAGGGTCTTTTTGGTTGATGGCTTTGTATTTGTAGGATCATTGTAGATCCTTAATTAATATTTATTAAATGGAGCTGAATTTAATTGAATTGTCAGTTTTAATTACATTATAGTACTCCATGATATTAATATGTCACAGTTTATTAAGCCATTCCTCTATTGTTGGACATTTCAATTACTTCCACTTGCGTGTGCGTGTGTGTGTGTGTGTATAACCTTTTAGTTATGTATAAAGCTCCCATGAAAATAACTGAACAGGGTTTTTAAAATAACATTTCCAGCATATGCTCCCTCTAAATGGAACCATTAGGCCAAGGGCATTCTTATTTTTATAAGTTTTGCCTTGGACAAATGATTTGACCACTTTAGTCATATAAGGTTGCCTTTGACCTCTCTTGGGATGGTGAGGACGTGGTATTGGAGTCAGAAGACCTGTTTACCTGTTTCAGACACTTAGTAGCTGGGTGACTCTGAACAAAAATTCCTCGATCCTCAATTTCCTTATCAGTAAATTAGGGCTCATGATACTTCTATTATCTACCTCTAGGGGCTGTTGTAAGGAGAGAAAGCACTTTGTAAACCTTAAAGTGCTAGATTAGTATTATTATTATTACTATCATTCACTGTATCAAGTGGTACTTCTTTTTTGGTCCCAAAAATGGTTTCTCAGGCTTCAAGGGATAGGGGTGGAGGAAAGGGATCCCTAGTTATAATATTCTGGGATTAGATGAATAAGCTTCTCAGAAGAAGACCATCATCAGAAAAATGTATGGCTGGGAAAAAGAAAGATGAGCTAGTCACATGAATGGAGCAAGGGATAATGGATGGACAGTCCTAGTGATTCATTGGTTATCTACAAAGTATCAAGAAAATGGAAGGAAGACTCCAAGCATGTTGGGTGGACTGCTTATGCTGGAGTTAGAGGGGAATGTGAATGTGGAGGAGAAGGTGTGGCTGGAGTGTAATCTGTTCGAGGTAGTGTGGGGCACTGGAAAGACCAGTGGCTCTGGAGTCAAAGAACCTGGGTTCTAATCCTGCCTGATATTGGCTACCTCTGTGCCCTTGGATAAATCACTTGGCCTCATTTCCTGTGCTTTAGTTTCCTCTTCTGTAAAATGAGAGAGGTTGAATTATAGAAACAAACAACTTTGAAAGACTAAAGAATTCTGATCATTGTAATGACCAGTCATGATTCCAGAGGACTAATGGTAAGACATGCTACTACCCACCTCCTAACCAACAGTAATGGATTCAGGATGTGGAATGGGACATTTTTTGGACATGGTTAAAGTGGGAATTTGCTCTGTTTGGCTGTGCATATTTGCTACAAAGTTTTTTTGTTATTCTAGTTGCGGGGGGGGGGATGTGATGGAGAGAAAATTAAAAGCTTATTAATTGAAAAAAGTACAAAACAAAACAAGAAATAAAAACAAAAACAAATTAGAATGGTTGAGCTAGTTGATTTCTGAGGTCGCTTCTAGTTAAAAATCCATAATCTACTAGTTGATTAGAGGGAATACCCACATCAATTAGATCACAAAGTAATTGGTTTATTTACTGGTGAACAAATCTATATTCATCTCATACAAAATAAGTTGATCATAGCACCTCTCTCTTTTTGTTTGGTCAAAGATCTAACCTTTTCAGTCTGTTTCCGTTCCACTGAGAGGCTAGATAACTGAATTCAAAATCTATCTTTTCACAGGGGGAGAGAGGGAAATGTTTGCTGAACTACATTATGATAACACAAACCCATGCTTGCTAACTCTTCTATCTTCTATCAGTTATCCTGTCTCCTCTTTCAATCAGTTATCATGGCATCTCCCCTCCCCTCTCTCCACCTATCTAGACAAAAACAGGCAAAAGGGAAAGAGGAAACTGACAGTTGAGGGAAAATTGACCCATGGAAGTCTTTGTGGCAGATATAGTTCTTCCCCACCAAGTTGGTTGAGGAGGAAGTGGCAATGATCCAAGGTAAATTTGGATGTACAACTGATATCACATTTCATGCCTTCTCAATGAGTGGGGGAGGGGTGGGAAAGAGAAAGAGAATTTGAAACTCAAAATTAAAATAAAAAGAAGGTTAAAATAAAGATTTTTTTTTAAAAGTATAAATGTGGAGCATTAAATATTTTAACCTCCATAGGTGGAGGTGACATGGAGACCTCCTGAGAGCAAAATGGCAACTGTCTGTAAAATCTGTTCTGTAACTTGATACCATAGGGAATTCTGGCTTTCATTTATTGGCCAACAATAGGTCCCAGGCCAAGACCCACTTGGTCATTACTTGGTCCCTGACTCTCAGAGTGAATGTAAATAGCAATTGTTTCTATTTTGTCCAGTTCTTTCTTTCTTTCTTTCTTTCTTTCTTTCTTTCTTTCTTTCTTTC
>NW_027185784.1:14275384-14291122 GCF_028583685.1 Petaurus breviceps papuanus
CTTTCTTTCTTTCTTTCTTTCTTTCTTTCTTTCTTTCTTTCTTTCTTCCTTTCTTCCTTCCTTCCTTTCTTCTTTCCTTTCTTTGTCTTTCTTTCTTCTTGACAAATGACAAGTATATCATCCCTATGTTACAGATGAGTAAACTGAGGCTTTGGGAAATTAAATGACATTGTTGTAAAGGATGTGAATCAAAAGTGACTGAAATGGAATTCAAATGCTGACTTGCTGACTGCAAGTCCAACATTTCCAACTCAAAGTGGTTAAGTGGTTAGTTTGCTAGACTGAGTGAAATCTTGTAGTTAAGAGGCTTGGGTAGCTTGAAAGTAGCCTGGGGACTCTGATCTGCTTAACACTTTGATTTTAAAATAAGTTTTATTGATACTTCTTGATATATTATATCACAGTTATTTCTGGAATGCCTATGTGCCCCCCCCCCCAACTCACCCTTCCCTGTCTACCCCTATTGAATCTTTTTTTAATAACAGAAAAAAAATAGCCAAAAAAAAAAAAAACCCAAACATTGGACACAGTGTCTACAACTTACAATGTTTACTGTATTCTATCCTAGTGGGGCCCCCCTCCTCTTCACCCACAACTTCTCTGCCAAAAGGAGAGAGGTATGCTTCATTCGTTATCTTCACTCAGGAATCATTGATGACTTTTTCAGTTACTCAAATTCCAGCTTTTTAGTAATCTTTTCATTTACATTATCCTTGCAACAATTGAATATATTATTTAAAAAATTCTGCTTATTTCACTCTTCATTACTTGATACAAATTTTCTCATCAAGCCTTCCTATTTTAGAGTTTTTTCCCAGGGCCAGCAGTATCAGAGCCTTTGCCTAGGCCAGCCCTTGCAAAGCCTGGGGGTCAGGATAATCCCCCCCTCCAACTCCCTCCCTCCCTGGCTGTCCTTATCATCCAGGGGAGGAAAGGCAGGAGAGAGCTGTTGGCCATGTACCTGGAACCATAGCCCCTCGCTTACATTCCTCACATAAGTGAAATAACACAATAGCCCTTTCAGTTTTCTTATTAATTGATTCTGTTCTCTGCTCTAGGAGAAACAGACTCGTCAGCTGCAGCTCCTCCTCCTCCTTCTTCTCAATGTTTATGGCCCTTGGCTTAGGCTACAAGCCTCTGGCTGACAGGATGATAAAGGGAGCAGACCCCGCTCTCTGGCTTCTGGGCCAGGGCCTGGGGGCTGCCTTGTGTGAGGGACTCTTGCTGTTTAGAGAAGCTTCAAGTGAAATAACCAACCCTCCCCAGCTCCTGGTACGGCTCTGGGGCCATGTCAGATTTTACAATTTGTGAGGAGCCTAGGAATTTGTAAGACCTCTTTCGTTTAAGTTCTCTGACTTTCTTGACATTTGTAAGATAGGAATCACTTTCTCTGCCTGGAAAGGAGGAAACTGAGGTCCAGAAAGAAGGGTCTGGCCTCTAACATTCTTTGGGGCTGTACTGGGAACCAAATTCTGACTAGAAGGCTCTGTCTAACTAGGCCAGGAATGGTGTGGTGGTGGTGGTGGTGGTGATGGTAGTGTGTGTTTGTGTGTGTGGGGATATAATATCAATGGGAAGGAAGGTAACAAACATTTATTAATCACCTACCATATGCTGGACACTGTGTCAAGTGTTTTACAAATATTATCTCATTTGGTCCTCACAACAACCCTGAGAGGTAGGGGCTATTATTATCCTCATTTTATAGTTGAGGAAACTGAGGTAGATAGCAGTTAAGCATGCCCAAGGTCACGAAGTTAGTAAGGATCTGAGGCTGGATTTTAACTCAGGCCTTCCTGACTCCAGGCCTAATACTCTAACTTCTAACCTAGTACCACCTAGCTTTCCCCTAGTATTTTTTCATTCCTTATGTGATTTCACTAAGAGGTAGGGGGGTGAAGTATAAAGTGTTATATTTGGGGTCAGAAGATCTGGGTTCAAATTCCAACTCTCCTCCTTACTACCTGTATCATATTGGACAAGTCATTTTACTTCTCTAGGGCTGTTTGTTTCCTCATCTGTAGATGACTCCCAAAGCCTCTCCAGTTCTCAATCTATCATTCTATATCATAGGTACCAAAGATCAGGTATAACATAGCAGATAGAACTTTGACCTTGGAGTCAGGAAGGCCTGTGTTCAAATCCTGCCTCAGACAATTATTAGCTATGGAACCCTCAGCAAATTTCCTCATCTGTAAAATGGGGATAATAATATCACCTACCTCCCAGGACTCTTATGCAGATTAGATAAGATATTGTATGCAGAGTGCTTTCCAAACCTTAAAGCCATTATTACTCCCACCAGTTCTACTTTTGCAGAACTGCCTATTCCACTTAAATTAAAATATATGAGTAACAGTATTTGGTCACAGAGATCTGGGTGGCCTCACTCCTCTATCAGCACCTGGGTCAGCGCCCACAACAGCCTTGAGGGAAATTTCACCATATATTTCCCATATACCACACCCTCTTCTCTCTTCTAAGACACCTGCACTAATTGCAATAGCCTGCCAGTTTGTTTCCAAGCCTCAAGTGTCTCCCCACTCTAGTCCATCCTCTTCAAAGATGCCAAAGTTATTTTCTTAAGCCATGTCACATCCCAACTCAATAAACTTCAGTGGCTCCCCATGACCTCCAGGATTAACTATAAAACTCTGGATTTTAAAAACTTTCACAACCTGACCCCTTCCTGGTCAGGGTGTGACCAGGTCTGGTCTTCTTATACTTTACTCCCCTCTATAAAGAAAACCCCAAATAGAGTCACAAAGAGTTAGCTGTGATTGAAATGACTGAACAACAACAGACACACTCTATGACCCAGCAGCACTGGGATCCTTGCTGTTCCTTGCACATGATGGTCCATCTCCAGACTCTTGTGTCTTTGCTCTGGCTCATCTTTCATGCCTGGAATACTCTTCCCACTCACATGGGCCTTCTGGCCTCACTGGCTTTTTCCAAGACTGATCTCAAATCTTTCTGCAAGAAGCCTTTTTCCTGGTTCCTCCCCCACAGCCCAACTCGTGCCTTTCTTCTGAGATTAGCTCCCATTTACCACTACAGATCTTGTACTTATATACTGTTGTCTACATCTATTAATCAACATTTCTTAAGTACCTACTATGTTCCAGGATCTATGCTAAGTACTGGCGATGCAAAAAGAGGCAAAAGATGGCCCCCGCCTTCAAGGAGCTTTCAATAACAAAATACAGTCAAATATATACAAAATAAGTTATATACAGGATAAGTAGGAAATAAATGAACAGTGGGAAGGCACTGGAATTGAGAGATATTAGGGAAGGCTTTCTGTAGAAGGGGGAGATTTTAGTAGGCACTTGAAGGAAGACAGGAAGTCCATAGTCAGAACAGAGGAGGAAGAAGGGGGAATGGGAGCAACCAGAGAGACGTGTTGTTTCCCCTATTAGAATGTGAGCTCTTTGAGGTCAGGTACCATGTGCTTGCCTTCTTTGTATCACAGCCTAAGCATATGGCCTGGCACACAGTAAGCATAAGATACCTACAGATTCTTCCTATTTAAATGTATAATATAGTATATGATGAAAAAGGGAAAATATTGCCAAATGTCAAGATACCATCACCCCTTTGCTAGGTTGTCAGAACCTTATGAAGGAAGGCTTCAGGGCTATGAGATAGAGGAAGCCAGGTGATTTAATGGAAAGTCAGGAGACTTGGATCTCAGCCACTTACTAGCTTTGTGACTCTGGCCAAGCATTTCCACCCCCTGGATTTCAGGCATCAATTGTGTCTTATGCAACTTTGTATTGCATCAAGTCCTGGCACAGGATAGCCCCTCAGTCAATACTGTTAAATTAATGTATTTTGGCCGTGGCTTCCTCTCTCTCATACTTTCTCTGACCTCTACACCTGCGCCCCACCAGTACAGTTCCATCTGTCTTGTTCTGTTAGCATAATCCATCTCCTGACTTCAGATATTTTCTTTTTCTTTTCTTTTAATTTTAATAGCATTTTATTTTTTCCAATTACATGTAAAGACAATTTTTCACATTCCTTTTTTCAGGCAGTTGGGGTTAAGTGACTTGCCCAGGATTACATGACTATTTAAGTGTCTGAGACTGGATTTGAACTCAGGTCTTCCTGACTCCAGGATGAGTGCTCTATCCACTGTGCCACCTAGCTGCCCCTCAACATTTGTTTTTTTTTTAGTTAAAAAAAGTTTTATAAGCTTTTATTCAACATTCATTTAAAAAAATTCTGAGTTCCACATTTTCTCCCTCCTTTTCCTATTTCCCTAAGATGGTAAGCAATTTGATAGAGGTTATATATGTGAAGTCATGTGAAACATTTCCATATTAGTCATACTGTGAAAGAAGATACAGACCAAAAGAAAAAATACAAAAAAATGAAGGGAAAATAGTATGCTTTGATCTGCATTCAGACCCCATCAATTCTTTCTCTGGACGTGGATAGCATTTTCCATCATCGGTCCTTTGGAATTGTCTGGGATCATTGTATTACTGAGAAGAGCTAAGTCATTCAAAGTTGATCATCACACAATGTTGTTGATACTGTGTACAGTGTTCTCAGCTTTAGGCATTTTCACTGGCTGTCCTCCATGCCTGGAATACTATCCCTCTTCATCTTGGCCTCTTGACTTCCCTGGCTTCCTTCAAGTCTCAGCTAAAGCCCTAACTTTGCAAAGAATCCTTTCCTGGATCCTCCTTAATCTTAGTGCCTTCCCTCTGAGATTATCTCCAGTTTATCCTGTATATATCATTTGCACATAGTTGGCTGTATGTTTTGTTCCCTATTAGGCTGAGGAGGGACTGGCTTTTTTCCCACTTTTCTTTATATCTTCAGCACTTAGGACAGTGCCTAGCACATAGTAAATGCATAATAAATGGTTATTGATTTGACTGGAAGGCAAAGGGGAGAATTGAGATCCTTCCCTAAAAGGACAGAATTGTTTTTTTTTTTTTTTAAGATCTGGAATTTCAGAGAACAGCTAGTCTAACCCTTTCATTTTACAGATGGTAAAACTGAGGCCTGTAGAAATAAAGTAAAATTGCCCAATGCACATAACAAATTAGCTGGAACTAGAACCCAAGCCCAGGGTTCCTTTCCACTGTACTATATCACTTTTTCATACACTGCCTGCCATTTCTCACTTCCCTGTAATGGCTGCCCTCTTTCTCTTTATATTTCAACAGTACCAGGGCCAACCCTAGGCCAAATTGGAAATGAGGGAGGTGTATTCTTTGTCAAGCTCTTGCATCCTTTTTTGAGCCTCTCTACCCCATTTTCAGGGTCTTCCTCCCAGGGGTCAGGGTCCTCAAGTTATTCCCTGACTGCCCAGTACCCAAGCATGGTACCCTATGTTCTAAGCCTTTCCTTACTTTCTCCCTGCTATCAAAATGGATCTGTCCAAAGTCCCATTTCCCTCATTCTCTTCGGAGACTTGACAAGTGCTAGGTTGAAATTAGTGTAAAAGGGATTTAATCAGATTATAAGCAGTCAGCCCAAACTGAGTTCTGGGCTATTCTAAGACATGTGACTTCTTCCTGGGATCTTAAATTTTCAACTAGTCCTTCCCCTTCTCTCGTTTCATCTTTCAAGGAGATAGCAAAGCACTCTCTGGCCTGTTGTCTTGAGGGCACTCCAGACTCCTTTACTATATGATGGGCAAGAATAAAAGCTGTTTGCTCCAATCCTCAAAAGGATTTGTGATCTCACTGATATGCCTCGCTCACCCAGTGGAATTCTTGTTAAAGTCTTATAAATTTACCACAGGGGCCTTCCTTGATCTCTTTTGATTTTGAGAGAACGCTAATAGAGCACATAGGTAGGTTGTGCATAATATTGACATAGGGCTTTAAAGTTTCTGAAGTGGATAGATTATTTACATGTTATATCCCCTTCCACCACCCAATTAGAATGTATAATTCTTGAGGGGAAATGTTGTTTTTGCTTTTCTCTGTATTCCCAGGGCTTAATTAATGCAGTGCCTGACATACAGTAGGCACTTAATAAATACTTATTGATTATTATTATCCTCATTTTACAGCTGAGGAAACTGAGACTGTGAAAACTTAAGTGACTTGCCCCAGGAATGTCTAGATAAAAAGTTTCTGATGCAAGATTCAAACTCAGGTATTCCATACTCTAAGTACAGTACTCTAACCCTATGCCACACTGTCTTTCAGTTATCCCTCACTGTTGAGACTGGATCAGCCTGTATTGTTCACACATTTCTTTGATGACTCTTTCCTCAATTTCTGTTTATTGCTTCCTCATTGGCAATAGACAGAAACCTGCTTATTCCACCAAGAGCAGTTCTTTAGAGAGTGCAACATTCTGAGACTTTTAGAAGATTTGCCTTAAAAAGGGGGACCAATTCCTTTTTTAAAGACTAGGTCTCCATATTTTGCACAGACAAACATAAAGTAGTCCCAGGACCACTCAAGGGTCTGACTGATCAGTATGGAAGCTTTGACCAACTCCATTTCTGACCTGCAGCCGTTCACCCCAACTTGCTCAGTCCTCCTTAGCCTTGTCCACCCTCAACTCCAAGGGCTTACCATATTAATGCTAAACAGTTCAAACACTTGATCAGCTTAACTCTCAGCAGCTCAGAACTTCCAGCTCAAGAGATCTGACAGTCTTGGACTACTGGCAGTAGGGATTGCAATTGTGTTTCACCCTGCCTGACATGACCGGTTTCTTTTTTTTTTTTTAAGCTCTTTATTGGGATTTACTGGAAGTGAAAGCCATTACCTAATAATCACAATACACAGAATAGATTCAGGGCTCATCTTGGTCAGGCTTCAGAAGTATATTAGAGATTCACAGAATTACAGAATGTCAGAGTTAGAAAGAACTTCCAGTTCATCTATTCCAGTCTGGATCTGGACAGGAACCCTCTCTCCAATTCAAAGCCTCTGGTTGAAGAATTCTAATAATGGGGACATCACTATTACTTGAGACAATCCATTCTATCTTGAGACAGTTCTAATTATTGGGAAAATTTTCCTTACAGTCAGCTACAATCTGCCTCTCTATGACTTGCATCTATGTTTCTTGGTCTTGTATGTTCAAGAAGAATGAATCCCATCCTTCTAGATGGCAAACCTTCAAATATTTCAAGATAGCCACCTTGTCCCCCTGACTAAGATTTCTTTAAACCTCCAGCATTCCTGCTTATTTATGGCAGGTCTCCACTCTTCTTACTTTTTTGGAGGGGGGAAGGCAGCGCAATTGGGGTTAAGTGACTTGCCCAGGGTCACACGGCTAGTTCTGTGTTAAGCGTCTGAGGCTGAATTGGAACTCAGGTCCTCCTGATTCCAGCGCCAGCGCTCTATTCACTGCATCACCTAGCCGCCCTTCTGCTCTTCTTGCTGTTCAGCCTTTCTACAATGGCTTTGCCTACAGTATGGTACACAGATAGGAAGACAACTCTCTAAATGTCTCCTGACCAGAGCAAAATAAAGCAGGACTGACCTGTTACTTCCCTTATATAAACCACAAGATGTTTCTTTTAGCCTAAGATGGCTTGGTTCTGGAATTCTCTGATCAGTAAGTAATTGCATTCCACTGAGAAATAGTGACTGATTGTAAATTTTGAAGTAATAGGGACAGAGGAGCCAATAGCTTTTATTCTTGTCTGTCATTGTATTTGTCATAAAGTAGCTTTTGATGCCTTCAAGACAATAGGCCTGAGGGTGTCACTTGCTATCACTACCTAAAGGATAGTACAAGAGAGAAGATGAAAAGTCCTTGTGGCTTTGGGTAGAAGGGTAGTTTTTTTTTTCTTTTTAATTGGAAATAAGATGTCAAATCTGGAAATTTGGGAGAAAATTAAAATACATAAATATTTATTTTCTTAGTTTGTTTTTTTTTAATAAGCCTCTCAGGCATAGTAGAAGTATGACCTTGAGGTTAGGATCCCTTGATTCAGATCCCAGATCTGACCTTTTTAATCAACTAACCAATAAGCATTTATTAGGCACCTACTATGTACCAGATGTCTGCTACAAACTCTGGATACAAAGACAAAAGTGAACCAGTCTCTGACCTCAAGGAGGTCATAATTATAATATGTACATAAATAAGTGTATACATAATACATTGAAAATGAATGCAAAATGATTTTGGGAGGGAGAGCATTGGATGGAAGGAGAGGAGTTATCAGGAAGCCTTGGGTTTATGTAGAAGTTGACCCTTAAGCATAATCTTGAAGAAAACCAGAAGTTCCAAGAATTAAAGGTGAGGAATGAGTGCATTCCAGGCATAGGTGACAACCAGTACAAGAACATGGAGAAAGAGAATGGAAAGTGATGTATGAGGAAAATTAACTATGAACACAGGCAAATCCCTCACCCTTTTTAAGCCTCAGTTTCCTCATCAGCAAAATTAGGACAATAATATTGGTACAATACTATTGGTACACTCTAGGCTTCATAAATGTGAATTGCTTTTAATTTGTGCTTCTAAATTCACTTTGTTAGCTTAGAAACATGGGAATGTTTCCTGTATCTCCTTGTCCATAAAAGGATTGTGTTCAGTAGGCACATTTTAAATTATAGTTGATTTAGGTAATAATTACAAATGGAGTAATTGAATTTCATTTCCATATTTTTCATTTTTTTTTTTTTTTGCTGCAAATGGAGCTTCAAGCTGTTGACCTTTAGGGAATTCTGGCAACACTTAATTTGTGATGATTTGTGAGCAAGAGAAAAACACTCTCCATTCTCCTCCCCCCCAAACAACTTGAAATGAAAAAAAAACCCCAACAAACCATGGCTGTTATTATAAAACACAAGAATTAGAAAGTTGTTAGCAGTCACACAGCTGTACTAGGGATTACCTTTGTTTACTGCTCATGTATCACATGGGGATAGTGGCTGCTGGTAGGGGACTGACACAGGCGATACCTTGACACCCCCTACAACCTTAAGATCTGTGATCTGATTGTATTTTCTGTGTTTAGTGCACTCTTCAGTGTCAAACAGATAAAGTGCTTATTATTAGATAAAGTTGAGAATTAAAAGGAGGAATGTCCAAATTAATAGCACATAAAGGCCATAAGAAATTTTCTCTAAACTATGAACTTTAGAGAATCTTTGGCCTTATTTTCAGTCCTCTTCCTCCAGAGCTTTTTGGGCCAGTAGCATAATAAACTCCTTGTTCCCCAAATTTAGAGGAACAACCAGGGACTACTTCCAGGGCCCTTTGCATTTTCAGTCTTTTGAGACATATTTAAGAGGGCAGTGATATAACAACAACAACAGCAACAACTAGTATTTTAAGATTGGCAAAGCAAAAAAAATTTGTAAAAAATTACAAATATTATTTCATTTGATCCTCAGAACAACCCTGCCAGGTAGGCACTAATATTGTCCCAATTTTTTTAGATGAGGAAACTGAGGCAAAACAGAGGTCAACTGATTTGCCCAGGGTCTCACAGCTAGTAAGTATGTTAGGCTGAATTTGAATTCAGGTCTTCCTGATTCCAGGTCCAGTGCTCTCTTCACTGGGAAATCTTACTCTCAAGTAACCCACAGTAAGACTAAAAGTCAGTAAGAAAAGGAGCCTATAAACAAAGAAGCGACTGAATCCTTCACTTCTGCACAAAAATCAGTGCCTTATGCTGACATTAGTGAGTTATGCTATACCACTTGACTTCAATGAATACTGATAATACCTTTCTTCTATTTAAAATAGTTTATAATTTTTACCTTTTCAATTAACAAGCATTTAAGAAAAAACAATCTGTCCTTCCCACTACTCTTTGCTTTCCCATTGAGCAAATTAAAAGAAAAAACAACTTGAAAAATGGAAACCTTCAATATGTAGCTACATAGTTAACCAAAACAAATTCGCATATAAGTTATATCTAGAAATTTATGTCTCTTTCCACATTTCAAATTTATCACCTTTTTGTCAGGAGGTAAGTAGAATGTTTCATCTTCATTTTTCAAAATATGAAAATGTTTATACTTTTTCAAATTACACATAAAAGCAATTTTAAGTTTCAAATTCTCTCCTTTTCTCCTCTCTTCCTAAGACAGCAAGCAATTAAATATAGATTATATATATGCATTCATGCAAAACATATTTCCATATTAACCATGTTGCAAAAGAAAACACAGGATGCCCTCTCCGAAAAAAAACCCAAACAATACAAAACCCCAAACCAAGGAAAAATAAAATTAAAAAAAGGTATATTTTGATCTACATTCAGACTCCATCAATTCTTTCTCTGGAGGTGGAAAGTATTTTTCATTGTAAGTCTTTTGGAATTGTCTTGGATCATTGATAGGCTAAGTCATTCACTGTTGATGATCATAGCAATATTGCTGTTACTGTGTATACTGTTCTCCTGGTTCTGTTCACTTCACTTTGCATCAGTTCAAGTAAGTCTTTTCAGGTTTTTCTGAAAGCATTCTGCTTATCTTCATTCTTATGGACTCCTAGTTTATCGAGTTGTTGAGAGTTCTAAAGCCTTTCAAAGTTATTTTCCTTTGTTATCCTTGTCTATATCATTCTTCTAGACTCACTTCCCTCAGCATCAATTTATAGAGGTTTTCCTACTTTCCTTCAATATTTTCCTTTCTATTATATTCATATGTCACAATTTGATTAACCATTCCCCAATAGGAGAACACCACCTTAGTTTCCAATTTTTGGCTACCATGAAAAGAACTGCTATAAATACTTATGTATATTTGTATCTTTTTCGTCTTTCTTTGATTTCTTTCAGAGTATTGGTCAAGTAGTGGTATAGCTGGGTCCAAAGGTATATACAGTTTGGTAACTTTCTGGACATAGTTCCAAATTGCTTTCCAGAATGGCTGGACCAATTCACAGCTTCACCAAGAGTAGACTAGTAGATGGATGTATATTTTCCCTCAACTCCATCAGCATTTGTCAGTTTCTTCTTTTATCTTCTCTGCCAGTCTGATAGGTGTGAGGTAGAACCTCAAAGTTACTTTAATTTGCATTTCTTTAATTATTGGTGATTTCGAGTATTTTTTCATATGATTGACAACATGAATTTCTTGGAAAACTGTTATATTGGGAAATGGATCTTAGTCTTTTTTTTTCTGCTTTTTTTTGGAGGGCAGTTGGGGTTAAGTGACTTGCCCAAGGTCACATGGCTATTTTTTGTGTTACGTGTCTGAAGCCGGATCTGAACCCAGGTCCTTCTAACTCCAGGGCTGGTGCTCTATTCACTGCACCACCTAGCCGCCCCATTCACTGCGCCACCTAGCTGCCCCGGCTCCTAGTCTTATAAATTTGAATCAGTTCCTTATATATTTTGGATATGAGACCTTATTCAGAGACATTGGTTACATAGGATTTTTTTTACTCCCAATTACCTGCTACCTTTTAGTTTTTACCATGTTATATTTGTACAAAAACTTTTAAATTTTATATAATCAAAATTTCCCATTTTTTGGTGATCTTCCCTATCATTTGTTTAATCATGAACTTTTCCTCTATTCATAGATGCAAAAGGCAATTTCATCCTTGTTCCTCATTAGAGGAACCTTGTTCCTCATATAGAGGAACGCTTTATATCTAGATCATGTATTCATTTGAAGTTCATCTTTGTGTATGGTGCCCTTACTGAATAGTTTTGAGAACTCATAATAATGCCTGACATTTATATATTGCTTTACATACGTTAACTCCTCAAGGCAACTTTGTATGGCAGGGTACCACAAGTGTTACCAATTTCATTCTACAGTTAGGGAAACTGAGGCTTACTTAAACTATTTGTGTCAGAATCAGTTCTATCCCAGGTGTCTTCTGACTCCAAGTCCCACACATTTTTTTACCATAATACCACATTGCCTCTCAAATATTTTATGGGAAAATAATGGTTGTATATCAAAATAAGAGCATTTTACTATAACCATCCAATCCATCAGTATAAAAATATTTTAAAGTATGCAATTTGTTCGGGAGAAAAAAAAATTAGAAAAAAGGTCTTAAGTAACCCCCCTCCTCACAGCCTGTTTTTTTCCTTTGAAAAGTCTGATATCTAGCCCTTTTCTCCCCTTCCTTGTCCCCTTCCCCTTCCCTCTCCCTCTCCCTCTTCCTTTCCTCCTTCCCCTCCCTCCTCCCCCATTCCCATCCTTTCTCCTTCTTCCCTTCCCTGGCCTAGATGATGCCATCGTGGAGAGGGTGGAGGAGGCCACAGAGCCTGTTGAGGCGGACATCACAGGACTGTGCCTCACCTGATGGGTGAGCTGACAGCCACCAATGAAGATTATAGGCTTCTGGAAAACATGAACAAACTGACTAGGGTGAGGCATCTAGAAATGAAAGATATTGCAGTAAACATAAGTAGAAACCTAAAGGACTTAAACCAGAAATATGCCGCCTTTCAGCCTTATCTGGATCAGAACACTTTAATCGAGGACCAAGCAGCAGCTCTTGATCAGGCAGCTTACAAGTTGGATGCATATTCAAAGAAACTAGAAGCAAAGTACAAGAAGTTAGAGAGGAAAGGAAAGAATTCTTTAGCACAAAGACTTTAACTACAAGAATGGTTTATAAGAAATATGTGGGATGGAACTTAGCACTAGGATTCAGTTACTAAAAGGAAGTGGTGCTGCTGACCCAAGGAGAATCCCAGCCCCCACCTCTGGCTCATGTGGAACTCTGGCCACCCCTGTGTTCTCCTCAACCCGTCCCCCTTGGAACCTCATCTTAGCGTGTGCTTCCTTGCGTGCCCTGGACCAAGGCTCAGAAATCAGGATCAACCCCATTTAGAGCAGACACAAATGAGAGGCTCTCAGCTCCGTCTCCTCCAGTGCCCCCCACCAGCCTCATAACTTGTTCTTTAACTTAAATAATAAATGCCAACGTACGACCCTCAAAAAAAGGGCTGATATCTATATGGACCAATCAACAAGCATTTGTTGGTAACAACAATGGCAACAATAACAATAATTAGCATTTATATAGAGATTTAAGGTTTTCAAAGAACTTTACATATATTATCTCATTTTATTCTCACAGGCACTAAGCTAAGATCTGGGGTAAAAACTGAAACCAGCCTCTGCCCTCAAGCAACTTACATTCTACCTGAGAGTCATATTTGAGTCACATATACATATAAACATTTATAAATATACACGTGTATATGTGTATACATGTATGCCCACTAGACAGTATATGCATATATACTGCATATATCTATGCACACATACATATTTGTGTATATGCATACACATTATGTACAAAACAAATGCGAGGTAATTTTGGGGGGAAGGTCCTTGAGTAGGGGGAAGTTTTCTACAGGAGGTGGCACTTAACCTGAGTTTTGAAGGCACCAGTCTCCCGTGCATGACTCTTTTAGGAATCTGTGTTCTCCTTGATTCATCTTGTTTCTCTGCTTCATGCTGGTTTGACTTTCCCAAGGGTCCCAATATCTCAGTTCTCAGTAGTGAATTCCAGCCTTTCTTCTTCTGTCCTCAAATATTGAACACTAGCCTTGGGTGTGTGACAGGGAGGATGTCAGGGGATTCCATCTCACAAAACCCTAGAATGAATGGCATCTCAGGCCTAAATTCTCCTTAAATTTCTGCTAACTTATCCCTTCTTATCCTTTAACTCCTAAACCAGTTCCCCAGTTACCTCCTTTCTCCTTCACACTTTGCCTCCAGGTGGGAGACCTGAGTGCTTTCATCTATTGTTCAGCTGAAGTCAGATGGCTTCCCCAGGTCCAGGGCCTAAAGTCATTAGCAATTAACTAGACAAGCAAAGTCATTCAGCTTAGGTGCACAAAAGTCAACTTTCTGTTTAAACAATTTGGTATTCTACTAAGAGCTTTTCTTCCTAATACATCTGCCCTCCCCCAATTCACTGGACCCTTTAAGAAAAAGCTTAAGAAGGGATTTCATAGATAGTAATGATTAGGGGAAATGCACAGGTGTGTGTGTGTGTGTGTGTGTGTGTGTGTGTGTGTGAGATGGCCATATCAAGGACTTTGGTGGTGGAGCAGGGGAGGCGGGTATCCTTGTGTAAAAGGAAGAAAGGAATTTTATGGGTATTGATACTGTTCCTATACAGAGTCAGTGTGGAAAGAGAACTTACTGCACGTGGTTAGGAGAGACTGGAGTTTGAACCCTATCTACCCCAAAGCTCCTACTTGTTTGATCCTGGTCAAGTCACTTAACTTTTCTGAGATTCAGCAGTAAAATGAGGATGATTATAACTACAATACCCACCCCTCACAGGATTGTTGTGAGGTTCTAATGAAGCCTGCTCTTAACATCATTGTTGTATGGGGCACCAAGATAAGTGGGCCATTGGCCAGTTCACATCAGCCAAACTACCAATGAGTACTTGTTAAATGAATGTATGATTGTCAGTGCTTCCCCCTTGAAGTTACCTTCAAGGTGCATAGCATATGTGCCATATACATATATATGTATGTATGTGTATATGTGTGCATGTGTATATATACATATAAACATGCATACATATATATGCATATATACATATAAATATACACACACATATATGTTATCTCCTTCTTTAGAAGGTAAAATCTTTGTGGGAAAAGATTATCTTTGCCTTTCTTTGTATCACCAATACTTAGCAAAGAGCCTGGCATATAGTAAGTGCTTAATTAATGTTCGTTGACTTGACTTGGAAAATGGAGTTGAGTTGTTTAATAAGAGGGAGGGATAACAGATGGGACAGATTCAGTGTTGCCTAGGTATCCTCAGAATTCCAAAAAGACCTAAAAGAAGGTTCTAATACCTTGGAGAGCTCTCCTACTATGAGAATATTGAGGAGGATAAGAATCACATGAATTTAGAGATGGAAGGTCATGTAGTTGACAATTTCAACAAGTGGTTATACAGCTTATGCTTGAAGAATTCCATTAGTGGGGAACTTACTACCTTGACAAGGCAGCCACACTCTCCTTTTGGACAGTTCTAATGGGAAGTTTTACCTGACATTGAACCTAAATTTTGCTCCTTTTGGTTTCTATCCATTATTCTTCATTCTGCACTCTGGGACCAAGCAGAACAAATCTAAATTCTCTCACGTGGAAGAGAAGCTATGAATGGGTTAAAATATTAAAATATTTGCCAAGAAAGTGAGATAGTGAAAAGAATAGAGTCTTAAGATCTTGGGTCAAATCTTGACTATGCCTCTTACTACTTACATTGGGTAAATCACTTAACTTGTCTTTACCTCAGTTTCCTCACCTGTAAAAGAAGTGCTCTAAATCTATGATCCTATAAATCCCACTTCAAAGAGATCACAGAGCCATTCAAGTATTAATTGATTAGTCTATATAAGTGCTCTGATTAAGTGTGCAAGGACTAAGTCATCCACCCCACAGTGCTTATCTTACATATAGGAACTACTCAATAAATAATTTTTAAATGAGAGAATAAATAAGCAATCCTCAGGAGAGAATGTGTTCTAGGAAAGGTAGAATTAAATGAACATTTATAAAACTCTCTATGTGCAAAGCAGAGTGGTAGCTATTGGGAATAGGATAGAGATAAAAGTTGGGACCTATGATTTCATTAGTATAGAGTTCTTCCAGGAAAAGATACTTCCTCTACAATGAAGGTTGGTGCCTTATCTGCAACTTGTAATCTTGGACAGTTGTCTAGAGATAGGTATCACTTGCCTCTACAACCATCATATATCAAAGGTAGGACTTGAACACAGGTCTCTCCTGCTTTGAGATGCACTTACTATTCTCTGCACCATAATCAGACAGAT
>NW_027185784.1:14291132-14315122 GCF_028583685.1 Petaurus breviceps papuanus
TTCTACCTCACTGCTTCCAAAATATTGAGGTAATCTCCTTTTTACTTTGTTTTTTAAAATAAATTTTTATTGCTATATTTTGATTTTACATCATCTAGATTTCTTTCTATATTTTTCCACCTCCCCATAATGAAGAGAAAAAAAAATTCAGGAAAGGAAACAATATATACAGTGAAAAAATTTGATTTTATATGCCATGTTCTGAATCTGAGGAACACTATCTCCTAATCTCTCCTCATCTCCTAATCTAGAGTGAGATTTCTTTTCATATCTCTTTTTGGGGGGTAATGGGAATGTAAATTTTTAAGATCTTCCCTGCCCCTAGGCTAAAGTATACCTGGAGCCTGGGGTGGGAGGCTTGTTTTTCAGTAGATACTTTTTGATTGGCCAGTGGGTCCAGAAGGTTGTTACATTCTCTGAGCCAGGAGAAGGCTATATAAACCCTGATTTGAGGCTTTGTTTTGGGGTTCACTTTGAGAAGTGTTCTGTGATTTGATCAGATGAGACTCTGGGAAGCTGTTGTTGAGAGCCCCTGGCTTTGAAAAACCCAGATGTTGATTTGGTATGGATATAATGGTTGGACAGTTTGGAAACCTGTCTACTTGAGCTGTTTCTCTGTCTTGATAATTCTGTCTGTATACTCTAAAGTTCGGGGTGCTGACCTTTTTTCCCCTGAACTAGTAAACAATACATATTTGACTGATTAAAGTAAGCTTGTTAACCCATTTTGAGTTGCTTTCCTTTAACAAAGCAGATCTAAGAACCTGTGTTGGCAGCCACCCTGGGGACACTAGGGTGCTTGTTGATACAGGGGGTCAAGCTTGCTCCTTAGAATTATCTGTCATTCGCTTTTTTTTTTTTGTTTTAAATTTTTTCCTCTTTTTTATTTTTTTAGTTTACATCATTCATTTCCACAAGATTTTGAGTTACAAATTTTCTACCCAACCCACCAGCCCAAAACAGCAATCCCGCTGAATATCCCCTCCCCCAATTTTATCTTTCCCATATCTTCCCCCATCCCCCCTCCAACTTTCCAGTAGGGCATGGTGGATCTCTATGCCCCAGTGCCTGTATATATTATTTCCCAGTTACATGTAAAATAATAATAATAATTATATATATATATATATATATTTATTTAAACATTTGATTTTAAAACTTTGAAATCCAGATTCTTTCCCTTCCTCCCTTGTCACCCACCCTTACTGGGAAGATAAGCAATTCAATATAGGTTGTACATGTGTAGCTATACAAAACATTTCCATGTTGGATATATTGTGAAAGACTGACTATATTTTCCTCCATCCTATCCCACCACCCACTTGTTCTATTCTCTACTTTGATCCTGTACCTTTTCAAAAGTGGGTGCTTCCAACTTCCCTCCCCCCCAGCCTGACCTCTCTTCCATCATCCCCCCCTCTCATCCCCTTTCCCCCTACTCTCTTGTAGGGTGAGACACCTTATTTAGTGTGTATTTCATTCTTTCCCTAAGTCAAATTCAATGAGAATATGGTTGGCTCGTTCTCTTTTGCTTTCCTTTTCGTCCCCTCCATTGTAACCATTTTCCCTTGCCTCTTCTATATGAGATAATTTACCCCATTCTGTCTCTCCCCATCTCCTCTCATTACATTCCTCTCTCACCTCTTAATTTCACCTTTTAAGTATCATCCCTTCCTATTAAATTGGTCCTGTGCCCTCTATCTATGTATACTTATACACATGTCTACACACATTCACATATGTATTCATATGCCTATATACCCTCCTATATAGACATATATATGTGTATACACACACATTTCTATTCCCTTCAACTATTCTCATACTGAGAAAAGTTTCATAAGTTACAATTATCGTTTTTCCATGTAGGGGTGTAAATACTTCAACTTTGATAAGTTCTTTAATATTTCTTTTCCCTGTTTACTTTCTCATGCTTCTCTTGCTTTTTGTATATGAATGTCAAATTTTCTATTCAACTCTGGTTTTTTCAGCAAGAATGCTTGAAAGTCCTCTATTCCCCTGATTGACCATATTTTCCCCTGAAACATGATACTTAGGTTTGCTGGGTAGGTGATTCTTGGTTTTAATCACAGCTCCTTTGACCTCCAGAATATCGTATTGATCCCTCAGTGTAGAAGCTGCCAAACCCTGGGTTATCCTGATTGTGTTTCCACAATATGCAACTTGTTTCTTCCTGGCTGCTTGTAATATTTTCTCCTTGATCTGGGAACTCCGGAACCTGGCTACAATATTCCTAGGAGTTTTCTTTTTGGGATCTTTTTCAGGAGGTGATCATTGGATTCTTTCAACCTCTATTTTCTCCTCTGGTTCAAAACATCAGGGCAATTTTCCTTGAGAATTTCTTGAAGGATGATTTGTAGGTTCTTTTTTTGATCATGGCTTTCAGGTAGTCCAATAATTTTTAAATTCTCTCTCCTGGATCTATTTTGCAGGTCAGTGGTTTTCCCAATGAGATATTTCACATTGCCTTCTATTTTTTCATTTGTTTGGATCTGTTTAATAGTATCTTGATTTCTCATAAAGTCACAAGCTTCCTTTTGCTCCAATCTAATTTTGAAGAAATGATTCTCTTCAGTGAGCTTTTGAGATTCTTTTTCCATCTGGCAAATTCGACTTTTTAAGGCATTCTTCTCCTCATTGGCTTTTTGAGCCTCTTTTGCCATTTGGGTTAGTGTATTTTTTAAGGTGTTATTTTCTTTAGTCAGGTTGTTGACTCTCATTTCATAATTTTATTGTATCATTCTCATTTCTCTTCCCAATTTTTCTTCCACTTCTTTTATTTGGTTTTCAAAATCCTTCTTAAGGTCCTCTATGGTCTGTACCCAGCTCATATTTTTCTTGGAAGCTTTTGGTGCAAGAGTTCTGACTTTGTTGTCTTCCTCCTGTTCCATGCTTTGATCCTTTTTGTCCCGAAAATAGGAGTCTAATGTCGGATTGTCTGCTTGCTTTGCTTCCTTTGCTTGTTCATGTTGCCACTCAGTTACTTGACTTTTGAGCTTTTTGCCACAGTAGAACTCTGCTACCAGAGAGGGGAGCTTTGTCCCAAATCACTGGGGTTTTCTCAGCTGCTGGAACTATTAGTTGGGCACGCTCTCTGAAACCTCCACATGCTCTGGCAAACTGGTCACACACTCCAGGACCTCCACCCTAGACCACAATCCAGATCAAAGCAGATTAAAGCAAGAGTGATTATCCCTCACACTGGTTGTTTGATCCCTCTACAATCTGCAGGCCAGGAGCTCTGAAGCAGCCACGTGGTGGCTGCCATGCCTCAGCCGCTTCTCTCTCCATGGGTTAAAGCACAGACCACACTCCCAGACTCCTGCTTCCCAAGGTACACAGTGCACTGACCTCTCACTTTGTCCTTAACATCTATGGGTTGATAATTCTGGAAACCTCCACATCTGCTGGTGATCTAAAGTCCCTCCCTCTGGTGGCTGGTTTTGGCCACCATGAGGCTTAAACCTCGGGCTCACATGGGGCTGGGCTTGGCTCCTAGAGCACTGTGCTGACCCTTTCCTGCCATCCTGCTGGGCTGTCTTCAGTGGGAAGTTAGCTTCTCTCTGTCATTTTGTGGGTTCTGTAGCTCCAAAGTTTGTTTAGAGTCACTTTTTACATGAATTGGAGGAGGTGGAAGCAGGAGCCTTGCAGATGTCCTGTTTCTACTCCACCATCTTGACTCCACCCCCTGTCCTTCATTTTTGAATGTCCTTTTGTGGTGACTGGTCTTTCAATTTATAATACTGAGTCATTGTTTTATTATTTCCCTGGCTGTAGTTAATTTCACTTTGTATCAGTTCATTTGAGTCTTTCCATATTTCTCAGAATTCAATATATTCATTGTTTCTTACAGCACAGTAATATTCCATTATATTTACATACCATAATTTGTTCAGTTTTTCCCTATTCTCTGGGCATACCCTTTGCTTCCTGTTCCTTGATACCGCAAAAAGTGCTGCTATATAAATATTTTAGTGCATATGGCACCTTATTTTTTGTTGGTGGCCTCCTTGGCTGCTGGCCTAACATCCACTTTTCCCTGTATGTAGGCACAGACAGCAGGGGTGTGGCTAAGTATTATTGATGATCACAGCTCTTGCTCTGCATTGCTTTCAGGTTTACATACTATTTTCCTTACAACTTTGGGATGTAGTCAGGGCAACTATTGTTATGTTTTTTGTAAATTGATGGATACATGAATGAGTGAATGAATGAAAAAATTTATTTTAATTATATATTTACTCTGTATCAAACACTATGCTAAGCACTGGAGTCATGAATCAAAATTGGGATAGTACCTGCCATTAAGAAGCTTACATTCCAACTGAGGGAGATGGTACATAAAGGATGTCCCAGAAGTCTTAGCTATAATAGCTTAAAATGGCACTGAGACTTTTGGAATGTACTATATACAGGTTCCCAAGGTTGGTGATAGTGCCCCTGGAGTTGCTGGAACTAGTAGTTTCCAGTATAATTGTGGGGCATTGAATAAAAATAAGGAGGTAGTGGAAGCATAAGGAAAGAAGAGAAGGGAAGAAAATTTTGAAAATTCCTTTGTATATGTTTCATCTGTTGTGTAACAGAGTTAAAGTTGTAGAGATTACATTATTTTCCAAATAAACACACAAAATGAAAGTTAAAACAATGAGTGGTCAAGTTTGCTGTCAGTTCTTAACAAGTGAGTGTTGGAAGGTGAGTGTGTCTCATTATCAGGAAGTTCAGCATGCATTGGCAGGAATATGTGCATGTATTGACTTGCTTACAATATTATACTAATGGTCACATGACACAGTATTGTATCATCAAAATTTCAATGAAGGAAAAAACCCACAGATTTATGACAAATTATTAGATTTAAGATGCATCATTTAAAAATATTTTGTTTTTAAAAATGACACAAATAAAAAAAACATTAAAAGGTTAATGAAAGTGGATTTTCCGGGGGGGGGGGGTGCTAAGTAATTTTTTTTGAAAAGGGGGTGGTAGGTCAAATAAGTTTGGGAACCCCTGATACTCTATATAGGAAGAATAGTCTGAGAAATGAGTCTCTATGGAGTTCAGGGTTGCTGATGAGGCAATCACTTTATCTTCCTTTAACAGGACAATGGTAGTATTGATTTGATTAGAAGTAGAAAGAAGGTGGGGGAGCTGGAGGTAACACAACTTCTGAGTCCATCTCTCCCTCTTAGCTTCCTTCCAGTCTCATCTGAAGTCCCACCTTCTGCAAGAAAGCTTTCCCAGTCCTCCCTAATCTTAATGCCCTCCCTGATATTACCTCCTGTCTCCCAATTTTTCTTGTATATGTTTTGTTTATGCATAGTTATTTGCCTGCTGTCTCCCCATAGACTGTGGCTCCTTCATATCAGACACTGGTCTTTGCTTTACTTTGTATCCCCAGAGCTTGGCATAGTACCTGGTACGTAGTAGGTAGTACATGGTACTTGATCAATATTAATTGATTGACTGGCTTCCAGGCAAGGCAGGTGGCAAGATGGCCAGGGTGTATGTCTGGATGCAGTGTAAAGCGTGGTTAGATGAAGAAACTAAGTCTCAGAGACTTGTGCAGGGACCTGCATCTAGGGACACAGACAGGATTCAAACCATAGTCTGCTGACTCCTCTGCTCTACTAACCATGGGAAGGGGAAGGAAGCAATTCTTAAGCCTTCTGCCCCTGCCACCCAGCCTAAGCAACAATTGGGATGAACCCTGAAGCATCACCACAGCCATAAATCCAATGCAATTCAACTTGAGAAACACTCAAGTATCTTTATCTGTTATATATACTGTTAGGAGCGAGGGATACTAATATGATTTAGTGGAATGTAAACTCTTTGAAGGCAGGGACATTTCACTTTTATATTTGTGTCTCCTGGAACACAGTGCATGGCACATGGTAGACACTTTAAATGATATAATAGTGGGATAAGAAAGGGATACAAATAACTGGGATACAAGTTAAAAGCTGGACTTTGAATCTGGAAGACCTGAGTTCTAATCCTTCCTCAGACACTTAGGACTTGTGTAATCCTGGGCAAATTGCTTACCTTTCAGCCTCAGTTTCCTCATCTGTCAAATGAGGATAATAATGATCCTTGCCTCATAGGGTTATTGTGAATGTCATATGAGATAATGTGTGTAAAGGTCTTTGCAATATTAAAGTGCTATGTATGTCATTAGCTATTATTATTGCATTGGTGTGGGGAACTTTTGGTGAGGAAATTCCCTCTCCCAGCACAGTCGCACTTGCTCTGCATCTCACTAGGCAGAGAGGTGGCAAAGTGGATAGACTGCCAGCCCTAGAGTCAGGAGGACCTGACTTCAAATCTGAGCTCAGACACTTACTAGTTGTGTGATCCTGGGCAAGTAATTTAGCTCCATTTGCCTCAGTTTCCTCATTTGTAAAATGAGATGAAGAAGTAAATGGCAAACCACTCAAATATCTTTTCCAAGAAAACCCCAAAAGGTATCATGAAGAGTCAGACATGACTAAAACAACTGAACAACAACTACATCTTAATAGTCTTAGAGGGTTGGTGGCTTGCCCAGTGTCATGTGACAAATTACATGTCAGTCAGGACTTGGACCCAGGGCTTCCAAATTCCCATGGAGACAGGAAAATGGATCCATCCCTAAATTCATCCATTGTTAGAAATCACAGGTACATCGAAGTCAAACCGAAAAGGCTGAGGTATTGGAGTGGGTGGAACCATTTCTAGTGTGGAGAGACCAGGGAAGGTGTTACGGAGAGGCTGGATCTTGAAGGGAGAGAAGTTTTTAACTGGTAGAGATATGGGAAAAATCTCTTCTAGGATTGGGGACAGGTAGCCTGCACAAATACCCAGAGGTGGGAGGGTAGAGGAAGAAATGATGAATGACTCATGGTTCACTTTGGCTAGAAAGTCAAGTGCCTGAAAGCTAATTGAGTGAAATGAGGCTAGAAGGTGAGACTGGACTACAGCCAGCTTCAGGCAGCATAGCCAAGAAGTGACCACTGCCATATGTTTCCGGCAGCCCCATGAGGGCTCGTCATATTACTCAGGACATACAACCCAGGCCAGTACTTAAATGTTGGAGGACAGCTTCCTTTCAGTGCAGATGTTAGCAAATTGGATTTTTGGAGAGAACTCAAACTAGACCATCAGCATTTTGGATGTCAGTGAAAGATGGTGCTGTAACTGGCCAGATTGAAGCACAGCATGGGAAGAGGATGCTCATCTCTGTTCCCCTTGCTCACCTCTGGTCATGCTACTGAGCTCCACCCCTGCCCTCCTCCCCAGCTTCCCTTATGCAGGAACTTTGTCCCTTTCCTTTACAGAAAAAGCATGGCATTGGAGACAAGATCAGTGTTCCCATCCTGGCTTTGACACTTAACTTGTTTTATGACCATAGGCAAGTCACTCAGCCTCAGCCTCGGTTTCCTTATCAGAATAATGGGGATAATAACGGTTGAGCCTCTCAGGCTCCTTTCAAAAATCCAATTTCTTTCTTTTATGTTTTTAAACAATTATTTCCATAACAACAAATTTATTATTTATTGATTTTTAATATTCATTAAAAAAATGAGTTCCAAATGCTCTCCCTCCTTCCAGTTCCTCCCTCACCTATTGAAAAGGCAAGAAATATTATATTAGTTA
This sequence comes from Petaurus breviceps papuanus, assembly GCF_028583685.1. NCBI lineage: Eukaryota > Metazoa > Chordata > Mammalia > Diprotodontia > Petauridae > Petaurus > Petaurus breviceps. Next base: position 14,298,789 of record NW_027185784.1, read on the forward strand.
TACATGTGAAATCATACAAAACATATTTCCATATTAGTGGTTACTAAAAAAAAGTGAGAAAAATGAAGTGAAAAAAATATACTTCAATATGCTCTCAGAGTTCATCAGTTCTTTATGTGGAGGGGATAGCTTTTTTTCATCAGGAGTCCTTCAGAATTGTCTTGGATCACGGTCTTCATCAGAGTAGATAAGTCTTTTCACAGATGATCATCCTTACAATATTGCTGTTATTATTTACAATGTTCCCCTAGTTCGGTTCACTTGACTTTGTATCAGTTCATGTACATCTTTTTAGGTTTTTCTGAAAGTATGCTGCTCATCATTTCTTATATATAATAATATTCCATTACAATCATATGCCACAACTTGTTCATCCATTCTCCAATTGATGGGCATCCCCTTGGTTTCCAATTCTTTATCATCACAAAAAGAGCTGCTATAAATTTTTTTGTACATATAAGTCCTTTCCCCTCTTTTCTTTGATCTTTTTGGGATATAGACCTATTAGTAGTATTGCTGGGTCATAGGGTATGCCCAGTTTTATTGCCCTTTGGACATAGTTCCAAATTGTTCTCCAGAATGGATGGACCAGTTCACAACTCCACTAACAGTGCATTCATTATTGTCCCAGTTTTTCCATATCTCCTCCAGTTTTTGTCATTTCCCTTTTCTATCAAGTTAGCCAATATCATAGGTATGAGGTAGTAGTTCAGAGTTGTTTTAATTTGTATTTCTCTGATCAATAATGATTTACAGTATGTTTTCATGTGACTACTTCATGTGACTTTCATGATTTCTTTTTCTGAAAACTGCATGTTAACATCCTTTGATAATTTATCGATTAGGTAATGACTTTTTTTTTTTAATAAATTTGTCTCACTTCTTTATATATTTGAGAAATGAGGCCTTTATTAGAAAAACTTGCTGTAAATTCCCACCTACCCCCTGCTCCTCAATTTCCTGCTTTCCTTCCAATTTTGGCTGCATTATTTGGGTGCTAAACCTTTTTCATTTCATATCATCAAAATTATCCATTTTACCTCCCATGATATTCTCTGTCTCTTATTTCATCATAAACTCTTCTCTTGTCCATAGATTTGACAGGTAAGATTTTCCATGCTCCCTTAATTTGCTTGTGATATCATCCTTTATGTCCAGATCACATACCCATTTTGACCTTATCTTGGTATACAGTGGGAGATGATGATCTCTGTTTAGTTTCTGCGAAGCTGTTCTCTGGTTTTCCCAGCAATTTTTGTCAAATAGTGAGTTCTTGCCCCCCAAAGCTTGGATCTTTGGGTTTATCAAACACTAGATTATTATGGTCATTTATTACCATTTGTTGTGTACCTAATCTACTCCACTGAGCTACCACTCTATTTCTTAGCTAATACTAGATTGTTTTGGCGATTACTGCTTTACAATACAGTTTGAGACCCAGTACAACTAGGCTACCTTCCTTCACATTTTTTTTTTATTTCTTTGATACTTTTGACCTTTTCTTCTTCCAGATGAACTTTACTATTTTTTCTAACTCTATAAAATAATTCTTTGGTAGTTTGATTTGTATGGCACTGAATAAGCAAATTAACTTAGATAGAATTGTAATTTTTATTATATTGGGTTGGCCTACCCATGGGCAATGAAAATTTTTCCCAGGTGTTTATATATGTCTTTATGTGAAAAGTGTTTTTAATTGTGTTTACATAGTCCCCGGGTTTGTCTTGGCAGGTAGATTCCCAAATATTTAAATTGTCTGCAGTTATTTTAAATGAAATTTTTCTTTCTATATCTTCCCGCTGGGTTTTGTTGGTAACATATAGAAATGCTGATGATTTGTGTGAGCTTATTTTATATCCTGCAGTTTTGTTAAAGTTGTTAATTGTTTCAAGTAGTTTTTAAATTGATTCTCTAAGTACACCACTATGTCACTTGTAAAGAGTGATAATTTTGTTTCCTCGTTGCAATTTTTATTCTTTCAATTTCTTTTTCTTGTCTTATTGCAATAGCTAGCATTTCTAATGCCACATTGAATAATAATGTTGATAATGGACATCCTTACTTGACCCCTGATCTTGTTGGGAAGACTTCTTGCTTTATCTCCATTATAGATAATGCTTGGTCTTGGTTTTAGATAAATACTTCTTTTTATTTTAAGAAAGACTAAATTTATTTCTCTGCTTTCTAGTGCCTTTTTTTTCTTAAATATCAATGGGTGTTGTATTTTGTCAAAAACATTTTCTGCATCTTTTGATATAATTATATGATTTTTGCTGTTTTTGCTACTGACATGGTCAATTATGCTTATGGTTTTCCTAAAATTGAACCAACCCTGTATTCCTGGTATAAATCTCACTGGTCATGGTGCATGTTCTTTGTGATGTCTTGCTGTAATCTCCTTGCTAGTATTTTATTTAAATTTTTTTCATAAATATTCATTAGGGAAATTGGTTTAGTTTCCTTTCTTTGTTTTTGCTCTCCTTGGTTTAGGTATTAAAACCATATTTGTGTCATAGTAGGAAGTAATTAGGACTCCTATTTTTTTCCCAAAAAGTTCATCTAGTATTGGGATTAATTGTTCCTGAAATGTTCGGTAGAATTCTCTTGTAAATTCATGAAGATCCAATTTCTAAGGAGCACTTTAACAATATAAACTCTCATTGTTCTCCCAAAATTCAACCTACCCCTGAAACCAAGAGGAGGCATCTAATCTTTGTTAGTCCCTGTGTGATCTTGGGCTATCAATCATGCATTTATTAAGCACCTACTGTGTGTCAAGGATTGTGCTAGGTGCTGGAAATAAAAAGACAAAAATGAAACAGTCTCTTGCCTTCCTGGAGTCTTCATTCTAACAATGGAAACATGTACATATAGGTATAAGCTATATTATAAAGACAATCAACTTTGAAAGTCTTTAGTAACCCTGCTCAACACAACCAGCTGTGATTCCAGAGGATTCATGGTAAAACATATTATTCATCTCAGATTGAGAAACACACATGCACACACATATATACATGTACAAACATACATACATGTGCACAATACACATAAACAATATGTATATATGCACAAACATGTATAGTTGAGCAAAAATATACGCATATATATGTGTATACATATGTACACACACACACACACACACACACACACACACATATATATATATTGGATGTGCCCAACATGGGAATTTGTTTTGCTCGACTATGCATGTTTATAATGAAGAATTTTATTTTTCTTTCTTTCTCAAAGAGGGGGTAGAGGGGGTTATCCAATTAAAATACCCACACACACAATGCATATAAAACAAGTACAAGGTAACCTAAGTGGGAAAGGCAGTAGCAGCCAGAGGAATCAGGAAAGACCTCATGGCAAGAAACTTAACTCTGAACTTCATCCTTTTCATATAAAATCAGGGAGTCAGACTAGACTAGATAACCTCTGAGGTCCCTTCTACCTATGATCCTGTGGACTTGGTATGGTGTAGTGGGTATCAAACTATGGGTGGAGTACTTCTGGGGGGCCTTTGGAGTTATCTTAAGGGGTTTTCTCCAAGTGAAACGTGTTACCATTTTTCAAATGTGTGTAGATGCTGTTTTGATTAATAAAAGGCAAGCTCATTTACAAACTTTACTGAATTCATAGCAGCTTTTTGCCATTATTAATTTTCCCAGTCAAAAATACTAATAGTACAGGTCTAATTGTACAGTTCTGAGAATTTTTTTTTGAAGTTAAAAAGGGTCCTTATACTTAAAAAGGTTAGGACCCACTTGTGTAATGGAAATAGCACTAAATTTAGAGTCTGAAGAGTTGGGTTTGGATCCAAGTTTTGGTACTTACTTCCCATATAAACCCTGGGCAAAGCACTTAACCTCCTTCCTCTGTGGTGTCAAAGGTCAAATTCTGTGAGCTAAATGTTGAGTCATTAGATGTTAGACTTAGGAGGGGAAGAAGAGAAAACCTTCATTCTGGTTTGTTTCCATAAATTGAGTCACTTGAGCTCTAGAGGTGAGTGTGTGTAGAGAAGGCTAATGGTCACAAAAGGGACTTGGTTGAGAGAGTGGGGAGGATTTAACTCAAATCATCCAAATCCTTCCGAAGGAGTTCCAAAGTACCATCTTCCTGAGGGCAAATGCTACCTCATTTGGAGATAGAATTTTTATACCACTGGAACTTGTCCAGTTCCTTGTCCTGAAGTTTCCCCTCACCTAAAGTGGTGGAACCATAATCATGGGAACTGGCATCCTGCTTGGTTTATTGACCACATTCTCCAGGAGAGAACTTGTTCACCTGCCATCAGTCAGATTCCATATACTGCCAGCAAAGAAGGATGAGTAAATACCCCACCCTCCATAGACCAGAGTTGATCAGTAAAATGGAATGAAATCCTGTTACTGAAACATAGTAGGACTGAGGGCTAGAGCTCTCCTCAAGCTATTATTTGGGAAATGCTCTCATTTTGACTTGCCTCAGTTTCCCTCCTTGTCATAAAAGAGACCATTTTCTTGTGGGGAAGGGGGAAACAGTTTGCTCCCTCCTCCATAAGGCCGATTAATAAATTGCTTTGAAAACGGTTACTTTCCCTTTGAGGATCATGTTATAAAGATACTGTTTTGGGACTCAAGAAGAAGCCTATAAAAACCCAGTAAGGGTGGGGGCTGGGAGGTGGGCTGCTCTGTTCCTGCTGCTTCTAATAGCTTTAGGGCCAGCTAGCGAACTGCCCTGTTTATCACACACCTCCTCTCTTTTACTCTTTCCTCCCAACTTCTCTTAAAAGCTCCTTTGAAGTGAACCAATTACTTTTAAGTGCAATCAGCCCAAGATAACCCTAAGCCCTCTGACCCTGGATCCAGGAATTTCTTACCCCTGACCCCCTCCCAAATAAGACAAATCTGATCAAACTGGATTCTCTGGTAGTGATGCTGATGAACCCTCATGAGGCAGCCTGGGTGCTTTCAGTACAAATATGGAGATGTTTCCTAGGACAATCAGTCCCGAGGGAGAAAGAAACAAGTTCCCAAAAGGAATAATTAGAGCAAGATTAAAAACACAATCTGGCTGAACACTCCCGCTTGGGAAGAGGAGGAGGACTGGGGGTTGGGAAGGATTGGATTAGAATCACTAGCCATTAGGTGAAGATTTCCTAATGCCCTAGTGAATCTCTGGTGGGAGAGGCAGGAAGGAAAAGGCCCATTTCACTAGAGGACAGAGTGAAGGGTCAGCAATAGTTTGGAAATCCCCAAAGTCATGGAATCTCTGGGAACTGTAGAACAGGTGTCCGAGAGCTCAACAGAAGTATTCCTCATTTTAAGGCTTTTCTATTAATCAAGGGCTTGGGTCTAAACATGTATTTCTTGGAGGCAGAAGCAGGCAGCATCCTATTTTGTGAATCTGAGGCTCTGGGATACCATAGGACTTAGAGGATCCTTGGTTTAGAATTGAAAGGGACTTTAGAAATAATCTAGACCAACCCCCTCATCTGACATTAGGAAACTGGGGCCCAGAGAGATTCACCCAAGATCAACCAGTAGGCAAGTAGCAGGGCCTCCATTAGACTCCAGTCAATCAAAAAACATTTTAAAATGCCTATGGCATGCCAGGTGCCTTTTTGATGACAAATTCCATGCTCTTTTCACTTTGTGGTGACTCACTCAGGGTCACCAGCAGGGCAATTTGCCCTTCTGAGTCTCCAACCTATTGCTGAACTCTTGTAAGGAGAGTTGTGATGATCCGTGACTAGACACAAGAATGATGCAGACGAGGTAGAAAGTGATTGACATGGCTGTGCTTCCCTGTGGCAGCACCAAAAAGCCAGCATGGCATGCTGAACCTGAAGTCAAGAAGACCTGGGTTTAAATTCTACCTTTACTATTTTCTAGCTATATTTATCTCTAATAATTATTAGCTATATTTACCTCTAATATTTACTAGCTATATTTATCTCTAATGTTTACAAGTATACCCCAGTCATATAGAACCAGGTGCGTGAGTCAGTGTCTTGTTTTCTTCATCCCTAAAATGGGGATAAGGATACCTATTATACTTATGTCACATTTTAAGTGCTAAGTGAGATAATACATATAAAGCATTTTGTGCAATTTAAGACACTGTATACAAGTATTAGTTATTATCAGGGCCTTATATAGATTGTACATATAATGTATAGGTTAACCATACATATGGCTATACCTTTTCAAAGGTAATAGCCTTTGTCAGACCATGTACTCTTATTTGGGAGAAAGGGAAATATGGTCACTATAGTAATATATCTAGGGGATGGGGTTGTGCTGCCTTTGGGAGATCCCTAAAAACTATGCTGGGGAATCCTCTGAGCATTGAATTTTCCCTGAAGGAGATTCCATGCATTGAGACTGATGATAAGGAAGAAAATGGTAGAGGCAAAGTAGACTTAATCATGTCCCTCTTGGGCAAGGTCTTAGTCATTCCCTCTTGGCCTTCTTAGACTAAAAAACTAGGTCATTCAAAGTAGTCTTTCAATAATATGTCATTGAGAAGCTTATTGACCTCCACATGATCAGGTTTCCTGCTCTAGGCATTTGGGTTTTGAACCTGACCTTGGAAGTCTATCTCCTTGAACTCATCATAGGTTGTATCATCATCATAGATCTTGGCATTTCCCTTGCCCCTACTCCAGCTCTAGGCAGCCCTGACCTCTGCACACCCCCATCTGAGAGGATCTAAGTCCTTTAATGTTAGTGAGGTCCTGGTTCTTCTCCTGTCCTCTATTAGAATAAAAGTTCAATGGGACCAGGATCTGTGCCAGATCTATTTCTAGGTTCTCAGTGCTTAGTTTTAGCACAGGACCTTGAATATTGTAGACCCTTAATAATCCCCAAGGATCATATATAGACAGAGGGCACAGTTGTGACTTGAATAGGATGGAATGATTATCTAAAAAAATTAAGTCAAGGGATGAGAAAGGAATGTACTGGGAGAAAGGGAAAGGGAGGGGTAGAATGGGGGTAAATTATATGACATAAAAGAGGCACAAAAGAGCTTTTAATGGTGGAGGGGAATGTAGAGGAGGTGGAGGAGGGAGCATGTGAACCTTACTCTCATAGGAATTGGCTCAAAGAGGGAATAACATAGACACTTAGTTGGCTATAGAAATCTATCTTGTCATACAGGAAAATAAGAGGGGAAGGGGATAAGAGAAGGGGGGAGCTGCTAGAAGGGAGGGCAGATTGGGGGAGGTAAAAGTCAGAAGCAAAATATTTTTGAGAATGGATAGCATGAAAGGAGAGAGTAGAATAAACAGGGAGAAAATAGGATGGAGGGAAATATGTAGTAATCATAACTGTGAAAAAAAAGTTACAGCAAATTTTTCTGATGAAGACTTCATCTCTCAAGTATATAGAGAAATGAGTCAAATTTATAGAAATGAGTCATTTCTCAATTCATAAGCAATCAAAGGGTATGAACAAGAAGTCTTCAGATGAATAATAGAAGTTATCTGTAGTTATAGGAGAAGATTCTCTAAATCACTACTGATTAGGGAAATATAAATTAAACAACTCTGAACTACCACCCCATACCTATCAGATTGACTAATATGACAGAAAAGGAAAATGACAAATGGAGGGGAAGTGGCAAAACTGACATACTAATGTACTTTGTTGAAGTTGTATACTGGTTCAACCATTCTGTAGAGCAATTTGGAACTTTGCCAAAGAGCTATAAAACCATGCACACACTTTGACCAAGCAATACCACTACTCCCTCTGTGTCCCAAAGAGATAGAAAACAAAAAATATCTACAAAAATATTTATAGCAAAGAACTGGAAATTGAAGGGATGCCCATCGATTGGAGACTGTCTGAACAACTTATTGCCTATGATTGTGATGGAATACTGTTGTATTGAGATGACAAGCAGGATGTTCTCAGAAAACCCTGGAAAGAATAATCCCTAAGGATCTGACCAGGCAGAAACCACAGAACCTTTCGGGAAACGATGCCAAACGCAAAAGAAAAAGGACTGGTCAGTGAGGACTTAGAGCCGCATATCCATCCCTCCCAACACTCCCCACCATCACTGAGGCAAAGCTCCTTCTTCTTCCAGCTTGGCATGTTTCCCTTTGGAGATTTCTCAGCCTTTTGGCCCCTTAAGTTTTGCCCATCTTGACTAGCTCTCACCTGCTGACAGATGTTCAGTCATGAACTGTGGGGGAGAGACAAGACATGAAGTGATTGACCATTGCTTACATTCCTCTAAGGATGACTCCAAATGTATTCAATCAGTCGACAAGGGTTTATTCAGCTGCTATTATATGCCAGGCACTGCTAGGTTTTAGGGAGACAAAAACAAAAGTGAAATATTTCATGCCATCAAGAAGCTTGCCTTATATTGGGGAAGACAACATGTGTACAGTTAGGTACATACTAAAAAATATAAGGTGCTTTTCTTTTGTGGGGAGGAAGAACATTAGCAGCTTTGGAGGGGGAAAGGGGAGAGAATCAGGAAAGGCTTTAAGTACAATGAGTATAAGATACAGCCTTTCCTTCAAGGCATTTGTAATTCACTTCCTACTTGGGCTGTTATTTCCAATATGAAAAATAATTTAATCCCAGTGAGAAGATGGAAAGCAGGGGCAGCAGGAATCAGGAAGACCCAAGTTCAAATCAGCCTCACTTACCAGCTGTGTGACCCTGGGCAAGTCACTTAACCCTGTTGGCCTCAGTCTCCTCATCTCTGAAATGAACTGGAGAAGGAAATGGCAAACCACTCCATTATCTCTGCCAAGAAAACCCCAAATGGGGTCATGAAGAGTTGGACATGACTGAAATGACTGAACAACAACAATCACAACGAGAAGATGGAAATCAATATGAGGAAAAGGAGCCTGAAAGCTCCAAATTAGTAACTGTGCTTTGGGGAGAGACTGAAGGGGAAATCCAGAAATGCTCCCTGTGAGGAGACCCCAAAGCAGCTGCTGAACCCTAATGTTGGGGGATAGCAGGGACTTCTTTGACTTAATCTGAAGGTGGGTTGGGCAGGAGCAGGTATAGAAGTAGGAGACAGGGGGTAGCTAGGTGGTGCAGTGAATAGAGCACCGGCCCCAGGGCGGTGGAGAACCTGAGTTCAAATCCAACCTCAGACACTTAACACAAAAACTGGCCATGTGACCTTGAGTGAGTCACAACCCCAATTGCCCCTCCAAAAAGGAAAAAAAAAAGAAGCAGGAGACAGAAGGAGGCAGGCAAGGGCAGTGGAAAGAGTGCTGTGTTTGCAGCCATAGCTTTTGGGCTTAAATCTCTGATTTGCCACTTTTACCTGTAGGATGCTCTTTGGGTCTCCGTTTCCTCATCTGTAAAATGGAGGGGGGGAGGGGATTTGGACTAAGTGGACTACAAAACTCCTTGGAGCTTTAAATCTGTGACCTTCTCACCTATGAAGGCTCTTGATCTCTGAGGCTTGGAAAGCTAGGCTGGGGGAGGGGTGATGGGTCTGGGCTCATGGAAGCTATTTCCAAGCTCTGCATTAAGCTAATCAGACCTGTCTTTGGGGCCCTGTAATCTCCAGCTGGCATCTGTAGGGGGTGGAGACGGTCCCCAGTCTGATAAAATCAGTGTTCATTTTTGTTTCTCAAAGCTCCAAGAGTCTTTGGCTGTGTAGAATGAAACCTGTGTCATAGGAACAGCATTTTAGATTTGGCAGAGGCCTTGGAGCTTTAGTTTAATGCTGTTATTTTCTAGATTATTTCTGAAGGCCTCAGTTCTAAGCCTATGATCACAGGAAACAGAGGGGTATAATAACAATAATAGATGGCATTTACATGGCACTCATTTTGGGCCAGGTACTGTTCTAGGCACTTTGCAAACATCTCATTTGATCCTCACAACAACCCTGGGAGGTAGGTGCTATTATTACTCCCATTTTACAAAAGAGGAAACTGAGGCAAATAGAAGTTAGTGACTTGCCCAGGGTCATACTGCTAGTGAGTATCTGAGGCTAGATTTGAACTCAAGTCTTCATGACTGCAGGCCCAGCATTCTCTATCCACTGTACTGCTTAGCTGTCTCTAAGTTAAATGACTTGTCCATGATCACATAGTTATTTGGAGGCAGAGTTTGGATTTGGACTCAGGGTTTAATTCCTAGTCCAATGTTCTTTCATTAATTCATTGTGTGTATGTGTGTGTGCTTTCTATTTTGTTAATCTCTTTTTCAATTTAAATGATTTCTATTTTGGCACTTAATTGGAGGGGGAGGAGGTAATTTATTGAGCCAGTGCTCTTTTCTGGACACCATGGTGCAAGGCTTTACAGGTGAATTCTGTTGCCATATATGTGGAAATGTCGATATTTTAGCTGCATTTTAAGAGAACAGTTCAAAGCAAGGGATTGTAACCCCGAATTTTCCTCCTTTAGCCTGTCTCCTTGGAGGAGTCAGGGATGAAATAAACTGATCTCTGGTCTAGGAACCTTGAGGATTGAAGGAGCTTCTCAATACTGGTTAAATAAATGTGTATGTGTTCCAGGGGAAAGTATGTGTGTAGGTGTTTAAAAGAGGCAGAAAACCATAGATTTAGAACTGGAAGGGGTCTTGGGGGCCACTGAGTCCAATTGACTCATTTTATACACAAGGAGACTGAGGGCCAGAGAGGTGACCCAGGGTGACCCAGCTATGGCAGGATTTGAATTCTGACTTTCCTGACTTACTTTGGTACTGCCGCCTGGTGCTGGAGCTATTTATGAATAAAACAACGTGGTTAGGGGACGGGCAAAAACGGGGGGGCTATTTGTGAAGGGGAGGTAGGAGAGAGGATTGGGATCTAAAGATATTGAGAAAAGGAAGCCTTCTTGGCTGTTTGACAAAAGGGAGGGGAAATTGATGGGCAAAGTTTGCAAAGGAATGAGACAGCCATTTGAATGGAGCGTGAGATGGTACCACATTTGCTTTATCTGTAATGGTCTGTCTCTGGTCCCTGCCTGAGAGCTCCCCTTTGGGGCAGAACTTGAGGGACGGCTGAGGGGTGATTGCTTAGCCTTCTTCCGGCACACTGTGGCCAGGAGGAGCAGGTACAAAGCATCTCCCTTCAGAGCTTGGTGAGAGAGTCAGCCTTCTTCATAGACTGAGAAATCCCCCAAATTCCCTCTGTGCCCTAGGAAGGGAGAAGCTAAGGGAGGGTTGGATAGGTGGGAGAGGTAGAAGGGAGGGAATGCTCTTTAGTTTTTCTAAATTTCCACATCTGTAAAATGGGGATAATAATCCCTGCCCCACCTTCTTCCTAATAAGGTTGTTGGGAGGATCAAGAGACAATGTATATGAAAGTACTTTAGTGCTATATAATGTTTAAAAAATTAGGATTAATAACATCAATAACACAGTAGATTGTTTTAGTGATGATAACAATTGTCCACTAAAATCCTAAAGACTCTTTGTGACATATGTGATGTTTAAAATTTTCAAGAGATAATTTCTGGGTAATTAATAGTGCTGGCATTCTATTTATAAAAGGAATGGTCATTTGGACATTTCTCTTGGACCAATGATGAATCCTGGAGGTGAGCATATAAACATATGCCCTTGGAAGGGTTTTTGTTCCTAAGGGTGGCAATCAACTCTGATTGGTTAACAACTGATGAGAGAATGAATATTATAATGAGAGGTGGACCTATTCTAACAAGGGGCTAGGGGGATGTGCATTTACTTCCAAATCACCCCCAATCTAGGGGAAATCTAGACAAAGGATCTATATCCCCCACCCGACCCTTAGTAGAACACCAGGTATGGGGAATGGTGAGTGGAGGATTGGGAGGGTTGGGGGGAGTGTTACCTTAGATTAAATTCTTTGTAAGGTTGGGTGGGGTAGCAATACCTAGATTGAGGAGAATGTTAATCCCACTCACCATCATCAATTCTGTCTTTTAGAGGCTGTGCCTTGAGCTGAGGGCTTTAGAAAAAGTGGTAGAACTCTGGATCTCCCCAAATCATTGGTCATTAATAATCATCTCTCACATGGTTTCTGAAAGTCTGTGTTCATAGGATGGTGAATCTGGAGCTTGGAGGGACCTTAGGAAGCATCAAGTCCAGCCCCCTCATTTTACAGATGAGGCAAATGACTTGCCCAAACCCACACAGGTGGTAGTAGGTATCAGTGCCGACATTGAACCAGGCGAATATAAGCTCTAGCCAGCTGGAAAAGCTTCCAGTTTCAGCTGAGCTGTCATAGGAGGCAATATGGCTCAGTGGGAAGAGAATTTTGTTTTGTTTTGGTTTTGCTTTTTTTGGAGGGGGGAAGGAAAGGAAATGGGGGTTAAGTGATTTGCCCAGGGTCACACGGCCAGTAAGTGTTAAGTGTCTGAGGCCGGATTTGAACTCAGGTCCTCCTGACTCCAGGGCTGGTACTCTATTCACTGTACCACCTAGCTGCCTCAGTGGAAGGCCTTTGAATGTAGAGTCAGAGCATCTGGAAAATGAGTTTTGGATTCCATTGTCTCTAAGTTACCTTCCAGCTTTAAATCCATGATGCTGTGATCCTATGACCGCAGGTTCAAATCCAGGACTGCCTGTGCAACTGGCCAATAACAGCCATAATAATAGTGAAAGGTAGCATTTACATAGTGCTTTAAGGTTTGCAAAATGCTTTACACATTCTCTCTCATTGGATCCTCACAAGAATCCTCTGAGTAGGTAGGTGCTGTTTTCATCCCCATTTTACTGATGAGGAAACTGAGGAAGACAGAGATTAAGTGATTTGCCCTGGGTTATAAAACTAGTAAATTTTTGAGGTAGGATTTGAACTCAGGTTGTCCTCAGTTCTATTAGTCATCCTTTCTGCCACGTTGATGCTGATGTCACTTCACCTTCTGGGCTTTTGTTTCCTCATCTGCAATATGAGGGTGTTGGGCTAACAGAGCCCTAGGGTTCCTTTGAACCAGCTGAATTTACATAAGCCCCACAAGACCAGGGTCTGTGCTAGACTTATCTTTGGGCTCTCGGTGCCACAGAAGTTTCTGGGCAATGATGTAAGAGGGGAAAGAAAGTTATGTTCAGTTGTTTCAGTCTTGTCTGGCTCTCTGTGACCCTATTTTGGAGTTTTTTGGGCAGATACTGGAGTGGTTTGCCACTTCCTTCTCCAAAGGGAAGCCTTAGGCTCACATATGCATACGGCACAACTCTCCCAAGCATCACCAAGGCAAAGTTCCTTCACCCTTCCATCTCTCCATGTTGCCCTCCATGCACCTTTCACCAAGCGAAGACTCTTTTGACCACAGAAACTTATAGACACTCTCCGTCTCCCAAGGTGTGGAGGGCCATTATAAGGGTCTGTGGAAGGAAATCCCCATCCTGATAAAATCACTGATCTTTTTGAAATATTGAAAAATATCAGTGGTGCTGTTGAATCCTTGCTGGCTGTCCAGAGAAGCGCTCCCCAAGTTTCTTGGACAGGTCCCTCTACACAGAGAGTTCTCAGGAAATGCTGTGGTTTCCTAGCTTTGATTTCTGGGAAGGGAAAAGGATGTCACAGAGGGATCTTGTAGAACTACAAGGCAAGAGGAACCATAAGGAAGATCTGGCTGGGGCTGAGCAGACAAGGGAAGCCCTCTCTCTTTGCACAGGATGAATTGCTGCTGTGGACATGATCTGGCATCCCCCAGTGCTGGAGCTCTACCTCCATCAGTCTGACCTTGGGCGCGGATTCTGATCTGGGCTATAACGCAGGCCCTTTGTAGATTCTTCTTCCCCTTCCTCCCCTCCTCTCCCAGTGATTTTCAGTCAGATACTAGACGCACCTTAGGTCGTTCCCTAACTCCATATTCCCTCAGGACTTACAAGTCAGCGTACCTGTGGTTTATTTCTTTACTCTCACCTCTGCTTGCTTTGTAGGTGCTCTTATATGATTTCATTTGTCCATAGAAGGAGCAGTATGGCATAGTAGACAATGCCCTGAATGGGAAGTCATGAAAGTCTGGGTTCAAATCCCACCAGTGGGACAATAAGCAATTTTTTTTAATGTCCTTGTACTTCAGTTTAAAAGGCTACATAAAAGTCACTTAATAATAAGGAAGATTTAGTGGCAGGGTTTAATAGCGTTTCCTTCTTGAAACAATAAAACACTCCTTATTAATCTGTGGTAGCAGGTAGGGTGCTAGACTTATAGTCAGGGGGACTTGGGTTCAAGTCCTGCCTCAGACACTTACTGGCTATTTGACCCTGCGCCAGTCACTTAATGTCTTCTGGCCTCAGTTTACCCATCTGTAAAATGAAGGAATTGGACTTGATGGCCTTATGTGATATTATGATGGTCACTTTCACGTTTAGCTCAATGTCCCCATGACCTTCCATTATGAGATGCATGTTTTTTTTTTTTGGGGGGGGGGGAATTGAGCAAAAGAGACAAAGTCCCCAACTGTGAAATCTTTGAGTACCAAGAGAATTTCCAGTGGAGATACGTCCTGTTTTAGTAGAGTTAGTTAGTTAGTTAGTCAGTCACTGAGGACCAAGCCATTTAATTCTGTATAGAAAGGCATGACAATACAGCGTAATATGCAGCAAGGGAAAAAGTAAGAAGGAAATTAGAAAATCATATCACTGAAGGGGAAAGGAGACAGAGCTCTTACTTAACTGGGCTGTGGATCCACCCTACTAAGGAGGGAGTGTGGCGCCACCTGCTGGAAGCAATGGAGTACTGTTTGTCCCCTGTCTTACATGGCTTTATTCGGTCCTTGCTTATTTAACACCATCCCAGGTCACTGTCTGTAAGTGCAGATGGGTGTAGCTGCTTGGGGCCCCTTTCATTGCTTATGAGCAACCTCAGCTCCTTCCCTATGGTCAGAGGCAAGGAGGTGGGAAGGGCTGGGCCAGGCCAGGCAGATCAGGGCAGGGCAGGAAACATTCCATGGACCCCTAAAAATAGTCTGGGAGGCAACCAGGAAGCAGAAGAATCAGAGCCCAAATGGGAAATGCCATCACAATGACAAAGAAGTCCAAGGCCAGAGCTGGGGGCAGCCAGAACCTTGAGAGCGGCCAATGCTACCTTCTTAATTATAGAAATACCCCCAGGGAAAGAATCACACAGGCAGTCTTCAGACTGAGTCCTGTCCTTGTCTATGAAGCTGGGGCCAGAGACTTCACTGATTAAAGGACAGACTCCATCTCCAAAAGGGAAGGGGGCATATACTTACTAATGGGGTTGGATGGGGAGAAACTGGGGTAACTGAAATTATCTAGTCCATGAAACTGAGGGAATTGAGGGCTTTCAGATTGTGAACCATCAACATAGGTTATAGGAAGGAGAAATAAAGTAGCAGCGTAGTCAGGGCAAATGATACTATTTGGGTCCCTTACCCTGATCCCTAACTATGCATCTATATTTTTTAGGATCATAAGAGATCTTACAGGTCATCTGGTCCAAAACCTTCATTTTACAGTTGAGGAAACTGTGGCCCAGTTTAAATAACTTGTCCAATGTCACACAGGTAGTGAGTGTCAGGGATAGGATCTTGAGATAATGTTCTTTTTACTAGTACCATGATTGGACTAAATTATTTCTAACATTCTATGCTCCTATGATTTCCTACACTGACTGATCGAGGTATCACTGTCAGAGCAAGCATCCCAGGCACTTAGAAAGGCCAGAGGAACTTTATAGTATACAACCACTGACTCTGTATACTATGTGGGCAGGTAAAATAACATCCAAGGCAGTCCCTAAAGGGAAAAGGTGTCCCTAAAATGGCAGCTTAGGGGGAATTGAAGAGCAGGGAGGAAATCTTGCGTTCTTCGTCTTGGTGGTGATGGTAGAGGGTGTGGCTGTGAGTGTGTTTTTAGGGAGATTTGTTAGCATCTTTTGGTGTTTCCCTGTCTTCTATTTGTTCCTGTGGCAGATCTCAACTCTTCCATTTCATCCCCACCCAGGGAAGAGGGCATATTTTCTTAAACAAGGGGAAGAAGTCACATCCCTTCCCGTCAGTCGAGGGGCCTCCACCTCAGTCTGGACCTGCACAGTCACACACACCCTTCTTTAAGAACCTTGTACCTGATTTCCTTTCTTGATAGCCCTAGGGCTGGCAAGGTCCTCCCTTTTTCTTTTCCCATCCCTATGATTTAGAACTTGCCTTCGGCTTAGAAAACCCCTCTCCCCTGCTACTTCTCCCCTTGCTCCCATCCCTATCCATCTCAGGATAGGCCTCTTCAGTCACCGTCCTTTGTTCCCCCGCCCCTGTGCCATTTGGATCTCTTCTTTTCTTAACAGACTCCACTCTATCTTGGATCGCTTCCTCTCACATTCCTTCCATTTTCTGGTGCTCACTGAAGCCTAGCTTTTCCTGTAAGATACTCAGATCTTGGTATCTTTTCCCAGACTTT
>NW_027185784.1:14315132-14336168 GCF_028583685.1 Petaurus breviceps papuanus
TTTCTTTCTTTCTTTCTTTCTTTCTTTCTTTCTTTCTTTCTTTCTTTTCTTTTTTTCCTTCCTTCCTTTCTTATTTTATTTTTTGCTTTTTGGAGGGGGGAAGGCAGAGCAATTGGGGTTAAGTGACTTTCCCAAGGTCACATGGCTAGTAAGTGTGTCAAATGTCTGAGGCTGGATTTGAACTCAGGTCCTCCTGGCCCCAGGGCCGGTGCTCTATTCACTGCACCTCCCCTCTTTCTTTCTTTTTAAATAAGTTATTATTGATGTCTTTTTTTGACATCACCATATTTACCTCATTATAATTTCCCTTCCTCTTCTCAGAGAGCCATGCATCTCCCTTCCCCAAAGAAAAGGAGTTGGCATACTCTCTACCATGAGCAACTGCCAGTGCCTCCTTCAGACTTTATCTCTTTGGTCACTCAGCAACTACCTTTGGTCCTTCAAAGAGGATTCCATCCTCTAAGCCTGTTCTCAGCTATTCACAAGCAGAGTGGGCTACCCAGAGATGAGGCAGGGTCCCCCTCCTTGGAGGTTTTCAAGCAAAGGCTGGGTGATGATTTCTCAGGCATATATCATGGAGGGGATTCTTTTTGGGTACTGGTTAGCTTAGCTGGGTTGCTTCTGATTCTTGAATTTTGTGATTCTGTTCTGATTCTTGTTGTTGTCGTCTAGGGGCCTCCAGGTCACTCTCTCTTTTTCCTAATAATTTAAGTATGTGCCTTGTAATTTTCTATGAGCATTATTGTCTTCTTACTGCCCCACCCTAATGATCATGGAACTTTTCCATGTAACACACAATTGAAACTTTCCACATGTGCTGTCTCCCTTATTAGAATAGGAGCTCCTTGAGAGTAGGGACTGTCTTATTTTTCTATCTGTATCCCCAGGACTTAGTACAGTACTCTGCACATAGTAGGTTCTTAATAAATGCTTCATTCATTCATTCATTTTTCTTCACCCCAACCTTTGCCCCATTTGAATATCCTGGGTCTCCCAGTTCCTCACGCTCATTTCCTTCAACTCTCACGACCTCTTTTTCAACCACTCATAAGAGTCTTCATAACTTGGGACCAACCAAACTAAATTTTCCTTGTGTGATTGAATTCCTAGCTATGTCTCTGTCTACAGAGAGAGAATTTGAAATTTGGTATAAAAAAAGAATGTTAAAAATAAAAAAAAATACCTGATAACTATATTTCATTATATTTGCTTTCCTTTATTATACTATATATTTAATTTTGTGCATTTAAAAATATGGTTCTGGGAAGGGGCCAGTCCATAAATATGTATTCAGCAACTACTCTGAACCAAGCACTGTGCTAGATTTTACCAACCAACCAAAGGGGTTCAAGACAAAATTTGGAACTATGCCCAAAAGGTAATCAAACTGTGCATTCCCTTTGACCCAGAAATAGCACTACTAGGTCTGGATCCCAAAGAGATCATAAAAGGGGAAAAGGACCCACATGTACAACAATATTTATAACAGTTCTTTTTCTGGTGGTCAAGAATTGGAAATTGAGGGGATGTTCATCAGCTGGGGAGTGAATGAAGGTAATGGAATGCTATTGTGGTATAAGAAATGATGAAAAGGCAGATTTTACAAAAAACTGGAAAGACTTACATGAACTGATGCTGAGCAAAGTGAGCAGAACCAGGGGAACATTGTACACAGTAACATCAACTCTGATAGCTTTAGCTCTTTTCACCAGTATATGATTTAAGACAGTTCCTAAAGACTCATGATGGCAAATGCTATCCACATCCAGAGAAAGAACTATGGAAAGAACTGCAGATTGAAGCATACCTTTTTTCACTTTTTTTTTTCTCATAATTTTTCCATTTTGTTTTGAGTCTTTTTTGACAGCATGACTAATGTGGAAATATGCTTAGCACAATTACTTGCCATCTTGTGGACAGGGGAGGAAAATTTGGAATAAAAATCTTATAAAAAATGAAAGTTGAAAACTAAAAAAAAAAAAGAAAGAAAATCAATAGAAAAGAATCTTTGCTCTAGAGCATTAAGTAGAAAGAGTACTTTTTTCACCTAAGAAAAAAGCCAGTCACATTCAGTTAGAGGCTTTTTGCTTTAGAAAAATCAATTAGGAATATGCCATTCTGATACAGTATAGCACAGTTTGACAATGTAGTAATAAGACCACTCCACTTGGAGTTGGGGGACTGTTATAGGAATGTAAATTTTTAAGATCTTCCCTGCCCCTAGGCCATTTGATAGGCTTAAGTGCACCTGGAGCCTGTGGTGGGAGGCTTGTTTTTCAGGAGATACTTTGTGATTGGGCAGTGGGTCAAGAGGGTTGTTACATTCTCTGACCCCATGAAGGCTATATAAACCCTGATGTGAGGCTTTGTTTTGGGGCTCACCTCGGAAGTGTTCTGTGATTTGACCAGATGGGGCAGCCGTTGAGAGGCCCCCAGCTTTAAAAACCCAGATGTTGATGCTTCCCTCTCTGGTAACTGTGACTAGGTATAGATGTAATAGTTGGACAGTTGGAGTCCTGTCTGCTTGATCTGTTTGTTTTTCTGTCTTCTTGTAATTTCCGCTTGTAACCTCTGTATACTCTGAAGTTTGGGGTGCTGAGTTTTTCCCCTAAACTAGGTAAATGATATGTTTGATTGATTAAAGCAAGATTGTTAACCCATTTTGAGTTGCTTTCCTTTAGAAAAGCAGATCTAAGAACCTGTGTTGGCAGCCACCCTGGGGATGCTGGGGTGCTTGCTGCAACAGGGACCTTGGCTCTCTAGTAGTCAGCTGTGTGACGCTAGGCAAGTCACTTAACTTCTCCGAGTCTCAATTTGTTCATCTGCAAAATTGGAATAATAGTTATGCTTGGGCATTATAAAAATATTCATTTCTTTAGTCCATTTCAAAAGTACTTGTGGTCTGCCCCCTTTAACAGTCAATGCTCTCTGACCTAAAGAGTTTTCAGCAGGTGAGGTATTGATATTTCTGATTTCTTTCAATTTATTATGTTAGGAAGGAAGCACTTTTCTAACCATGAGAAGCTATGTAACTTTGAATTATTATAGATAAATTTGAGGCCAGTGGAAGGCTTGTAACCTAAAAAAAAAGAGGGTAGTTCTTGCTCAGTGTCCTGGGTTATTGTATCTAGAGTTAAGGGCAGGGGAGCTTCCAGTCTTGCAAACTGAATCTACCCCATATGAGCTATGGCAGTTATGTGTTTTAGTGGGTAGAGACCTGGACTTGGGGTCAGGAAGAGCTGAGTTCAAATCCAGACTCATACTAACTACCTGTGTGACCCTGGTTAAGTTACTTAGCCTTTTTTTATCTCAATTTCCTCATCTGTCAAATGAATTGGAGAAGGAAATGACAAACCACTCTAGTATCTCTGCCAAGAAAATGCCAAATGGGGTCATGACAGGACTGAACAACAACTGGGTAGGGGTTTGCTAATTGGTGGGATCAGTCCATTTTGTCCACTTGCTTGTGAATTAGTCAAGTTAATGAGCACTTATTTAGGGCTATTATGTATCATGTACTGTGCCAGGCACCTTGGATAAAAAGAAAATAAAAAGCAGACTTGCCCTCAAGGAGCTCACAATCGAATAAAGGAGATGATATATAAACAACTATGTACTAAAGAGGTATATAGAGCATAAATTGGAGAAAATCTCAAAGGGAAGGCACTAGTATTAAGGAGATAGGGTGGGGTGGGGAAAAGCTTCTTGCAGAAGGTGAGAGTTTAGCTGAGTCTTGAAAAGTTGAGGAATGGCAGATACTTTTTTCTGGGCCTTAGTTTCCTCCTTTGTACAATGAGGAAGTTGGATTGGGTTAACTTCTAAGCTCCCTTTCAGAGAAGCTAGGTGGTGCGCTGGATAGATCAATAGGCATTGGAGTCAGGAGGACCTGTGTTCAAAATCAGCTTCACTCACTTACTAGCTGTGTGACCCTGGGTAAGTCACTTAACCCAGTTTGCCTCAGTTTCTCATCTGTAAAATGAGCTGGAGAAGGAAATGGCAAAGCACTTCAGCATCTTTGCCAAGAAAACCCTCCCAGATGGGGTCATGGAGTGTCAGACACGACTGAATAACAAGGAGCCTTCCAATCATAAGTTCTGTGATTTTAATTAAACAAACAAGATTCCTTTTGTCATTTTTCTTAGAACATTCAACTCATACCCCAATACAGGAATTCTTAACCTGGGGTCTGTGAACTTTTAAAAAATATTAAAAAAAATGACACAGCATATGTATCTTAGCATTACAATGATTTAAGAACACAAATAGTGGCTGCTTTATATCCTATGCATTAAGCACATTTTTTTTTCTTTTCTTTTTTGGAAGGGGGAAGGCAAGGCAACTGGGGTTAAGTGACTTGCCCAAGGTCACACAGCTAGTAAGTGTGCTAAGTGTCTGAGTCTGAATTTGAAGTCAGGTCCTCCTGAAGCCAGTTATGGTGCTCTATTCACTGTACCATCTAGCTGCCCCTAAACACATTTTTTTTTTCAACAAATACTCTTAAAATTTGTAAAGTTGTTTTAAAAAATTATTTTGATCCTTGTATTCCAATATAATGGGTTTTCTTTATAACCTATGTATTTTACTTTATACATTTATGCCTCCTCTCCTTTTCCCTCCCTTTTCCCCAGCCTCTCTTCTTTTCCCCCTTCACTCTGCTACCTGTGAGACTAGAGGTAAATTGCATAACTTCTCTGAATTTAGGTTTCCTAGAGGACAACTGAAGAGGTTGTCCTAAAAGGCTCTTGAGGCTAGCTTTCTAGGAGATTCTGGGATTTTATTCTGCAGTCTCTGCATTGCAGAAGAGTGTTTATGAATTCCTTCTCTTTGCTGTCTCAGCATTGCAGTTTCCTCTGTCTGCTAAAAACTAATCTGTGCCCAACTATTCATCTCAAAAAAAAAAATAAACACAGAAAGGCAACTGACTTATTAACTCAGCAACCAGCTGAGGTGACTTTGGAAAGGTAGAGGGGAAAGGTACTAATGAAAAGGTGTTTCATCGGACTTGATTTTACTCAGTTATAGAGGGGCAGAACTATACCTGGGGTGTGTGCACTTCTGTGTACCCTGGAACACTTTCAGTGTGGATATCCCACCCAGAGACAGGCTTCTAGTCTCTTTTGTCAGACTTCCAGAAGAGCCCCTGGGTGTGGTGGGGGAGCTGTTTCATAGGGGTCTCAAAGTGATCCCCAGTAGACCTTAGGAGAGTGAGGGATCAAACATTTCACATTATTCAGATAGGGTGGAAGTTTGCCTCTGGGAGTTTGCTTCCTTGGAGACAAGAACTTCTGAACTGTCAGATTCCTCCAGGTTGCTTCTGTGTTTGTTTTTGCCTTTTCCTTTTGTCTAAAGGTATATTGGGCCCAAATGAGGAGGGGGCCTAGAACAGTCTTCTTTTTTGCCACTTTATTTCCTTTTAGTTTTTCAGTTTGACTTTGCTTCGAGACAGCTCAGAGCTGAAAGGGACTTCAGAGGCCATCTAGTTTGATCAGAAGCCTTTTAGGGTTCAATGCACTGTGCTAGACCTGGGATTCCAATGCCAATAATCACTTTGCATCCTATCCTCAAGGAGTTTACTTTTTACTAGAGGTTACCACAAGTACACAGATGAATAAATAGAAGATAATTTTAGGAGAGAGAAAACAAGTAGGACAATTATTATTAGCCTGAGGTCTGTGAACTTGTTTTTAAGAACATTTTGAAAACTGTATTTCAATAGAATTGATTTTCTTTGTGATTCCATGTATTTTTATGCATTAAAATTACTCTGAAAATGGGTCCATGAGCTTCTCTAAACTGTCAAAGAAATCCATAATGCAAAAAATGTCTAGAATCCTTGATCTACGGGAATTCAAGACAAGTTTCATATAATGAGTAATTCACGTAGGAGCTGAGCTTTGACAGATACTAGGGGTTCTAAAAGGCAGAAAGGAGGACACAGTATATTCCAGGCCATTATATAGTGGCATTCCAGGTACAGAGTTAGGTATCAGCCAGGCCTTGGAACATGTCTGGTACTTGAACCCGGGATTAAGAAAACACTTTGCAGGGTAGATTCTACATGGACATGGTTGAATTTGAGTCAAACCTCTTTGCAAATGAATCTTATTTATGGAACTTATTTAGCCCCAACGTCTCCAAAGATAGACTGCTCAGATCTTACAGGAATCCATACCTGTTCAGAGAAAACTCCTGGTGCCAGCTGGTGTCTCTCTGAGATCTGGGAGGATCCCTGGGCCAAGAGAAACCAAGTGGAGAAGCTACGATGACTTTACGGCTTTCTGGAGACTATTAACTCCTCTATTTATCCTTCAACGAAGTCTTTGTAGGCAGACCAAGCAGGAGTACGTTTCTTGCGTCAGAAGATAGGAATTCTTTGATCCCAGTAGCTCAGATCAAGAAGCCCATGTTCTACTATTCCAAGTTCAGTGTGCCATGTTAATTTGACTTGAAAATCAAGAGACCGTGGGTCTAGTCCCAGTTCTGCCACTAACTAGTTATGGGGCTTTGAACAAGCCACAGCCTTTCAACACTTGTACTTGATTACTAAGCTACCTTTCCAGGGATCTTCTATGGTGATGGTGATATGCTTGCCTTGCTCAGTCCTTCCTTCACCCTCTTATTGGCTTCCCCTGGGTATATATACTGAAGTCCTAAGACTCTGTGAACAGGAATAAAAGTCTTATTTTCTTATATTGAGCAATAAAAACTCATGGACTCAATGGATACCATTTTCTGCTTCCTTCTCTCTCTTTTTTTATTTCATTAGTATTTTTGTCAAAAAAATATTAAAGAGGTCAGGGACCTTGGAGATGATCCAGCTCAAATCTATATTTTGCTTTTTTAAATAAAAAACATTGCTGTTCTTTTGTTTTTATAGACCTATCATTCCCCAAAGACTTCCCTTTCACTGTAACACCCCTGCCACCAATAGACCCCTCCCTTGTAATGACTATATTTAGGGGACAGGAAAGGGACTAGTTCCATGCTTTCATTGGTCTAAAGCCCTCCCTGGATAAGTGACCTTCCTTGAGGAGGGCAGGAGATCATCCCCTATGCAATTTATAATCTTAGAGAGTTGCTGCAGAGTATTGAGAAACTAATGATTTTCTCAGGGCCATACATGTCTATGTCAGGGGTGGAACTTGATCCAAATTCTTCCTAGTTCCAGGATTGGTGCTCTAGCCACTAAACCACACTGACTATAAGTACATCTAAGTAAAACAAATCAATCCACTGGTAGCCAAAAAATGAATGCCTAACACTTCTGCTGAGACATATCCCTCCATTTTATTTTTTTGAAAGCAATTGGGGTTAAGTAACTTGCTCAAGGTTACATGGCCAGTTATTATTTCTGGGTGTGGTGCTGAGTATCTGAGCCCAGATTTGATCCAGGTCATCCCGACACTGGAGCCGGTGCTCTTACTCGCTGAGCCACCTGGCTGCCCCTAAGCAATTGGGGTTAAGTAACTTGCTCAAGGTTACACAGCCAGGTGTTTCGGGGTGGGTGCTAAGTGTCTGAGCCCGGGATTCGATCTCCAGGTCTTCTCAACACTGGAGCCGGTGCTCTCACTCGCTGTGCCACCTGGCCGCCCCATATCCCTCCATTTTAGATAAGGAAAATGAAGCCCGGAGATGTTAGGTAATTTGACCAAGGTTAGTTAAACTCAGTAATGAACTGGTTAATGTTTTGCAACCAGCTGTCTGAAAAAAAAAATGTGCATGACACACTTTTAAGTTTAACCTGCACTATTTATTAACATTTTCTCTTATTTTACTTACTTGATTTTTAGTTTTCAACATTCACTTCCATAAGATTTAAATTTTCTCTGCCTCCCTCCCTCTGCTCTCCTCAAGATGATGTGCAACCTGATGTAGGCACTACATATACATTCTTATTAAAAGTATTTTCACGTTAGTTATGTTGTATAGAAGAATTTGAATGAATAAAAGGAACTACGAGAAGGAAAAAAACAAAACAAAACAAAAAAGAGAGCAAATAGTATGCTTCGATCTGCTTTCGGACTCTATGTTTCTTTCTCTCGATGTGAATGGAACTTTCCATCATGAGTCTTTTGCAGTTGTTTTAGGTCCTTGCATTGCTGAGAAGAGCTAAGTCTATCAAAGTCAGTCATCACACAATGTGGCTGTTACTGTGTACAATGTTGTCCTGGTTCTGTTCACTTTACTCAGCATCAGTTTATATAAGTCTTTCCAGGTTTTTCTGACATCCCCCTGCTCATCATTTCTTATAGCACAATAGTATTCCATTATATTCATATATTCTTGTTTAACCATTCTCCATTTGATGGGTTTCAATTTCCAGTTCTTGACCACCACAAAAGAACTGTTATACATATTTTTGTACATGTGGGTACCTTTCCCATTTTAATGATCTCTTTGGGATACAGCCCTAGAAGTGCTATTTCTGGGTCAAAGGATTCTCCATTCCTTTCTTAAGTATAGACAATCAACAAAGCAACAAGTCAAGCCCTGATTTGTAGAATTTGCTGATTTCCAAGATGTAAATACTAACAATGAAAACTTCACAATTGGCTCTGGGAGCTGTTTCCGCTGGCTATAGCACACACCTCACCTGGCCAGCTAGCAGCAGAACCAGAACTAGGATCCAGGTCTCCTGACTGAGTAGAGGGCTTTCTTTTTCATCACAATATTTCTTTTACACACAATTCATTTCTGAGACAGAGAACCTATTTCTAAGGCACAGAATTTCTCAACTTTAAAATCTTTGAGAAATCTCTGCAAGTTTCCCTGACCAAATAAGGAACAAAATCGAAGAAATAATTCATTTGATGATGACGGTGAAGCTGACAGTTAGAAAGGCAAGAGGAGGCACAAGAAATATCTCGAGATTGCCGCTAAAGGTCCCATCTTTCAGGGCATTACCATTGAATTGCAATGAAGGAATCATCTTCTTCCATTAGAAAAAAAACCCCAAACCCAAAAAAGAAAAACAGTCATTTGCTTTGCTTTTCCTACCTTTCTTTTTATAAGGCCACTGTCTTTTGTTGTCATGCTGGGCTTTGGGCTTTGTGGGTCAGGGGAATCAGATATGACATATGGGCTGGGAAAATGGGCAAGCAAAACTGACAGAAACCAAGAGTTCATAAATAAATGTTAAAGGACAGAGCAGGATGGGGTCCAGTGTCCATGCAAATAGTAAATGTCCAGTTGATCTAGAGAACTTTAAGGAAACAGAATTGTCAAATGACCATATAATCATAAGAACTCTTAATGGCAAAGAGGCTGATGGGAAGTGCAGTTTTTCTCAACTGGAAGGAGGGACTGAAGACTCACTAAGAAGGAAATCCAGCAATCCCTAGAAGCCTGAGGAACTTTTATGTTGGGATGGTCAGCAATGAAGAGATACCTCAGGACTAGAGGAGAAGGGGCCAAGGGAACAGAATGCATATGTGCTATCAGGAACAAAAGAAGGACCTTAATTCTAGGGCAGTTTGAACTTGGAAAGCCTTTGACCAATGCAATACCTAACCATGATTTCAGAGGATGGATGGATGATGAAGCATGCTATTGACATTGTGACAGAGAAGCAATGGGCTCAAGATGTAGAATGAGACAAATATTCTTGACTATGGATGATGCAGGAATTTGCTTTGCTTGTCTATGCATGTTTGTTACAGGGCTTTCTTTCTCTTTCCTTCCTCTCTCCTTCCCTCTTCCCCCCCCCTCTCATCATCCTTTTCTTCTTCCTTCTTTTTTTCCAAGTGGGATAGAGTGAGATGGCATGAGGGAGGATCACCAGGAAAAAAAAAAGAAAGGAAAAAAAGGGTCATTAAAGCATTTTAAGAAAATGCACTGAAGAGAGCAGAAGGCAAGAAGGAATTACAGTCAAGTAGGACAGTTTTGAAAGTTACATGCTAAATTTATTACATTCTTAAAAGGAAAATCAAGCCATATGTAATAGAGATTCAGAGTTTCATGTATAATCTTCTTTTTCTATTATACTTTCTCTCTGAAAATGCTTATTTTATGTAGTATTTGTGAAATTCAGAAGGAAAAATACTGAGGCTGTTTGCTGTCCTTCAGATGCCATTTTTCTCTCCTCACTCTGGAGAGAACTGATTCTCCATGAGCCTGGCCTGGAAGCTCCTACAAAGGGCTGGTTATCTGAGTAATGAGGAGAGGGAGGGTAAGTAGAGACATTTCCCTCGTAGTATCCACTCCCTCAGCAGGAATTGCCTTGCCCCCTTTACATAGCACTTTGTTCACAACATTCCTGTGAGTTAGTAACTGTTTAGTCATTTTTCAGTCACATCAGACTCTTTGTGACCCCATTTGGAGTTTTCTTGGCAAAGGTACTGAAGTGGTTTGCCATTTCCTTCTCCAGATCAATTTGCAGATAAGGAAACTGAGGCAAACAGGGTTAAGTGACTTGCCTATGGTCACACAACTAGTAAGTATCTGAGACCAGATGTGAACTCAGATCCTCCTGACTCCAGGCTCATTTCTCTATCCAATGAGTCATCTACCTGCATCACAGTCATTCACATCACCTTCCTATCCATTGGTTTCTTGTCTCTTGCCTACAGACACACCCATATCTCTCCCATCCTTAAAAGATCTCTCATTCATCTCTGTTTCTTCTTGTCTTTATCTGTCTTTCCCTTCTTCATTTAACTGCTTGGGAAAGTCATCTACACTTGGTATCTTCTCTTACTCTCCTTTCCCTCGATGATAATAAACCCTTTTCAGTCTAGTTTCCAGCCTTACCATTCAATGGAAACTCTTCTTTCCAGAGTCACCAATGGTCTTTTAACTGCCAGATCTAATGGCCTTTCAATCCTCTTCTTTCTCTCTTGATTTCTACTTCACAGGGTTGTGAGGAAAGGCTTTGTAAGCCTTCAAGAGTTATTTTATTATAAATTAATATTGTCATTGTTGTGATTATTCTACTCTTTGTATTAACCACAAGAGGTAAAACAGTGTAGTAGATAGAACACTGGTCTTGGAGTCCGTAAGACCTGTGTTCAAATCCTGCCTCAGGCACTTACTAGTTGGATGAACTGGAGCAAGTCACTGAACTTTCCTGTGCCTTAGTTTCCTCATCTGTAAAATGAAGAGGCTGGACTTAACCTCCGAGGTCTCGTCCAGATCCAGATCTAATGATCCTATGATCATTCCTAAGGCAAAGAACTCATTTCTAAGTATTGGCCTTCTTGGCTACACAATTTTTGATACTTTTTCTAAACTTATCTTCGAACTTATAACTTTGACTTATCTTAGAATTGCAGAATCACAGAACTGGAGGAAAACCTTTGATTTCATTAGAGCATGGAACTCGTAAGAAAATGCTGTCTCCCAGTGAAGATGGCAACTATTCTGTAAAGTATAATCCCAGGAAGTTGTCTTGAAGAAGAGAGTATGTCCTTTAGAGAGAATGAATTTTCTGTTTAAGATGATGAATCATTTTTAAAAATTTCACTTTTAAAAATGATGGCTATGTAAAGTGCAGCAAATATCCAAAGAACAGTGACTAGCCCTGTGATTTCATTGGTATAGGGAACTCCTGGGGGGGAGACTCAGACAAATGCCATCTCTTCAATGTAGGGTTTTAGAAAATTATTTAGAGTGCTGTAAATGGTTAAATGACTTGTCCAGGGTCACACAGATACTATGTGTCAGAGATGGGACTTGAATCTAGGCTAAAAGATAGTCTCCCTATCCGCAATGTACCTCAATTAAACAAAGATGATTTCTAACTGTCCTGCATTACTATTGCTAGCATTCAGTTCAAAAGCAAAAAGGATATCTTTTCTGTCATTAGTTAGGAAAAAAATTAATGTCTTGCCCTTATAATCTGTTCCTAATAATAGTAATTATCATTATCACTTCCAGATTAATCTTTCTTATGCCTAGACCTAGTCACATAACTCCTCTACTCAAAAATCCTCACTGGTTCCCTCTTGTCTATTAAGTCATCCTCAAACTTCTATGCTTGGCCTTCAGAATTTGACACAAGCTGACAGAGCCTTACCTTTTTAGCCTCATTTTATGCTATTCCCTTTAATGCATTGTAAGCAACAACTAACTGGACTGCTCACTGTCTTTGGTTTAAAATATCCTCATTCCTCTTCTTCACCTACTCATTCTTTAAAGTCCTCTTCAGATGCTACCTCCTCTAGGAAGCCTTTCTGAATCTCTGTCAGTAACAACTTCCTCTTTTGTAGGACAAGCCTGAAGCATATTTAAGGTTTAAAAATACAATAAGGGGCAGCTAGGTGGCACAGTGAATAGAGTACCACCCTGGTGTCAGGAGGACCTGAGTTCAAATCCAGTCTCAGACACTTGACACACTCACTTAGCTGTGTGACCTTGGGCAAGTCAGCTAACTCCAATTACCCTACCTTCCCCCTTCCAAAAAATTACAATAAGCAGTTACAGAAGAGAAAAACTGCAATTAAACCTTTTTTTTTTTTTTATTAAACAAGACATTAAGGGAATGAAATAAAAGAAATGTAAGGTTAAAATAATACTCAGCTCCTCCTGTAGAATTAGCATAGCCAAGAAAGCATTCGCCAGAGGACAGTAAGAGAAAAGAAGTTTTGAATATCATATCTCCATAGGCTGGGCCTTTTATATCTCAGGCAGCGAGGAAACAAAATGGCCTCTCTGCTTTTATATATATTTTTTAATTTTTAAAATTTAAAAATTGTACCTTATTATTTTAACATTCGTTTAAAAAATTTTTGAGTTACAAATTCTTTTCCTCGCTCTAGTCCCTCCCCCACCCATTGAAAAGGCAAAGAATATGATATTAATTATACATGTGAAATCATGCAGAAAACATTTCCATATTGGTCATGTTGCAAAAAAGCAAGAAAAATAAGGAAAGTGAAAAAAGTATATTTTTGCACTCAGAGTTCACAGTTTTTTCTCTGGAGCTTGATAGCATCTTTTATCATGAATCTTTCCAAATAATCTTGGATCATTATATTGATCAGAGTGGCTAAGTCTTTCACAGTTGACCATCCTAACAATATTGCTGTTTCTGTGTACAACATTGTCCTGCTTCTGCTCACTCTACTTTGCATCAGTCCATCTAAGTCTTCCCACACTTTTTCTGAAATCATCCTGCTTGTCTTTTTTTATAGCACAAGAGTGTTCCATCAGAATCATACCACAGCTTGTTTAAACATTCCCCAATTAATGGGCGTCTCCTCAATTTCTCATTCTTTGTCATCACAAAAAGGGCTGCCATAAATATTTTTTT
Source organism: Petaurus breviceps papuanus (assembly GCF_028583685.1). Lineage (NCBI taxonomy): Eukaryota > Metazoa > Chordata > Mammalia > Diprotodontia > Petauridae > Petaurus > Petaurus breviceps. The sequence goes on from NW_027185784.1 coordinate 14,328,382, forward strand.
TTACATATAGGTTCTTTCATTTTTCTGTGATCTCTTTGGGATACAGACCTACTGGTGGTATTGCTGGGTTCCCTGCTCTCTTGAAGGACCAACCAAACTTACATAAAAGAGGTGCTATGCCTACCAGGTCTTTGAGTAATACTTCATGCTGTGCCTCCGTGTTGCATTTATGTAATCTAATTGCTACATTATGTAATATAATTATCCACATTTGTGTTCATGGTGTAAACTCCACAGGGACGGAATTTTCTCATCTAAACTTTGTATCAATCTTCAAGCAGAGTGCTTCAAACAAAGTATCTGCTTAAAAAAATTTGTTGAATCCATTTCAGTAGGTAAAAACAGGTGTGTGAATGGTTCCCTATGCTTCTCTTTATAAAGCCATTGTGTTTGTCTTCCTGATTTGAAATATTACTCATTTCGGAGATAGAGAACCCCATCTCTAAGCTGTACTCTTTTTAATGAAAATGTTTCTGGTTTTGTTAATAGTAGTGTCAAGTGATTGTATGGTGAAAGGGGGATCCCCAAATCTCCATATGGCTTCTAAAGGTCTCATCGTTCTGTCCTGTAGTAGGGAGCACGAAGCCAAGTGCTGTATTAATTGACAGATATCAATGAATCCATTTGACTGGCAGGCAATGCAGAGCTCTATTCTCAAGTATCGTTCTTATCTCTTTGGAAAACCATTGTATTTGTTTCACTTCTGTGCTCATTTTAAAAGCAGAAAACCCATATTGAACACAGATTATTCTCAACTTTGCCATCTTTAAGAAAATATCTCCTTCTAGGTTTTCCTGCCCAGATTGGTTGGTGTGGGATGGGGTATGAAATTGCTAAAATGCTTCATGCTTTTATACTGGCAATGCTGAGGAATAGATTGGAGAAAGGAGCTGTGGAAAACATACCCTGGTACTGTTAAAGTGCTCATCTTTTAGCTACGACTTGGCTAGCTTTCACTGGAATAGTGCTAACACTTTAACTTTCTACATGGATTCAACAAATATTATTAAACACCTAATACGTGTGAAGTATTGTTCATAGGACCAGAGATTTAGGTCCCTTAGGAGCCATCTAGTCTAACTCCCTCATTCCAAATGCAGAAATGGAGGCCCAGGAAGACTGAGTAAGTAACTTACCCAAGGTCACATAGGGCACGATCATGAGGGGATAGTCTGAACCTAGCTGCTCCAATTTGAGTCTGATCTTCCCACTGTACTGGACTGCCTCTTGGGTGCTAGAAAAACAAAGACAAAAGGGAAACAGTCCTCGAGGAGCTACCTACAGGTATTACACACTCAGAGAAACCAAAACAAACTACGTGCAATGTAATTCATAGAGGGAGAGGGAGCTAACAAGATGGAGGATCAGAAAAGGTCTTGTGTTGGAGCTGGTACTTGACATGTATTTCGAAAGACATGAATGTGTGGAGGGAATATATTCCAACCTAGGTGATAAGTTATGCAGAGGTGGGAGATGGAATATTGCATACCACAAATAATAAGTTGTCCAGTTTGTGACATAGAAAAAATTTGTATGTGATCTGAAGAGTGCAAAATATTCTACTTCGTTTCATTTAGAACATGTTTGCTTTCATCACCTTCACCCTACCTGTACCTCATTCTTGGGACAATGTATCTATTGTTAAAACATAGGACTTCTCTACTTCAAAGTTAGAAAGTCATACCTGGTTTTAGTTTGGAGCAGATCTGCTCAAAATGAGGAATTATATGGCAGAAATATCTTCCTATGTCAATAACAAAAGCTTTGAATGATATACTCCTATGAAGGGCTGCAGAAAGCATTTAGAGATAATCTAGTCTCAATTTCCAATATTGACTTGGTGGCCATTTGGTTCCTTAATGACAAAGATCCTTATTTTCTGTATCTAAGAAAAAAAGTACCTGGAGATCTGATGGGTCCACGACTCCATTCCTTTGTCTTTATAAAACTAAGCTGTTTGTCTTCCTTCATTTACCTATGGATTGTTCTTGAGGCTGCAAACCCATATTTCAGGCTCAACATATTTCAGCAATTCATCTTCCAGTATTCTTGCATCAAATGAGACAAAAATCACGTCTTGATAATGACCGGGGTGAGAGTTAGAATGGTGGGGAAAGGTCCTTCCAGGAACATTCAGAGATTACTGAAAAAGATTTTTTTTTTCTTTTTCTTCACTGACTTGGCTAACATTCACCTGAATAGTGATAATTCTATCATTTTTCTGTACTCAGTGAAAATGCATGTGGAAATTTGATGCTTGTAGAGTTCCATACTGTTCTTTTTATAAAAATCATTGCATTTTTCTTTCTCCTTCAATTTGAGAGACCTGTGATTTCCTCTTTCTACCTGTGATGGGGAATGGTAATGAGGAACAGGAAGAATTTTAAAGAAGGGGGTAGAGAGTAGTGTGAGGAGGGTGAGATCACTGCAGCAGAATTATTTAGGAAGCAGAGAACCTATTTCTAAGGTACAGGCCTTTTCAACTTCAAAAGCTTTGAGAAATTTGTGTCTTCAAGCTTTCCTGACCAAATGGGGATTAAATTGTAGTAACCTTTCACCTTTTGATAATGGCAATGTTAAGCTGTACGATGGTGGGAGGAAGGTACAACATTACTGCTAAAGGTCTCATCTGCCTTTGCTGACTGGTTAATATTTGGTTGAATTGCAAAGACAGTATCATTTTTTCCACATTAAGCTTTAAAAAAGACAAGGAGAGTGACTTTATCCTGTTTATTTTCTGAAACTCTGTCTGTCTTCCTTTTCCCAATGACTCATTCTGGAGTCAGAGAATCTATTTCTAAGGTATGTACCTTGACCTCAGAATCTTCATTTTGAGAAATTTTCATCTTTAAATTTACCTGTATAAAAGAGAAGAAAACCTGGGGAAAATTTTACATTTTTTTTTAATGTTGGTGATACCGATTGATGCTGAGAGGACGTAGGGTTTAGTGGATACGGGGATGACCTTGGAGTTGGAAAAACCTAGATTAAAATCTTGCTTCTAATGCTTACTGGCTACACGACCATGAGCAAGGCATTGAACCCCTTAGTGCCCCCAGGAACTAAGACTTGAAGTTACCAATTAGATTTTGATCTGCCTTAGTGGTATGGGTTTTCCTACCAGGAGTTCACTCCATTGATGAAGTCTCAGAAATGGACCAAAAACCCCTGCAAAACAACCCAAACAAAATACAGTGGTGAATCACAGAGTGACTACAGGACACATTTGGAGCTCACTTCTAATGGTCTCATTCCTCTATGTTGATTTGGGGAGTATGTGATAGAATCATCATAATGGCACAATTTTCTTCCATTAGGAGAAAATGTGTACATAGCAACTTGTATAGTCTCTAATACTGTTACATTTACCTTCTTCTGTGTGTGACTTATTTCATAGGCAGAGAACCCATTTTTAAAATACAGACCTTGAATTCAAATCTTTGGGAGATCTCTCCCTCTCTCTATACTTTCCATTTCAGCATTTAGAATGGTGCCATAGAAAGAAGACTGGTCTTCTAATCCAGGCCTCTAAGTTGGCATGGCACCTAGGAGACAACGTGGTTCAGTGGAAGAAGGGCTGGATTTGGAATCAGAGGACCTGGGTTCAATTTTTGGCTCTTCTCCTTGCCACCATATGGCCTTGGGTAACCACTGGACCTCTTTGGGCTTCTGTAAAATAGGGGGCTGAACTAGCTACCCTCCTAAGCTTCCTTCTGGCTCTATGATCTCTCTGTCATTGACTTGGAGTGTCTTTTCCCCGACACCATCAGTTTTCTCATTTAGAATATGAAGCGTTTCAACTGGAGTATCTCGTAAGCTCCCTTAGAGCACTAAAATTTCATGAGTGTGATTCTCTTCAGCAGACATCCAGTGTGTGTTGTGGCTAATGATGGGGATTACAATCAAGGAAAACTTTCACCTTTTAAAATGGTGGTGATGGAAAGAGAGTGCAGGAATCATCAAGTTATTTCTGCTGAAGTCTTACCTTCCCTTACTGACTTGGTAAGCATTCTACTGAATAGAAATAAAGGTATCATTTCCCCCTATTAGGGGAAAAAGGGCATATGGAGATTTTATGTGGACCATGCTACATGACTTCCTCTTTCTAAAGCAGCTGCATTTGTCTCCTTTCTCCTACAGGTGATTCATTTCTGAGGTAGCGAACTCCCTCAGAATATTTTTAAGGCACAGAATGTGTCAAGTTCAAAATCTCTGAGCAATCCCTCTCTGCATTTTCCTGCCCAAATGGAGAGTGAAATTGCAAAAACATTTCACCTTTTGAGAATGGCAATTTTGAGCAATAGAATGGGGGAAAAGATCAATGAGGGGCATCCAGGCATTCTTGTGAAAGGTCTCTCCTGGCCCCGACTTCCTTTTGCATTTATTTGACTGTGAGCCAGTGTTCAGAAGTTGGAAAATTTTGACTCATAACGAGGAGCCAGAAGAGGGTTTTCTAGAGAGGCAAAAAGAAGAGTAATATTAGAATGGCCAAGAAAAGAAGTCCTTAAGGACATAGGCTGGTGAAAAAAGACGTCCAAATGTAAAGTGAGGGAGAAATAGCAGTTAGGTAGCCTTGGCTTGAATATCCTACCCCATCTGTTTCCTTAGTATCTTAATGAGTAAAATTGGGCAGGGAGTGGATAAAAGGCAGATTTCCAGCACGAAGAGCAGCTTCGTGAGGAAATAGAAAAGTAGGAGGAAAGTAGAGAGCACAGGTGGGAAAAGGAGCAAACCCAAAAGTTCTGGTCATAGAAAATGGTCATCCCAGTAGAGCAGGGTGGGGGAGTCTGGGATCAAGAGAGAGTGTAAAGTAGGGGGGCATATGAGTATGAAATATCAGAGAAAGGGTGAGGAGTCCTGAAAGGATGAGGTAGGTCATAGGAATCTGAGTCAAGTTGTGGGTCAAATAATAGAGTCAATTTAGCATCTGGGATGAAGAGCCCTATAGACTGAGGAACATTGGGTCAGACCCAGTTAAAGAAGCTGGTATAAAGGACACATAGGAAGAGAAGACCTTGATTCTAAGCCAGTCTCTGAGATAATTATATATTTCTTGCCAATGGTAGGATTAGGGTTCTAAATTGAGACATGGAAGGTTCTTTCAGTATCATCTAGTACATCCTTTCCACCCTCTTCCATTTTCAAGTCGATCCTGAGAGGTTAAGTGAACTGCCTATCATTGTTTAGTCAGTAATGGTAGAACCAGGATTTGGACCCAGGTTGAGTTTCAAACTGTGAATAGGGCTGAGCTTGCAGACAGAGGTGAGGAGAGACTTTTTTGGAGCAGAGAGTGAGGGAATGAAGTCCAAGTTTTTGACAACCAGGGCCTGGTTCCTAGGTTTGCGAAATTGAAAAGGCCTATGGGAAAAAACTATAATGGATTTGTGCTATGGACCAAGATGACTGTACTTCCATGTGCTCGCCAGCAGGGGGCAGGAGAGACTTGCAAATTAAGCGCAGCTGGGTGGAGGCGGCCCTAGCCAGAAGGCTGGTCCAGACTGTTGGATTTTTACAAATACTCCTTATCTTTTAGAAGAGAGACAACAAACCCCTCCTGGTCTTGCTGGAGCCCTTCAGATCAGGATTATTGACTCAAAGCCCCTCACCCTTGCCCCCCCAGTGTCTCATTTGCAAACAAGGAATTCTCCCTTTGCTTTTTGCGGACCAGGGAGTCTTTCTGAAGAAGGAGGTTATTTGTGGGATGCTAATAAGGCAGACTTATGGGAGATTTCCTGGGGATGGAGACCCCTGCTGCAGAGGTGAACATGACCTCACCTCCTCCGGGCTGGCCAGTGATCTGCCCAGCATAGTTTGGAATTCGAATGAGCCGGAACTTGGGCTGGGGCAGTGGAGGAGGGTGGGGGAGATTTGGAGGAATAACTGGGTTTCATTTTCTCCTTTGATAATTTCCCCTTTCTAGCTGGCAAAAGCATTTGATTGGAGCCTCTGCCTGCGTGCACATGTTATTTCCAGAGCAATGGTTCCATTGCTCATGAGGGTCTAGGCTCTCTTAACTTGTCTCTCACCTTTCTCATGAACAGAAGTGTGTATAGGTAGGTAGGGGAAGGGGCAGCTTCTGTAGGCTCTGACAAATTCTGCTTTTTTAAACTAATAACGTTCCCTTAGGATTTCCACTTTTCACTTAGTGCTGTTGTTGTTATTTAATGGGAGAGGAGAAACAAAGGACCAATTTGTCACTAGTTCCTGTCTAGTTAATAGGGATGTATTTCCACCCCCCCCCCCCCGCCTTGCTGGGCTTCTCTTCTCTTGCTGGGCTCAGAGAACCCAAAGAGGAGGGTGTAAACTCTTCTCCATCGTTACTGTTCTGTGAGTATAGTAATTTTTTTAGGTGACCCAGGCAAAAGAGTAGCATAGACCAAGGCTGGTGTGTGTGTGTGTGTGTGTGGGGGGGGGGGGGGGTTACAGACCTGGATCTGGGAGGGAACTCAGAGGCCAGCTAGAGCAATCGTCCTCACCTACAGATTGGGAAACTCAGGCACAGGGAAGTTGACTTGCTCAAGGTAGCACAGGTAGTAAGCATCAAAGGTAGGATTTGAACCCAGGCCCTCTGACCCCAGGACCAGAGCCTTTCCACCGGTCCACATTGAATTAAGGATCTGGAATCAAAGATGGGCTGCTGCAAGAGTAGAGAAAACTGAAGGGTCTAAAAAGAGCTCTGTGGCTTCTCTGAGGGTTATGGGCTTTGGTATGGGGGAAGCAAGAAGGGCATTGTGGGAAAAAACTTTTTCAACTCTCCACTCACTGGTGGTTTAGAGTTAGTGGTAGAATGAATAGTTACCTCTGAAGTATGATCAGCAGTGACATGGAGTAATGGACAGAATGCTAGAGCAAGAGTCAGGAAGACCTGAGCTCAAATCCTGCTGCAGATGCTCACTGGCTGTGTGATTCTAAACAAGTTATTTAACCTCTCTGGCCAGTGTGGTGTAGTGAAAAGGCTCTGGAGTTAGATTACCTTGAGTTTAAATCCCTCTTCTGCTTCTATGACCTGTATGACCTTGGGTAAGTTATTAGAACTCTTTGGGTTTCAGTTTCCTCATCTGTAAAATGAAATGGCTAATCTAGGTGGTCCCTAAGGCATCTTCTAGCTTCCATCCCATGATTTCTCTGTTTCCATATAGGTAAAATGGGGTATGATAACATCACTCACCCAGGGGTGTACTGGTCAATGTTTGATAGCTGGCTATCCAAAAATATAAGATATACTTTAAATTTAATTTGCATTATTAATATTTTCTCCATACATTCTTAAGTCTAGATATCAACAAAACAAGTGCTTGCCAATTTCTGATATGTAAATGCTCATACTGAAAATTTAACAACTGGCTTTCCAGACTCGAATGAGCAGGCTGTAGCACACCACCGCACCTACCTCACTGGGTTGTTCCATGTATCAAAGGAGACAAGCTACGTGAAGTACTTTTACAAACCTTCAAGAGGCTATCTAATTATTAGTTATTATTTATCTGTGGGCTCTTTGAAGGCATTCCATGCAAAATGGTTCCTTTTTTTCCTTTCTTTCTTTAGTCCCTTCATGTAAATAAGATGGACTATGAGAGGAAGGATGCTAACCAAATGGTGTGCAAAATTCAAGGAGAGAGAGACAGACAGACAGACAGACAGAGACAGAGACAGAGAGACAGAGAGAGACAGAGACAGAGACAGAGAGAGACAGAGACAGAAAGACAGAGAGAGACAGAGACACAGAGAGAGAATGAGATGAGAGAGAGGAGAAAGAGAAAGAAAAACACAGAGGGGAGACAGAGAGA
>NW_027185784.1:14336268-14347885 GCF_028583685.1 Petaurus breviceps papuanus
GAGAGAGAGAGAGAGAGAGAGAGAGAGAGAGAGAGAAAATGAATTTTCATTCGGGGACCAGAAAAGCCTGCATGTAGGAGGTTAAGGCATTGTCTGTAACAAATGCTGTGTGTCAAAGGGAGTGACCCATTCAGCCATTATCACTCATGATCACATTAGCATCATTATTTCATCAGATTAATGAAGAAAATCAGGATCTAGGTGATAATTCAGAGCACAAGTACTTATTTAGATTGGGGGGCAGGTAGGGAGGCAAGGCCAGGAGCATGAAGGACTCCCAGGAAAGATAGGTCTGGGTGGACCTTTAGGATTTTATTTTTACTTTCAGTCCCTGTTCTTTTCCCAATTGACTTCATCCTGGGATATTTCAAATCCTGTCAGCAGGGGGCAGCAGTATTTCACGTCTTAGAAATGCCAAGGGTGCTTGGATTTTTTGGCCTTGGGGCCTCTCCTGATGGCCAGAGAGGACTTTATTCTGAAGGTGCATGACTACACTGGACTCCAGCATGTTGAGAATACCTTAAAGATCCAGCTAGTAGATGGTGGATTGGATGAGACTCCAACAGGGCATGGCTACCAGGAAGCCCAAATATGTTCTGATGTACTCTGGGACCCAGGAAGGGAATGAATTCTCTGCTATGGCTAACCAATGTTGGCCATCAAAAACCAGCCTCTGGGAACTGGTCTTTGAACATTTAGTCTTTACCTCAGAAGATAACATATAAGAGGACACGAACGTGGTTAGAAGGCACTCAGAACAATCAGATAGTGTGGTGCAATGAAAAGGCCACTGTACTTGGAGTTAAAAGGATCCGAGTTAAAATCCTAAATATGCCACTTACCATCTATGTAACTTTGGACAAGTCACCTTCTTCTCTGGGCCTCTGTTTCTTTCTTTGTGTTAGTCAATAGACATCTATCAGGCACCTATTATGTGCCGATTGATCGCCTTGCTAATCTACATAAAATCATGGGGTTGGATTAAAGGATTTCTGAGACCCATTCAGGCTTCCATCTCCTAAAATTTTGTGTCGTTTCACTGCAAGGAGTCTTTTTAAAAAATCTAACCTAGAGATAGCATCATTTACAAAGAGCTGTTTTTGCCAGGAGAAAAAGGATGTGCATTTTCCAGATCCATTTGTGGAGTGACTAAGTATAAGTTTAAAGCTTTTGGGTCCTAAATTTCTTCTCCCACAAAGTGAGCTGGGGGCCAACAGGGCGAACTAAATCATTGCTTCCTAGATTAAACATACTGTAGTCCTTGTGTAAGGCTCTACCTTAGCTCGTGGCATAGGGTCTGGGAGGTATGGGGAAGGAAGAAGGGAAAAATCAGGAGAAATAGGATACAAGAGAAAAGGAATCTATATTTTAAGTTTATAGATTCTTTGAAACGATGGGAAATACATCTGTCCAAGAATATTTATAGCAGCACTTTTTGTTGCAGCAAGGAACTAGAAACAAAATAGATGCCCATCTATTGGGGAATGACTGGACAAATTGTGTTATGTGAGCGTAATGGAGTATTATTGTGCCATAAGAAAAGATAAATATGTTGGGAAGACTTGTATGAACTGGTGCTAAGTGAAATTAGCAGAACCTGGAGGGCAGTTTATGAGATGACCATAATAATAATGTGAAGGAAAATGACTCTGAGACCCTTCAGAATTCTGCTCAAAACAGTAACTAGCTATTAGATATATGATGTTGAAACACACCTTTTACATCTTAACAGAAAGGAGATACATTGTAGGTACCAAATGAGGCATGTATTCTCAGACATACGGTAATAATAATAATTTAATTGCAAAGCAAGGCATGCAATAGTGATAACAATAATAGCTAGCACTTAAATAGTACCTTAAGGTTTGCAGAGCACTTAACAATGTCATGCCATATTATCCCTACAGTAACCCTGTGAGATAGGTGCTATTATTAGCTCCACTTCACAGATGAGGGAACTGAAAAAAACATGGGCTGCATGACTTGCCCTGGATTACATATTTGGGAACATATTTGGGCTTCTTAGTGGCCATGCAGTATCAGAGTCTCATCCAATCAACCATCTACTAGTTGGGTCTTTAAGGTTTTTTTTTCTTTCTTTCTGGAGGGGGAAGGTAGGGCAATTTGGGGTTAAGTGACTTGCCAAAGGTCACACAGCTAGTTTTTGTGTTAGGTGTCTGAGGTCGGATTTGAACTAAGGTCGTCCTGTCTACAGGTCCTGTGCTGTATTCACTGCGCCACCTAGCTGCCCCTTTAAGGTATTCTTAACATAACAAAAAGTAAAGAATATCAAGAAAATGTTGAGTATAGAAGAAACAAAAAAAGATGTACAGAAGGGAACGCAAAGCAAATTCGTTACTAATTTGTTAAATTTAATTCTATATATCTTAAAAAGCTACACATAACAGAAGTTCACAATTCTTTATACAGTCTTGTCTTGCTCTTGGTATATTTAAATGCTCATGTTTGTTGATAACTGCTAAGTTTACAATAAAAAAAAACATTTAAAATAGAAAAAAAGGAAAACACACAATGAGTTTAAGCAGCCTGCAGTATACGACTCATGATTTGGGGCTGGATGTGAAAGACATCAGTTAGTAAGAACATTAATAACTAGAAAAGGAAATGGGCCAGTGGCAAGAGTAAGACATGGTGAATGGCCAGTCTGTGATGGTACATGGCAATGAGAAGATGGTACAGTGGTGGTATTATTTAAAAGAACTGGAGGAAGCCATCCAAAGGAGCAGGAGAATCCCCTGTGGAGGATTGCCAGAAGGTTATTAATGGATGAGAATCATAACATCATCGATTTAGAACTGGAAAGGATGCTGGACACCATCCATCTCATCCAACTTCCCTTTCTAACAGATGAAGAAACTGAAATCTCAAGAGAGGAACTGATTTGTCTTAGATCTCACAAATAGTAAGTTTCAGAAGTGGGATTTGAACCCACACATGATGGGAAGGTATGGAAGGGGTTTTAGTCTGTACTAGTGGAGGAGAATACCCACATTAATGAGATTGCAGATGAGTAATGAGTAGCTAATATACTCCCTTCAGGAGTAAGTGTTCTACAGAGAGAGATGAAGATTTACCATGGCCTACAAATGGGGGAGGACTAGAGTTATTGATCTTTTAAGGTACCTTTCAGGTTCAAAAGTGTCCCAGCCCTACTGTAGAATAGGTAATCTAATACACTATTGATGGAACTATAAATTGTTCTAAGAATTCATTTTGGAACTATATCCTAAAAGTAGCCATTACTAGAGACAAACCCCAAAGAGATCAACAAAAGATTAGGAAGGACTCATATGTGCAAAAATATTTGTAGTGGCATTTTTTTTTCTGTATCAGAGAACTGGAAAACAAGTGGGTACCCACAACTGGGTAATGGTTGAACAAATTATGGTATATGAATGTAATGGAATATAATTGTATCATAAGAAATAAAGAACAGGGATGTATTCAAAGAACTCTGGGAAGATTTATGTAAACCAATGCAGAGTGAATGAATGAATGAATGAATGAATGAATGTTTATAAAGCTCTTATTATATGTCAAGCACTGTGACAAGTTCTGGGGATACAAATAAAAAAACCCAAGACAGTCCTTGCTCCCCAAGATCTCACACTCAAATTGGGGGAGAAAAGACATGCAAAAGATTTTTAGCTGCAGGGATGGGGGAAAGGCCAAGAAATCCTTATGGTATATCATCAGGTCAGATGACATTAGCTAGGAGTCTGAAAAGCATAATAGCAGGGCACATGATAAGCCTCAAGAATTTGAGGATGCAGTGGTAAGGCAGAAAGTAAGGTCTGGTGGGGTTCCATCTCACTGAAAATCTTATGGTTTGGGGATTCCCAGATCATTCAAGTGAAATAAACAGCCACATCACTCTCCTAGACCTCTGTGGCTCAGGGTTGTTGGGAGACAGTTGAGTGACAGGCATGGGAGGGAGGCAAGAAAGATAATTTATAGAATAACCACAATATTACAAAGGAAATCAACTTTGAAAGACTTAAGATCTCATAGTAATGCAATGACCAACCACAACTCTAGAGGGCTGATGATGAAGCAGGCTTCCCACCTTCTGGCAGAGAGGGGATGAACTAGATGCACAGAATGAGCTGTATATTTTCAGATGCAGCAAATGTTTGGATGTGTTTTGCTTAACTATGCATATTTGTCACAAGTAAAAGATTTTATTTTTCTTTTGTGGGGAAGTCAGCAATAGGTGGGATGAGGAGGAGTAATAGTGATGCCAAAAAAGCAAAGAAAAAAAGAGTATCAATTAAACATTTTGAAAACATAAGAGTAGAGAGCAGAAGGAAGTTCAGAAGGGGACACAGACAAGCATGGTAATGTTAGTACTACTACCAAGTTAAATTTAAAATATACTTAAAAAAACCCACCAAGCTGTATGTAATGCTGTCTAGATTTAAATAAAATCCTCTTTTTATGTTCTTCTTTTTTTATGGAAGTATATATTCATCTAGTTAATAATAAAACAAAAATGTTTAAAACAGTATCTCATGTTCTTTCTACTCAATAAGAACTCTTTGTTCTGGGCAATCTCTTCCTCATTGTCCCCATCACAAATGCCAAGGAATGCTATGGGGCAACAGTGCTAGTCTTTGTATCTCTTTGGAATTTCTGTCTGAATTCAGTTCTATTTTGTCCCTTTTGATTTCCTGGAGGTGTGTGCTGCATCTATTTCTAGCTCAGGTTTTGCTCAGTAGAATTTTCCAGCTATAGAGAAGTGTCAGAGGAAAGCTTACCTGCTCTTTATTTGTTGGTGACCAAACATAGAAACTCTTCTCTTTTTGCTATTCTTATTCTTCCTTTTCCCTGACTTTTATAACATTAAGTGTTTTCACCTACCATTAACCCTGGATCCCAATGGAGCCCCTTGCTACTTAGGATCGTTGACTTAGAGCTAAGAGGGGCCTTAAAAGCCATTCGGTCCAATCTTTTCATTTTACAGATGAGAAACTGAGTTCCATAGAGGTTAAATATCTTGTTCAAAGTCATATGGGTCATAAATAGCAGATTCAAGGTTCAAATTTAATTTCTCTGACTCCAGTTCCTTTGTCCTTTGCATGTTTTCCCAGGTTCGGTGTAAAAAATCAATTTGGGTAATGAAATTATGCAAAATGTGCCAAATCCGTATTGATCCAGCACTCTTTAAAATTAAAAAAAATCTGAACTCAAATATAAAAAAGTGGATATTGTAGAATGAGAGAAGAGATTTGTATGTGAAACTTTATACATGCACCTTGTATGATATTCTGTTGTATAGTTTGCTTTTATGTATAGTTATTATGTACAACTTGTTTTTCTTAAAAAAAATATAATAAATGAACATATAATTTTCTTTTTTTTTAATTAAGCAATTGAGGTTAAGTAACTTGCTCAAGGTTATACGGCCAGTTATTTCTGGGTGTGGTGAACATATAACTTTCTAAAATGACCTGTTTATTTGTTATTCCTTCTGGTCTTCCTTCTGTTTTCTTCTGTGCATTAAAAAATACTTCAATGATTCTCATTTTATTTTTTTTTGGCAACCATGCAAAGGTTTATTGGTAAATAGTTGACATTCGACTCTCTGATAAAAACAGTATGATACACTTTAAGTGTAGTCTGTATTGTTTACATGTTCCCCATCATTTCCTAAGAGTAGGCAATCAACAAAACAATAAACCAAGGCCTGATTTGTAGCATTTTCTGATTTCTGAGGAGCTCACACTGAAAGTTTAACAGTTGTTCTGACTTGAGCACACTGCTGATTCTACCTATAGGCTCTTCCCTCTCTCCCAAATACCCTCTTCCCCCTTGGAGAAAAAAAAGAAACAGAAAACCTTTGTAACAAATGTACATAGTCAAGCAAAAACAAATTCCTATATTGTCTGTGTCTGAAATGTATTTAAGTAACAAGTATGTCACCTTTTTGTCAGCAGTTGGAGAACATTATTCATTATCAGTTCACTGCATCAGAGTTCTTAAGTCTTTCAAAGCTATCTGTCTTTATGACATCGTTATTGTATAAATTGTTGTCCTTGTTCTGTTCACTTCACTTTGCATCAGTTCAAAAAGTCTTCCTAAGTTTCTCTGAAATCATCCCTTTTTGTCATTTCTTACAGAGTAATTAATATTGCATTAATTCATATGTTTTTATTTGTTTATCCATTCCTCAGTTGGTGGGCACCTCTTTAGTTATGAATTACTTGTTATGAGAAAAAAACCCTGCTATAAATATTTTTGTACATATGGACCCTTTTCTTCTTTCTTTAATCTCTTTGGAGTTATAGGCCTAATAGTAGCACATAGCACTCTATAGACCATGCAAGCCACAGATTAGTAAAAAAAGGAAAAGCATTTAATTAAGATATAAAACAATATGAATAATAAGAGAAAAGCAAGTAGTAGAATCACTCACTATGCTCTATGCAGAATATGTTCAGGGATGGTCTAGAATAGTGTCACTAGAAGCCAGAGGGACTCAGATTGACAAGGTGATTTTCTAATCTCCTAAATTTAAGAGCCCCCAGAATAGCAACATTCCTTCCCTGCTCCTGCCAGCCTGCTTCCACCTACTCACTCTGAACTCCCCATTAGTAACCTCCCTCCATTGCCTGTTCCTCTAGTCACCTGTGTGATACAATGCCAAGACCACATGGATTGCCTAGTCAGGTAGTTTCCTATATCATTCTTTCCTTATGACTTCATAATTCTTATCTGCCTTGTTTACCATTTCCACAGTCTTCTTATAGTGTGGGCTTGATAATGAAAATAAATAATAAAAAAAGGACTAATTGGAATTAAAATGTTAAAGACTAATGATAATTTAATGCATTTCTCCTTCAAAACAATACTTAAATTATTTTAATGGTAGTTCACAATGTTTTCACCCAAAAGAAGGAATTTTGGCCAAATGGACCAGTAGGGGAGAAGACTTTGGGGGGATAAATGTGCTTTATTTACCTCCCCCTCACTCAAATTTCCCAATCCACATTTGAATATGGCAGCCCTGGGGAATGTGAGGGGGTTTGGAGGGGAAGGGACGATCTGTTACCATCTCTAAAGAAGAAGATTGCTTAACTGGTTGCCACTTTTATTGTGGAGCAACTCTCAATCAAAAAGGTTTCAATGATGACCAGGATCAACCCTTCTTGCCAGAGCTTTTAGTGGAGATAAAGGGCAGGAAGTGACTGTTCTTATATCAGTGCTTCCTGTCAATGATGATTACCACTAAATCCTCTGTTTCTTGGATTTAGGACAACCTGGGGTCCCTGAGGAAGGATTATAGTTGTCTTTGTTGGTCAGGAGCTGCAAGTGATGAAATTAAAAAGGAACCAAAGAGATTTTATTGATAGATATTCTTATAACTCCCCTCCCAAACAGTCAAAAAAATAAACCAGTGAATCTGGACTACCATGGATTCCCCTGGGCACAAATAAGTCAGCAAGATTAGGGAGGGAGGAGGCTTGATGAGAAGACACTTTCTCTTCAGGATTCTCTGAGGTGGTGACCTGGCAGCTTTCCCTTTCTATTGTTTCTTTGGTCAGTTCAAGGACCTGTCCCAAACCTAAGTGTAGAGCTGAGGATGGTGCCTAGTGACAGTTATGCTTAGAGGGAGGAGCTAAGAATACAGGGGTGGGAGCCAAATAGAGGGAATAGCTAGCAATCCTCTTCAGCCAAAACCACTGGTGAACAGAATGGTGTACATGCCTATGTGTAGATGCATTCCTGAGGTTTGTGTCTCCCCTTCAATCTTTCCATGTCTCTGATACTCATTGTTCATGGTGTTACCTTTTAGCATCTTACCTTCTCTGTTGAGTCACCAATGATTTTTAATCTGCTTATCTCTATGCTGACATTCACGGAAGTCTAGCCACATCTGGGGTGGAGAGGACATTTATCAGCATTACACTAATGAATGTTAATGAATGTTCACTAAGGGGACCAGGACACCTGTGTGCCTGCCAGCTTGACTCGGGAGGCAGGGCATTAACTGTTCTGAAAACAGAAGGCACAGAGAAGGCAGCTTTGTGCTGGGCAGGGTGTGGAAAAGTTTCTCCTTGAGCTGAACTAATATGGAATCTGCTTGGCTTAGGCAGATCAAGATAGGATGAGTGGGATACCATTTAGTCAGTTGACAAACATTTATTAAGTCTTATTTACTGTATTCCAGGAACTGTGCTTAGGGCCCTGGATGGAAAGAATGACAAAAGAGTTTCTGTTATCAAGGAGCTCACATTCTAATAGGAAAGATAAGAAGAAAACAGCTAGGTACATAGAAAATAAATCTGGAGTAAATGGAAGGCAATCTCAGAGGGAAGGCAGTAGCAGAAGGGAGTCCTGAAAATGAGATTTGAACTGAGTCTTGAAGGAGGTGGAGAAGAGGGAAAGGATTCCAGGCATGGGGGCAGTCAGTGGATGAACAGAGTCTAGAGATGGAGTACTGTGTGCAAGGAACATCAAGAAAGCCAGTCTTGTATCTTAGAGTGTCCAGAGGGCCTTAATGTTGAAGAAGACTAGAAAGTTAGGAAGAAACCAAGTTTTGAAGAGCTATCAACACTAAACAGAGAAATTTACATTTGATTTTGGAAGCAATAGGGAACCACCGGAGTTTATTGATTAGAGAGGTGAAATGGTCAAAGCTATGCCTTAGGAAGGTTACTTCAGCAACTGAGAAGAGGATGGACTAGAGTTGGGAGAGAATCGAAGCTTCAAGAGGCTAACTAGCAGGCTATTGCAGTAGTCTAGGCTGAGATGACAAAGACCCGAACCAGGGAGGTGACTGTGTGAGTGCAGAGAGGGAGACATATATGAGAGATATGGTAAAGGTAGAGATGACAAGCCTTGGAATTTTATTGGAAATATAGGGAGTGTGAGAATGAAGAATTGAGGGTAACCTCAAGGTTGTAAGTCTCAGTGACTGGAATGATGGTGGTGTCCTTGATAATAATAGGGAAGTTGAGAAGAGTGGGAGGGTTTTGGGTTAAAGATAATTTGTTACATTTTGGACATGGTGAGTTTGAGATATTGATGGGATATTCATTTTGAGATGTCCAATAGGCAGTTTGGTGATATGAGGCTGGACATCAGAAGATGTCTACTGTTGAATAAAAAAAAATGTGTGAATCATCTGCATTGAGATGATAATTAAACCCATGGGAGCTGACAAGATCACTAAGTCAAAAAGTATAGGGAGAGAAGAGGGGCTTGGAGAGGGGAGCTGTCCATAGTTAATGTGACTTGGATGAAGATCCAGCAAAGTAGACTAAGGAGTGGCCAGAGAGGTGGGGTTAGAGGGATGTTATGATAACTTAGAGAGCAGGACGTATCTAGGAGTAAAGCGTGGCTGACATTGTCAAAGGCTAAAAGGAGTTCATGAAAGATCAGGGTGGATAAATGTTCATTAGATTTGGCACTCAAGAGATATTGATAACTGTGGAAAGACAATTTCAGTTGAACAATAAGGTTGGAAGCCAGATTGCAGAAGGGTTATAAGACAGCAAGAGGGGTCAAGGTAGAGGAATGAATTATAGAGGATTTTCTCAAGCAGTTTAGCCATAAAAGGGAAGAGGAATATAGGACAATAATAAGAGCAGAATGGAAAGATTCAGTGAAGGATCTTTAAAGATGGCTAAGACGTATTTGTAGGCAGCAGGAAAGTGGCCAGTAGATAGGGAGAAATTGAAGGTTACTGAGAGGAAACGATAGAGGGGCAATATGGTAGAGAAGATGGGATGGAATGGGATGAAGGGTATGTGCCAATGGTACTAGGGGTCTTCTGGACTTTCTCCACTCTCCTTTTTTTCCTTCATTATACCCTGTGGGTTGGTTATCCTGGCGCTTTCTACTTTTTAGAGGGGGATGGAATGCTTTAGTATTTGAATGGGAAGGGGCTTTAGAGATAAGTTATTAGATCATAAACATAGATCATTTGACAGAAGAGGAAACTGAGATTCAGAGACATGAAATGATTTGCCCAATGTCACACTCATAGTAAATACCAGACTAATGCAGATCTTGGGGCTCTAAATTCAGTACTTGTTTATTCCCTGAAGGAACCATCTTTACCATTTAATTGATTTCAGTGCTTTTATAAAAGTTGTTACTTAGATATTTAGATCTGTGAAGTCATTTGCATGGGTACCCCACATTTGCATGGGCACATGGAAACTCCTTACCTTCCTATCTGACATAATGATTATCTTTTAAATCCTATGCAGAGGATTCACCCACCCAATGTCCTAGAGCCTTTCCTCTGGTCCTTTGAATGATATCTCTAGCATATCAGTGTAGAAGTTACTGAATCATATTTTAATTCATTGTAAATGTGTATTTATTAGTTTTTTTGTTTTATTCATCTCTTTTGCATGGAGGAAATAAATGGCTGTCCTATACAGAAAAAAGAAGTCCATCTATTATATTACTAACAAATCCATAGATTTTATTAGGAAAATAACTTATTCTGGTTCAGAAGTTCATGAATAAAGTTGAGGTTTTCCAAACACTGGGAATTGCAAGAAGTCAGAATAAACAAACTATTATGACTAATTTAAATGATTTTGTCCAACTTGTAGCTCTTAACTAAAGTTACTGTAGATCATGCCCACTAACTCAATAATCTTCACTTTTTTAGGACAAGTGACCCAAGTACTCATTTGTAATTCAGTTGTTTGGGGAGGGGGTCTTCTCATAGTTATGGTCTGTCTCCAACTTATCTTTCCAGACTTCCTTCATGATACCATTCCCAGCTAAATTGCCTATTTGTTGTTCCTCTTTCATGACATTCCTCCTCCTTGGTCTTTGCACAGGTTGTCTCTCATGCCTGGAATATACTCTCTCTTCACCCTTGGTGGTATACTGAGCCTTGAGTCAGGAAGACCTGAGTTCAAATGTGACCTCAGACACTTACTAGCTGCATGACCTTGGATGGGTCATCTACCTGTTGGTCTTAGTTTATTCATCTGTAAAATGGGGATAATAATAGGATCTACCTCCTAGGGTTGTTGCAAGGGTCAAATGAGATAATAATTGTTAAGCTTTTTTTTTTAGTACAGTGCTTGGTACCTAGTAAGCACTATTATTTTTATTGTTCCTACTACTATCATTTTTGGAATCCTTAGCTTCATTCAAGACTCAGCCCAAGTGACATTTTCTATACAAGGCCTTTTTTGCCTCAAAGTGGGAAGACTTGGTTCCAAGTGCCTCTGACACATACTGGCTGTGGATTCTGGGCCAATAACCCAGTCTCTCAGTACCCCAGGTCTAAGACTGTAAATTGTAGACTAGGTGCTTGTCTGCGTTGGTAGAGGGAGTTTCCTCAGGGGAGTTCAGAAATCCCAAGATTGGTGGAAAAAAATTCCCAAAAATAAAGGAGAAAAGTTACAGAAATCTTTAAAAACCGACTGGCTTTTATGCAAATGTAGGGAGGGCAAGGTCTTTCTCCTCTCTCTGGTCTGAGCCCCTTTCCCCCATTTCATTCCAGAATCAGTTAACCCCCATGCCTATCTGGGCTGGATGATTCATATCACCAAGTGTTCCTGTTAGTCCTACCTTTCCTTCCTTCCTTCCTTCCTTCCTTCCTTCCTTCCTTCCTTCCTTC
>NW_027185784.1:14347895-14349808 GCF_028583685.1 Petaurus breviceps papuanus
CTTCCTTCCTTCCTTCCTTCCTTCCTTCCTTCCTTCCTTCCTTCCTTTCTTTCTTCTACCATTACTGGATACTTCACCCCCCAACTCAAAGTCATCCTTCTTTGTTAACAAAGAAAAACACCCAAGCAAAACCAATCCATGCGGAGACCTCTTCTGATAGTGTATGAAACCTTTCTGCACTGTTAGGCTTGCACATTTCTACTGAAAGGAAGGGAGGTACATTTCTTTATATCTTTTCTCCTGTTGGCTTTCATTTCCCTATTGTTGACCACTATGAAGACCAAAATGAAGATTCTTTTATTCCAGAGTATTATGGACCTGCTGCTACCCAGAAGAGAATGATAACTATCCAGCAATATGATGAAGCTCTACTATGCACCTCGGCATAGTATAGGGAGGGCACCATGGAAATGCAGTTTCATTTGGGGTCAAAAACAACAGCTGTCTCTTGGAGCTCTTCATTGGCCAACATGGCAAGGCTGGACCAAGCAATCATTTGGAGAGGGATATGGTGCAACCCCTCTATCATTATGGAACACATCCCTAGGGGCTTTCAGACCCTCTGAAGAAGCATTGCATCCTGCAGCCTCATACACTGAGCCACAGCCAGAGCTCACAGATTAATTACCAATGTAGGAGTTAATCAGAGATTTCCAAGGCAGCAATGGTGGGGATTTGAGAGAAAACAGGGTAAGCAGCTGCCAGACACAATCCCCCTGCTCCTGCATGCTCTCCAGGAGGCACAAGACAGGAGGATTTCAAGGCAGTTCCTGGATGAGATCGTGTTTTCAACATGCTGATGGCTATGGGAATTCTGAGGAGAGCCACATACAGGATTAAGGGATGGGGGCCAGGGAGGGGATGGGAAGTGATGCATAGTGGAACCTAGAGTAGGAGTAATAAGATGCACAGCTTGGTTTAGTGATGGTTGGGGCTGGGGGAAGTGGAGGCGATATGTAGCTTTGAAGGCTGTCAAGACCGGCAGAGAGAATCCACAGCGGCCCTGTGTATGTTTGCATTTGGGGCTTTAGAGGGGATTTTCTAACCAATGCAAACAGAAAGAGCTTTGACGTCCAGACACTGAGATACTATAGACCTATTCTCTACCTGCCAGTTTCTGATGAGACAAGCTGGCAGGACAAACACGGGCTGAGCAAGCATGGAGAGAGCATGGCAAAGTCGCCAGGGAGAAAGGTAGCTGGCATTAGGCAGCCAGGGCTCCATTCCCGGCTCTGCTAATGACTCTCCATCTGACTCCTCACCATGCCTCCTTTCCTTTATCGGCAAGATGAGGGTTATGTTGCCAGTCACTCTGCCAGCAATCTTGCTAAATGGTTGTGAAGATAAAAGAGATAGTATTGGTAAGGAGGGAGGTAAACAGAGCCAAAGTCCTTGGGGAGAGGCACTCCAAACGTGGTCAGCCTTATGCAAAAGTGAAGCATGTTGCTATAAATGTGTTCTGTAAACTAAAAGATCTCCTGCCTCAAATATCTCCCACCTTGCACTGTTGCTAATGCCTGACACTCTCCCATTCGAGTCACTCTTTTGGGCTAAGGCATTATTCATTATTAAAATGCAAAAAGCCTTTAGGAAGGATACCACATTAAACCACTAATAATTCATTCAACATACATTTATTAACTACTTACTATGCCCTTCACAGAAGTCTTCATCTGTTGCCTTATTTTAAAGTGGAGAAGACCCTTGGGTCCTTTTTAAAAAAAAAAAATCAACAAACATGTATTAATCACCTACTGTGTTGGGTTTTGTGCTAGATGTTGGGAATGCAAAGATAAAGATGAAATAATCCTTTCCCCCAAGGAGCTTACATTCTTCTCCTTCTCCTTCTTCTTCTTCTTCTTCTTTTTCTTCTTCTTCTTCTTCTTCTTCTTCTTCTTCTTCTTCTTCTTCTT
>NW_027185784.1:14349818-14405582 GCF_028583685.1 Petaurus breviceps papuanus
GTGTGTGTGTGTGTGTGTGTGTGTGTGTGTGTGTTGGTGTTAAGTGTCTGAGGCTGGAATCAAACCTGGGTCCTCCCGACTCTGGGACCTGTACTTTACTCACTGTGCCACCTAGCCACCCCTGCTTACATTCTTCTGAGATAGAAGCAACATATGTACAGATAAGTAAATGCAAAGGACATACAAATTAAACACAAAGGAAACTGCATGGCACAGTGGAAAGAACACTGGCTCCGGGTTCAATCCTACCTGTGGCCATGTGTTAGTGACTTAATTTCTCCATGCCTCAATTTTCTTATCTGAGGGATTTGGGATGAAGAATTTGGACTTACCTGGTCCCTTCTGTATCTAGGGTATTATCTTCTTTTTTTTTTGGAGAGGGAAGGACTTTTGTGGTGTTCCTCAAGGTTATAGCCATAGAATTCAAGTTCCTACAAAAGCTTTTAGCATGAAACCTGCAATGCACTTTATGTGTGTAGTCATCGGATAACCAGACTGGCCAGATTGGGAAAGGCTCAATACCAGTGCACGGGACATTTGGTAGTGATTTTTTTTTCTTTTTCAAATCCTGATGACCCATTTCCTGAACCAGTCTTCCACAGTTCTTTTCAAATATTGAAGGAGTTTATGATGTGTGAGGCACCACCCTAGATTTCATGAGGGACACAGAGATTAATAAGACATAGCCCCTGCCCACCAGGAACTTATATCCTATTTGGAGAAATAAATTTAGGAACCATTGACTATCACCTCTGATCCAATTCTCTTTAGGTATCTTCTTTATGATACTGATGACAGATTATCTTATAGTCTCTTCTTGAATGTTTCTAGTAATAGGCAATTCATTGCTTTGTAAAATAACCTACCCAATGAATTGAATTCTCTCTCTCAGAAAAAGGGGACTCTATTCCCCAGGTGGGACTTAAACATGCTTAGGATTCCAGTATCCATGAAGTTAATTTCATATGTTCAGAAGCCTGACCTTTGAGATCAATAAAGTCCATTTTGATAGGAGCCAAAAAACTCTACATCTTCTATCCACTGCCATTTCCACCTTCAATATATGATAAATATTTCTAATATATATTAGGCACAAAATCTGCCTGCTTGTAACTTCCATCCACTGGACCTAGTTCTGCAATTCAGAATGTTAGTTTTCTTTTCATTGTGAAATTCCTTAAGACAATTGAAAATGGTGCCTATGTACACCTTTAGTCTTATCTCCTCCAGTCTAAACCTCCTTGGTTCCTTTAGTTATTCCCTGTATTATGTGGTTTTCAGATGCTTCATCATCTTGGTTGCTGCCTTTGTGCTACATTTTGTCAATATCTCCCTTCAAATGTGTTATTTAGAATTGAACACAATATTCCGTACGTGGGCTGGCCAGTTCACAGTGCATTTGAACTAAACTTCCATTAATGCAGACTAAAAGGTAGCTGGACATAGTGGACTAGTCAGAAAGACTTATGTTCAAGATGACAGAATCAAAATTCAAAATTATCCTGTCAGACTGGAATCAAGGTCTGACCTATTCTAGCTGTTGTGACCAAGGGTAAGTCACAAACTTTTGCTACTTCAGTCAGTTCTCTAAGAAATATAACTTTATAAGTTATATAAATATAACTCTATAAGTTATACTTGTTGGGGGTCATTGGTAGAAAGATTTCTTTGTATAGATAAATTCATAGGTCTAGACCCTTCATCTCTCTAGTTCCAAAAGATCATTGCCTTTTTAAAAAAGCAGCTATTATTGCTTCATATGAAAAAAATTTCTCTTGAATTACTGCAAATAAAGGCTTGTCCTATCCTGTATTTGCAACCACACACTTGAATAAAAATTCAGAACTTGACATTTATTGTTGTTAGACTTTATTTTGCTGGTTTCTGCTATTGGATCAACCATCAGGTTGTATAATATTCAGTCATGATTCTTCCATTTAAAAGATAAAAGATAATACAATTAAAAGAGCACTGGCTTTGGAGTCTGAAGACCTGGGTTCAAATCCTGACTCATTCTACCTGTGTGGCCTTGGACATGACATTTAATCTCCTTGGGCCTCAGTTTCCTTATTGGTAAATTGAGGGGGTTGGATTAGCTGGCCTTTGAGATACATTCTAGATCTAGACCTATGGTCTTTGGGATATCACCCAAAATTTGGTAATAGTCTTTTTATTTCTTAATCCAAGTTATTAATAAAAATTAATATGAACAGAATTGAATGCATCATTTTATAATATTAGGTATACCATGACTTAATCATAAGTCATGTTTTTAGATTATTATTAAACCAGCTGTGAATCCACTTCATGATTTTTTAAAATCTAGTTTTCATTTTGTCACCTTATTGACAAGGATATCATGGGATTCTTTGTCAAATGCTATGATGAAATCAAGATATGCTGCCTATCACAGTCCTCTGAAGTGAGATCTAATAATTTTATCAAAAAAGAGGAAATGAAGTTAGTCTTTCCTCTTAGTGAACCCATGTTGTTACCTATGAATCACTACATTCTTTCCTGAATGCTTCGGTACCATCTATTTCACTATTTCTTCAGAATTTTGCCCGGGGTTGGTGTCAGGCTTGCAAGTCTCTGGTTTCTGGAAGCTATCCTTTCCCCTCTTTTGAAAATTAGGGCATTTACCCTTCTCAAAACTTCTGCCATTGCTTTAATTCCCTATTATTTCTCAAGATAACCTACTGTGGCTTTGAGACTCCATCTTTAATTTTTCTTACCTAGCATCAGGAAGTAGCTAACTTAAAATTGAATCTATAATTAAAACAAAAATTCTTACACACTGAGGATTTTCTATGAATGGTAACAACATGACAGTCATAGACAGAATATTGGTAATGACAGATGGAATCTAGGAAAAAGGGAGCTAGACAGTAGAAGTTGTCACTGTCTCCAGCACCATCCAGAAGAGAGGTTGCCTTGGCACAGTCTGAGGCATTAGTATTCTAGTCTGTGTGGCAGATACTACTGGGTGATGAAAATATGCCCTAAAGATGACCAGATCCCTTACTCTAAAATGATCATGCTTTAGAGATCAGTGTAATAAGTCACCAAGCATTTATTGAGTACCTCCTATGTTCCAGGCACTGTGCTAAGCCCTGGCAATGCAAAGAGAGGTAAAAACAGTCCCTGACCTCAAGGAGCTCAAAGTCTAATGAGACAGCAGGCTGACAAGTATGTATAAAGAAGATATATCCAAGATAAATTGGAGATAATCAACAGAGGGAAATCACTGATGTTAATAGGGATCTGGAAAGACTTCTTAGAGAAGACATAATTTTAGCTATAAGAAAATGATAAGATCAGAACAGTATACACATTTAACCATATTTTTAAAAACCAAGAGAGGCTTTCAACGAACCATATTTGAAAGGGGATACAGACATATTGGGCAGCTAGGTGGTGCAGTGAATAGAATACCAGACTTGGAGTCAGAAATACTCATCTTCCTGAGTTCAACTATGGCCTCAGATACTTCCTAGTGATATGTCCATTGGCAGGTCACTTAACCCTGTTTGCATTAGTTCTCTCATCTGTAGAATGAGCTGGAGAGGGAAATCACTTTCGTATCTTTCCCAGTAAAACCCAAAATGGGGTCACGAAGAGTCAGACACAACTGGAAAATTACAGAACAACAAATACATTGTTATTGTTTTCATTATTTTCTTAATCAAATAATAAATAGTTTGAATTTGAGCTTTATTTTTGAAGATTGAATCTACAATTTCAGTTGTTTGTGTTGGACATTACGTTAATAATGCATCTAAAACATCTCTCAATTTTATCCCCTTATGTGGCTACCTCCATGGATGTTGTCTTTATTATCTCTCACCTGGACTATTGCAATAGCCCCCAAATGGTTTCCCAGCCTTAAGTTTCTCTCCTTTTAAATCTATTTTCCCCACAGCTGCTATAATGATATTCCTAAAACATAGGTCTGGTCACGTCGCTCTCTTTCCCAGTGGTTCCTTTTTGCTTTTAGAATCAAATATGAACTCCTCTGCTTGGCATTTCAAGCGCTTTACAAGTCACCTCCAGCCTATCTCTCTATCTCAATAACTTCCCTTCGGGAGCTCTTTAGCCAAACTGGTCTTGCTCTTCCTCCCACAGAACGTTCCATCTTTGGTCTCAGTGCACTGGCATAGGCTGTCCCCATGCCTGAAACAAACTCTCTTCACTCTGAAGGACTTAGAATCTCTAGTTTTCTGCAAAGCTCAGATAAAAAACTATGTCATGAGAGAGGTTTTCTGGATTCTTGCAGCTGCTAGTATTTCCTCACCCCAGTCCTTTGCCTGTATTTTATATGTTCTTTTTTAAAATCAAATGCTTTATTAACTTCTAGTTTACATCCTTCATTTCCGCAAGATTTTGAGTTACAAATTTTCTCTCCATTTTTCCCCTACCCACCTCCCCAAAATAGCGATCCCACTGGATATCCCATCCTCCAGTCTGCTCTCTCCCATATCTTCTCCCATACCCCCTCCGACTTTCCAGTAGGGCATGGTGGATCTCTATGCCCCTGTGCCTGTATATCTTATTTCCCAGTTACATGTAAAATAATATTAATAATAGTATATACATATATATATTTAAACATCTGATTTTAAAACTTTGAATTCCAGATTCATTCCCTTCCTCCCTTGTCACCCACCCTTACTGGGAAGATAAACAATTCAATATAGTTTGTACATGTGTAGCTGTGCAAAACATTTCCATAGTGGATATATTGTAAAAGAATGACTATATTTCTCTCCCTCCTATCCTACCTCCCACTTGTTCTATTCTCTACTTTGATCCTGTACCTTTTCAAAAGTGGGTGCTCCCCCCCAGCCTGCCCTCCCTTTCATCATCCCCCTCTCATCCCCTTCCCCTCTACTCTCCTGTAGGGTGAGATACCCTATTTAGTGTGTATGTCATTCCCTCCCCAAGACAAATTCAATGAGAATAAGGTTGACCCATTCCCTTATGCCTTCCTGTTCTTCCCCTCCATTATAACCATTTTCCCTTGCCTCTTCTATATGAGATAGTTTATGCCTTTTTGTCTCTCCACATCTCCTCTCATTATATTTCTCTCTCACCTCTTAATCTCACCTTTTAAGTATCATCCCTTACTATTAAGTTGGTCCTGTGCTCTCTATCTATGTATACCTATACACATATCTACACAGATTCACATATGTATTCATATGCCCATATACCCTTCTATATAGACATATATATGTATGTATGTGTATGTATGTATGTATATGCATACACACATTTCTATTCCCTTCAATTATTCTCATACATAGAAAAGTTTCATAAGTTACAATTATTGTTTTTCTATGTAGGAGTGTAAATAGTTCAACTCTGATAAGTTCCTTATGATTTCTTTTCCCTCTTTACCTTCTCATGCTTCTCTTGCTTTTTGTATCTAAATGTCAAATTTTCCATTCAACTCTGGTTTTTTCAGCAAGAATGCTTGAAAGTCCTCTATTCCACTGATTGACCATATTTCCCCCTGAAACATGATACTCAGGTTTGATAGGTAGGTGATCTTGGTTTTAATCCTAGGTCCTTTGCCCTCCGGAATATCATATTCCAAGCCCTTTGATCCCTCAGTGTAGAAGCTGCCAGATCTGGGGTTATCCTGATTGTGTTTCCACAATATTTAACTTGTTTCTTCCTGGTTGCTTGTAATATTTTCTCCTTGATCTGGGAATTCTGGAACCTGGCTATAATATTCCTAGGAGTTTTCTTTTTGGGATCTTTTTTAGGAGGTGATGGGTGGATTCTTTAAACTGCTATTTTGCCCTATGGTTCTAAAACATCAGGGCAATTTTTCTTGAGAATTTCTTGAAGGTTGATTTCTAGGTTCTTTTTTTGATCATGGCTTTCAGGTAGTCCAATAATTTTTAAATTCTCTCTCCTGGATCTATTTTGCAGGTCAGTGGTTTTCCCAATGAGATATTTCACATTGCCTTCTATTTTTTCATTTGTTTGGATCTGTTTAATAGTATCTTGATTTCTCATAAAGTCACTAGCTTCCATTTGCTTCAATCTAATTCTGAAGGAATGATTCTCTTCAGTGAGCTTTTGAGATTCTTTTTCCATCTGGCAGATTTGGCTTTTTAAGGCATTCTTCTCCTCATTGCCTTTTTGAGCCTCCTTTGCCATTTGAGTTAGTCTATTTTTAAGGTGTTATTTTCTTCAGTCAAGTTGTTGACTTTCATTTCATAATTTTCTTGCATCATTAAAACTTGTAAAACTCATTTTGGACCTTGGAGAGCCCATCCCTACCCCCTCCTTACAGCTTGGAGATGCAATGGTTAGAACTTTGGGCCTAGAGTCAGGAAGACCTGAATTCAAATCCAGCCTCAGACTTCCTAGTTGTGTGTCCATTGGCAAGTCACTTAACTTCTGTCTGCCTCAGCTACCTCAAGTGTAAAATGGAAATAATAATGCCACCTATCTCTCAGGGTTGTTGTGAGGATCAAAGGAGGTGATATTTGTAAATTGTGTAGTACAATCCCAGCACATAGTAGGTGCTTAATAAATGCTTGTTCTCTCTCCTTTACCTTACCATCCGTGTGATGACAAAACCAGAAACAGCCTACCTGTCTT
Source organism: Petaurus breviceps papuanus (assembly GCF_028583685.1). Classification (NCBI taxonomy): domain Eukaryota; kingdom Metazoa; phylum Chordata; class Mammalia; order Diprotodontia; family Petauridae; genus Petaurus; species Petaurus breviceps. The sequence goes on from NW_027185784.1 coordinate 14,356,437, forward strand.
GCCCTTGAAATATTATCTTTGGTAACTTCTGGCAGCAATCTAGGCTGCAGAGGCTGGCAGGATCCTAAATATTTCTAGGAAATGGTAAATACCTTTGAGAACAGATCCCCCAAACTTGAGAACACTGATTCAGGAAGTTGGGAGGGGAGGGAGTGGTAAGGAGCTCCTTTGGAATTGGTGCAGATAGACAGATAGAGGCAGCCTTGGGTTGGGAGCGTTCTGCAGACTTTGATCCAGGCAGGATCTAGGAGTTAATCTCTTCCAGATGGACTCCAGTCCAATGAATATGCTGCTGCCCAAGTGGTTTTCCTTAGAAGTAGATCCGACCATGGGACTTTCCTACTCAGTCGACTGCAGTGATAAAACATCAATGCCTTTGTTTAGCTTTTAAAGCCCTGTACACCTTGGCTCCAACCTGTCTGTTCATTCTCATTGGATATTACTCTGATATTCCACAATTTAGCCAAACTGACCTTTTCTTCATTCCTCCCACCCTCCATTTCCTATCTCTCCTAAAATGTACTCCCTCCTTGTCTCTACCTTTTCTTTTTTTCCTTCTCTCCTTCCTGCCATTTTTCTTTTAAGATGTAACTCAGGTACCATCTTTTTCATGAAACCTTTTCTGATCCTTCTTTTCCAAAATATCTTGTATTTAACCATTTTGTATATATTTATTAACTCTCTGTATACATATATACATACATACATATATATGTATACACACATACACACATATACTTACACACATGTACATATACTTGCCTCTGCAATAGACTGTAAGCTCCTTGAAGGTAAGAAACGGTGTTTAATAGACCTACTATGTGCTAGGAACTTGGCTAGGCAATGAGGATAGAAAGATAAAAATGCTTAATAGATACTTTTGGATCCTTTGATTGACATAGAGTTTGAGGTTTTGGCCCCCACATGTAATGTGGGTGCTATTCATAAGAGGAGACCCTTGAAAGCAGCATGGTAACAGTTTTTGGGGGGAATATGGAGACTGCCCACAGTATCCCACTTTAGCTATACCAGCAGATGCCACCAGTGAAGAGTAGGAGGGAGAGTTGTCAATAAGAGAAGCCAAGACCCCCCTCAGGCTTTCTAAAATTGGCAGCTTTCTCCCTCTTTCTCTGTTGGTGTGGGTGGAGAGGGGTGGGAGGAGGTGGACCCTATCAAGTGTGGAGCAGCACAGTACCTGAGATGCATTTGCTTGCCATGGATGTGCTTGCTTTGGGTTGCTCACCCTTGTTCTATCGTTTTCTTGCTCTCTGAGGAGTGCATGTGAAATGCTGTAATCCTGTTACCCTTGTCCTTTCCAGTCCAGGAGTTTAAAAATCCAATTCCCTGAGAACAGTTGCAAACATAATAGATACAGATGTCAGAGGAAATGCCAGGGAGAGTATCGGTTTTCTCTGCCAGTTTGCCAAGGGGTGGTTGCCAGAGAGCAGAGGTGGTGTTTGGGTACAATTGACGTTATCCTATTTCAGTAAATTGGAAAACTTGGGGTTGTTTTATTTTTTGTCTTGTTGTCTCCTTACTCAAGCACAGTGCCCAGGACATAGTAGGCAATAAATAAGGCTTATTGATTGACTGGTTGAAATCAATCTTTTCTTCTTGAAGATTCTCCACTCCCAGTATCTCATTCCTTTCCCTCTAACCATTTCCCATCTCCTCACTTCTACAGTCTTTTCTTCCTTACATACTTAGTCCCAGAGTTCATTTTCCTCATTCCTGCTCCAAAAAATCCCCTTAATCCCTTCCCCTAGAGGTCTATTGAGTTTGACATTATTTCTTTCTTGAGGGAACTACAGTTTTTCAAGCCAAATCTTAGTGTGTCTATATTTTGGATCTCTCTAGCTCCAATGGACCCCTTATTTCTCAAGTCCTTGGTGAATAGGTAATACTTATTAGACCTTGGTCACTGGCCTTGATGAAATTTGTCAACTTCTTAGAGTGCTGACTTATCTGCTCAGGATCTATCCATTAGATTTTTGCCTTCTGATCTAGGATTTCTACCTTTCACTAGTGGAAAGAATATTGGACTTTGCTTCTGATGTTAATTAGCTGCACGACCATGGATAATTTACTTTATCTTGATGAGCCTCAGTTTACTTATCTGCAAAGAAGGCATAATAATGCATGTATTGTGTTGTTAGGAGAAGCAAATATGATAGCGTATATAAAGTACTTTGCAAACCTTAAAGAGACATATTTTGTTCAGTCATTTTTTAGTCACGTCCGACTCTTCATTTGACTCTCTTTGGGGTTTTCTTGGCAGAGATACTGCAGAGGTTTGCTATTTCCTTCTCCAGCTCATTTTACAGATGAGGAAACTGAGGCAAACAGTTAAGTGACTTGTCCAGGGTCACACTTCTAGGAAGTGTCTGAAGCCAGATTTGAATTTAAGAAGAAGAGTCTTCCTGCCTCCAGGCCTGGCATTACCTACCTGACTAAAGGGCTGTATAAATGTCAGCTATTAGTATTATTATGCTTCTATCCTGACCCTAGTTATCTGTTCTTCTGTTGCATCCACCATACTTATTTCCAGTGTCTGTTTCCTGTTTTCTCTTCTACCTGTGGTCTTTGCACACTCCCAACCACTAGAGTATAGTAAGGATTATACATAAGGATTCCTGTAGGCCACATATTGATTTAGAAAACCACATATTAACATTACCTATGTCCTATTGTTATTTTTATTTATTTTGTTAAATGTTTCCCAATTACATTTTAATTTGCTTCTGGCCTCATTCTGTAGTGTTGTGGATCTGTTGCAGGTTCTGTGTTTGATCCCTCTGCTCCAGAACACAAGAATGGGCATTTTAGCCTTTGCTTTACAAAGGAGAAGAGAACAGATGGATATGGCAATGATACACCGGGGTTAGGCAGTTAGAAGTGATTATGAAATAATTGTCCATATTTCCCTTGGCCCCTGAGCTATCTAAGGCTTACCTTAACTTCAGTTAACCATGGTTAACTCGGTGGTCCTGGTTCCCTCTAGCCTGAAGCACCCAGCACACTTGTGGAACCCAAAAGAGAATGGTTTTTCCAAGTTAGAACAAGCCTCAAGGTGACCATGGGACTTGGTCCCCTGGGCATGCTGAAATAACTCATTTCCTTGTCCTGTGTTAGCCTGGCTCCCTCTCAGTCAATTATAGGAAAATGTGAAGATTCATAGGATCTCTATCTGGAAGGTATCTTCCAAGATCATCCAGTCAACCCTTCATTTTACAGAGGAGATGATTGAGGACCACAGAGGTTAAAGTAAGTGACAGAGCCCATATTTGCACTGAAACCTCTGATTTCTTTAATCAATGATGTTTTTTCCTTTTGCTTTGCTACGCCATGGTTGTAAGTGGTGGTGTGGCATGGTAGATGGACAGTTGGCCTCAGAGCCATAAAGATCTGGGTTTTAAAAAATTACTACTAATAATGGCAGGTGGCATTTACATAGGACTTTAATATTTGCAAAGTACTCATTTTATCCTCAGAACACTCCTGGGCGATAAGTATTATTATTGTCCCCATTTTACAGATGAGGAAAATGAGGCAGAGAGGTTAAATAACTTGCCCAAGGTCACACAGCTAGTATCTGAGGGCAGATTTGAACTCAGGTCTTTCTTATTCCAGGTTCAGTGACCTCTCTACTGCACAATATGGCCGTTTAAAGACACAAACTCCCTGTGCAACCCTGAGTAAATCAAGAGTTAAAAAGATCATGTAGCAAAACAAATTCCCACGTTGACCACATCCAAAAATGTGTGCCTTACTCTGCATATTCAGTCTATAGCTCCTCTGTCAAGAGGTATGTGGCTTTTTTATCATGGATCTTCTGCCTGAGTATTTGTTACTAGGTGGTTCAGTGGATAGAGCACTGGGCCTGGAGTCAGGAAGACCTGAGTTCAAGTCCAGCCCTAGATGCTTTCTAGCTGTGTGACCCTGGGCAAGTCACTTGACCTCTGTTTGCCTTAATCCACTGGAAAAGGAAATAGTAAACTTCTTCAGTATCTTCCAAGAAGATCCCACGGACAATTGGTCTATGGGGTGATGAAGAGTTGGACACAACTGATTGATTGACCAACAACAATGAAATTTGTTTTTCATTCTTTATTTTTTCTTTAGGGGGAGGGAGAAGGGTGGGAGGAAATAAAAATAAATCCTTAATATTTGAAAAAAATAAAGGAAAAAAGAGAGCATCTAATTTGTCAGTGCTCTATAAACTCTCTGAGACTGTAAGTTGCAGAGAAGGTGTTGACCTGCAATGGTAGAGGAACTTTCCTCATATGGGAGTTCTCTGTATCCATGAAATCACAAGTCCAGTCCCTATCATCCCATCATAAGCATGATTATTGACCAGTACCAGGTCCATGTATCCAAATAATTTGTACACTTAACATTTATGACCAAATACCAATGTTGCTGGCTACCTTCCAAAGGCTCAAGGTTCTTTCAAAAGCTGTAGCCTCGAGATGAGTGATATATTGGTAAATATTTAACAACTCACTGTTAGGGAACAAATATGCCCATGACATACTTTTTTTTCCTTCCAATTAGTAATATTCTATTTTTTCCAATCACACATAAAGATGGTTTTCAACATTCACTTTTATAATATTTTAAGTTCCAATTTTTTTCTCCCTCTCTTCTCCTCCTTCCCCATGAGCAAACAATCTGATATAGACTACACATGTAAATCATATTAAACACATTTCCACATTAGTCATGTTGTAAAAGAAGGATCAGAACAAAATGGAAAAGCCACAAGAAAGAACACACACACACACAAATGAGAAAACAGCATGATGTGATCTGCATTCAGACTCTGTAGTTCTTTGTCTGAATGTGGACAGAATTCTCCATCATGAGTCCTTTGGAATTGTCTTAGATCCTTGCTTTGCTGAGAAGAGCTAAGTCTATCAAAGTTGATCATTGCACAATGTGGCTGTTATTGTGTACAGTGTTCTTGTTCTGTTCACTTCAATCAGCATCATGTAAGTCTTTCCATGTTTTTCTGAAATCAGTCTGCTCATCATTGCTTATAGCACAATAGTCCATGACACACTTTTAGGTTTAATCTGTATTACTAACATTTTTTCTGTCACTTTCTTAAGTCTAAACAATCAATAAAACAATAAATCTAGCCCTGATCTATAGCTTTTGCTGACTTCTGAGGTATAAATGCTCACACTGAAAATTTAACACTGTACTCCTGCTCCAGCTTAGAATAATCTTTATGTACCTCTGTATTCTTCTCCTGGTAAGTCACAGAGAGTTACAGGTTGGGTATGATTTTGAGTGCAGCTATGGCTGGGATAGGCATTTAGCTTTCTGGGTAATTAACATAATTACTTTAGGAAAATTACAGGTGTTTAGAGAGAACACCAGGTTCAGCTTTGCCCAGTTTAGGACATTTTTCTTTTGGAGGGGGGAAGGCAGGGCAATTGGGGTTAACTGACTTGCCCAAGCTCACACAGCTAGTAAGTGTGTCAAGTGTCTCAGGGCAGGTTTGAACTCAGGTCCTCCTGACTCCAGGGCTAGTGCTTTATTCACTGCGTCACATAGCTGCCCCTAGGAGATATTTTTATTGGAAATCCTCACCTTCTGAATAATGCTTCTGTTAAGTCATCTGAATCTAACCCATTCCTAGCTGAGGTCTGCCTCTTTCTGCTTCCCTATGAGTCTGTGCTCTGACCACTGCTCTCCCTAACCTACTTCTGTTCCAAGTGAAATCGTTTTCTTGAACTAACCTTGTCCACTGAAGAATCAGTTATTTTCCCTGTTTTTCCAAGGGAAAAACTCTCTCATTCCCTCCTTCTAATAAACCACAAGTTCTTTACCTTTTTTTATGTCTTGGACCCCTCTGATAATCTGGGGCAGCCTATAGACTAATGCTTTTCTATGAATAATCTTTTCTCAGAATAATATTTTTAAATGCATGAAATAAAATATGTAGGATTACAAAGGAAACAAATTATATTAAAAGATAGTTATCAAAATGATTAAAAGAGGAAGTTCAGATGCTCCAGGTTAAGAACCTCTGCATTAAACTAAGTAAAGGAATTGATTCTTTTTTCTCCTCTAATTTTCTTTGCTCTCTTTTTTCTTTCTAGATGCCTGGATTCCACTGATTCCTTCTGTATTTCCTAGCCTTCCCCTATGCCCAAGGCATACTTACTGGGAGAGACATGGAGAACCCCTTTAAAGGCTGCCACTACCGTGTTTCCCCGATAATAAGACACTGTCTTATTATTTTTTTTGGACAGAAAAACACCAGAGGGCTTATTTTCAGGGGAGGGCTTATTTTAATGAACATCGACAGCAATTTTAATAAACAGGTAAATGTGAACAAAAAAATGTACCTTTATTCAATAATGAATTCAATAAAGAACAGGATGACGCGCTCACTGCTGCAGCTCTGATTGGATGCAGCTCGGAGCGCGGCGTGTGTTTCATGGCGGGGGGACGGTGCATACAGAGGGTACCGTAATGTAGCGTGTAGCGCAGGGGATCACCTTCACTACAGTAGCAATCTCAATAGGGCTTATTTTTTGGGGAGGGCTTATTTTAGAGGAATCTTACACAGTAAGGGGAGGGCTTATTTTCGGGATAGGTCTTATTATCGGGGAAACATGGTACAACTCTTCCTCCTCCATCTCCTCCTTTTAGGTTAGAGTCGGAATTTCTTCTCTTCCTCCTGTGACTGCTCACTTGCCACACATCCCATGCATAATTATCGATAATTTTGTAGAATACCTTATAGCTAACCATACACTTAGTGGAAAGAGCACTGGGTTCAGGCTCAGTTCCCATCTTGATTCTTCCACTTACTACTGAAGGGAACTTCAGCTACTTCTCTGGGTCTGCTTCTTTATTTGTATAATGAGGAATGTTGTGCTAGATGGTCTCTCGGGTCTTTTCCAGCTCCAAATCTCAAGATTCTTATTTTTATTTAACACACAAGACCCCTGCGAAGTAGGTCTTCTAATCTCTGCCTTGTGGATGAGAAAACTGAGGGACTGAGGAATTGTGAGCTGACCAAGGTCATACAGTTAGTAAGCAGCAGAGTAAGGGTTTAACCTTCTAATCCCAAGTCCAGCCCTCTTTTTTCTGATACAGCACATGAACTCACTCCCTCATTCATTCAATCAATCAACAAGTATTTCTTAAAGACCTACAGTGCTTCAGGCACTCATGGTGCTAGGACCTGAGGATACAAATGCAACTGAATGAAGCAATCCCAGCTAGAAAGGAATTTACATTTTAACAGGGGAGACAACAAAGACATATCTAAATATATACAGAATAAATACGAAGAGAATAAATCCAAATAAATGCAAAGCACTTTAAATGCCAAGGAGAGCGCTAGGAAATGAGGGGATCAGGAAAAAGCTTGGTGTAAAAGGTGGTGTTTATGCTGTTGTCTCAGGAGAAGAGATGGATCCTGGTGTATTCAATATTTTGTGTAGAAGACACTACTAGCATCAGCCTAACCAGAAAGATTTCTAGGATCCATAGAATACTGACACTGGGAAGGACCAGAGAGATTATTAGTCCAATTCTTTTATTTTTCAGATGAGAAAGCCAAAGTTCAAAGAGAGAAAATATGACTTTCCTAAGGTCATAACTATCACACTTGGGCACAGAGAAGAAAGAATTTCTCTTCCCAGTGCAGTTCACCAGGGCAACTTGGCAAAATTTTACTTGGGAATCCAGGATTTAAGCTTCCTCTGTTAAGGAAGCACGTGTTCATAAATGTCCCTTTCTCCTTCTTGGGTCATTGCTTGAATAAAGAATGCCTGCTCTGTGCCCATCACAGTTCAAGTTTCTTAGTGAATGCACAGAATCAGTTTTTTCCTTGTTTATCCAAGTTTTTCTGGCAAACTGAAATTCTGGAAAATGCTTGCCAATCAGTTGATTGAACATCCTGGGTTCTGTGGGGCCCCTGGTAGGTTGCTTCTTGTCTTTGCTTCTGCTGTTCCTCCCATGTGGATTGAGCTGCCTCTGCATGAAATTTTTACTGATAGTTCTGACCTTCATTAAACTTTAAAAAAACTCTAAGTTTCTCCTGAATTTATAATCAATATCACATTATCTTTATTTTTTTAAAATAAGGTTTAGGGGATGTCCATCAATTGGGGAATGGCTAAACAAGTTGTAGTATAGGAATAGAATGAAATGCTATTGTGCTATAAGAAATGAGGAGTGGACAGACTTCATAATAACTGGAGAGACTTACATAAACTGATGTTGAGTGAGGAGAGCAGAACCAGGAGAGCTTTGTACACAATTACAGACACATTGTATATGTGATGACTAACTTTAATAGACTGGGCTCCTCTCAGCAATGCAAGGTTATAAGACAACTCTGAAGGACTCATGATGAAAAGGCTGTCTACATCCAGAGAAAGAATCACAGATTCTGAATGCAGATTGAAGCAAACTACTTTCTCTCTCTTTTGTTTTGTTTCATTCCTTCTTTCCTGTTGTTCATTCCATTGGTTATAATCCTTCTTTACAACTTGACTAATGTTTAATGTAGAACCTATATCGGATTGCATGCCGCCATGGTCAGGGGATAAGGGAGGGAGAAAATTTGGAACTCAATAACTTGTGGAACTGAATGTTGCAAACTAATAGTAAATAAATTTTAAAAATGCGGTTTATGGATACCTTTTATTTTTATATCACAATAATTTCCAGAAATCTGCTGCCTACCTCTTCCCTGCTTTCACTCTATTTGTAGCCAAGAAGGTTGTTCTTGAGTCCTTTCAATTGTGTCCAATTTTTTTGTGACCCTATTTGGCGTTTTCTTGGCAGAGATACTTGTGTGGTTTTCTCTTTCCTTCTACAGCTCATTTTATAGATGAGGAAACCTAGGCAAAGAGGGTTAAGTGACTTCCCCAGGGTCACCTGGCTAGTAAGTTTCTAAGGCCAGATTTGAACTCAGGAAGATGATGAGTCTTCCTGACTTCAGGCCTGGCACCTTATCCACTGTGCCATCTAGATGCCACAACAAAGAAGGACAGGTAAACAAAAACAATAAGATGTCCTTGACTGACAATGTATACAGCATTCTACCTCTCTGTTGAGAGCATGATTCATGATCTCTTCTCTGAGGATTATAGAGATGATAATTGTTCATTTAACCCTATGCATGTATATATGTGTTAATTCTGTGATGCTCAGAGCTCTTTGCTATGACAACTCTGGGATTCTGATGGATCTGATCTGTTATCTCATTGATATAGGTTTGCCTTTCCTAGGTTTCTATCATTCTCCCTTCTTATATTGTGAGATTTTTGTTGACAGATTCCCCAGAGCCAACTGGAAGACCTGCCCAGTGCCCTGAAGGGCTGCCTCCCATTTGTTCTCCTAATATTTTATGCCTGGCAGAGGAGCGTTAAGCTTCCCATCTATTATCCCTCATTTTGGATCCATTGCCAGCTCACCCTTTCATCCTGGGACTCATCTTCTTAAAGGTGTCTTTTGTGTTATCTCTTGTGTGTAAGTCATTGTTGGTGACATCCAGCAGTGGCCAACTTACATCTTCTCTATGTCTTTTCATTAACCTTTGGGTCACTTGCAATTTTGATTTATATGTTCCGTGATTTGTAGCCAGATCACATCAGTGGAAAGTGATTATTATTAATATTTCAGTGGCTTTATATGACATAGCGTCAGGGTGTAGTGAATAAAGAATGGCCCTTGGAGTGAGAAAGACCAATTTCATTTTAAATCTTATTCATATGATCATAGACTGAGTTCTTCAAAGGACCTTAGAGTTGGCCTAGTCCAACTGAGTAATTTTAGAGATGAGGCTTGGAGATGTTAAGTGACTTGCCCATGGTCATACTGCTAGTCAGTTTCTCAGTTGAGATCTGAACCCAGGTCTTCCTTACTCCAGATCTAGCACCACTTGCTAACTCACACATATATCTACATGATCAAAGCAAGGTCCTTAAGCTCTTAGTGCTTCAGACAATTCTGTAAGGCCGTAAGTTATGGAGGAGTTACTGATATGCATTAATGCGGGATGTTTCTACACTGGGAGTTCCCATGTTGATGAAATCATAGGTCCAGACAATGCCACTTAGACCACATGGATAGGCTTGTGTATATGTAAAGGGTGGAACAACTGATGTTTCACTTGGCAAGTCTGGTACGTGGATGCGGGCGAGATGCTTGTGGCAATGTGGACTGGTTTAGATTTGCAAGGTTAGCCCACAGACGTTGTTTTCTCCTCCACTTTTATCACACCTGCTGCTTTGTGTACCATGTCTATATGTGTGTGGTCCCAGGTCTAGGATATCAGTAACATAATGAGCTTTCTGGACAGAAATTCTCTGCCACTTGGCCTTGCCCTTGGACCACAGGGATGCATTAGGCAGCAGGTGATGTGTGAACACGATGGAGCTGCCAATTTCTTTTTTAAACAGCTTGGTTCTGCACCCAGGTCCCAGGATTTTTTAGGGGGTGTGTGTGCTGGGGGGGGGAGATATTTCTCCACTTCCCATCCCCCTCCTTTTCTTTTAATTTAATGTGAAAGATTAAAATTCAACTTAATTAGGAGGATTATATGTCTTATAAATTTAATATTTAATATGCAAGCAGAGGCTTTTCCCCCTCAGCATATTTATTAAAGATGTCCTGGGAGGAATGTTAATGAGTCATGATGCAATAAATATTTGGAATGGAGGAGCCAGAGGGAGGACAGAGGAGAGGGGGAGGGGAAAAAGGGAGAACTAGACCATCTCAAGAACAAAGTCCTAATGAACCTTTGTCAGTGGGAATGGGGGTTGGATGGGAAAGCAGGGTTTTCTAGCAGTGGTTTAAGTAATGGGAATGGAAGAAATGTCTAGAGATGTGAGTTTGTATTCTCTCCCTGCTGCTGCATAGGGGCACCCATGGCTACTTGCATTTGATAAGCCAGGACTGTTTTCAAGATGTAGGCTTCATCGATGTGGCATCCAGCACTCTGAATGAAAAGTGTAAAAGACCATGGAATAATTTGAATATGTGGAAATACATTCTTCATGATTGGTAAGTGAAATACCTGTCTGGTTAATTGAAATGTTCATCTCTCATGAAGATGCTTACTGTGAAACAGTCCTCACAATGGTTGTAAGGGTAGGGAGAGTTCAGGAGTGAGAGCAGAGATCTTAGGATTCAGGCCTGGAAGGGTCCTGAGAGATTGTCTAGTCACTTTTAAAAGAAGAGGCAGCCTTAGACACTAGCTGTGTGACCCTGGGTATGTCACTTAACCCTGTGTGCCTCAGTTTCCTCATCTGTAAAATGAGCTGGAGAAGGAAATAGCTAAATCATGCCAGTATCTTTGCCAAGAAATCACAAATGGGGTCATGAAGAGTTGGAAATGATTGAAATGACTGGACAGCAAGAAGAATGTATTTAGAGCTGGGATAGATTTTGGAGGTCATCTGACCTAGTCCCCTCAATGTTTTTTACAGGTAAAACCCAGACAGTAGTAGTAACTTAAGATAATAGCATCTCGCTCTAGAATAGGAAAGGACCCCTCCTCATTTTGCAGGGAGGACACTGGCCCACTGAGGTCAAGCGATTTTCTGAGGTTACACATATACTAAGCAGCAACAGCTTGCCCAAGAACACATTGAGAGTAAGTGGCAGAGAAGAAATTCACACCTGGATTTCAGGTCTTCTGACTTCAGGTTTATAACCAAGCTAAGATGGGGGCTCAGGAGACAGAACTCTGGGCTTGGAGTCACTAAGAGCTGAATTAAAATCCAGCCTCAGACACTTATTAGATGTGTGACCCTGGGCAATTCACTTAACCTCTGTGGGTCCTAGATTCCTCATCTGTAAAATGGGGATAATAATGGTACCTATACCCCAGGGATGTTGTGAGATCCAAAGAGATAATATTTGCAACATTGCATAGCATCATGCCTGACATATAGTAAATGCTTAATAAATCCTTATACTCTGGCTCTTTAGATCTCTTGGTCTTTCCACTATACCAGTGATATCAAATTCAAATAGGAATGGTTCCACTAAACTGTACAAGGATCCCTGCAGGCCACAGATTGATTTAGAAAACCACATATTGACATTGTCAATGTTCTATTATGTTTTTATTTATTTTATTAAATACTTCCCAATTATATTTTAATCTGATTCTGGCCCCAGTCAGGAGTGTTGTGGGCCTTAGAGCTTGTGTCCAATATCTAGGCACTATGCCATGCATACATATGACTTCTTTGTAGTAGGATTTCATATCAACCCTCTGTTTTTCAGAAAAATCTTCCTGCCTGTACCATATCCTCTCATTCCCTTATTACCGACTCTTGTCCTTTTTTATTTTTGTTTGTTCCCACATTAAGCCCTGTTGTGGAAACAATTAAGAAGTCTCTGCCAGCAACCTCTTTCCCTTCTTTGCAAAAGTTGGGGGCTGACCTTTTTTAATGTATTGGTTAGTTTTATTGAACTTTCCCTCCCCCCTCCTTTTCATTTTTTGTTATAACAGAAAATTCTCATTGAGGGGTCAAGGGAGGAATAAATTGAGAACTTCAGATGATACAAAAATTTATTTAAAAAAAGTCCCAGACATCGAGTGCTGCAAAGCTAATTAAGGCTGGATAGCACCATCTCTTTCCATCCCTGGTTCTAAAACTGTGTCCCTGTATCAGCTAATCCAAACACAGTAGCCCTCTCCAGGGCCTTGAACATGAATACAACCCTTCTCTTTTACCCTTTAGCCCACTCCTACTTCACCCTTTAGCCCTCAGGCCAAAGCTGAAGCCTTGGGAGGTGCGTTGCTATGACAACTCCAAGCAAATAAAAGCTTTGAACTTGGGTGGGGGGTGTTGGGGAGAGGGATGGAAATCCTTTCTAATATCAGCAGTTCTTGGCCTCGCGGCTGAGAGCCCTTCTTCCCTTCCATTATTCAACTGAGTGGAGTGGAGAAATTGCACCATTTACTGATGTTTGTTTGTTGTGGCAGTGTTGGGGACCAGATTTTAGGGTACAGCCCACAAGATGACTTCTGATCAGGCAGGGGTTGGGGAGGAAAAGAGGAAAGGAGGGATCGTGGTTATAACCAGTCATTAGGAATTGGTTTGAGTAGGTTCCAATACTGGGCCATTTTTCATCCAGGCACAGCAGAGAGTAGGACGAGGCATGGGCATGTGGGAGAATGTAATAAACACAGAATGTCTGGCAGCCCTAATACTAGGATAATGGGAATGAGGGATGGGGCAGATGAGAAGGGATTGAAGCTGCGCTCTTGGGATGCTTGGGTTAAACATAGATTGTATTTGACAGGTTTAACCTAACCAATATTGAGAAGGCTAGGTCATAAATGAGAAGCAAGTGCCATTTTTTCTTGTGTCCTCAGGCGGTATAGAGCAGATAGTAGACAGAGTGCTGGCCCGGAATCAAGAAGATCCTGTATTAGCTGTATGACACTGGGGCAGTTGCTTAATCTCTCTGAGCCTCAGTTTCTGCATCTGTAAAATGGTGATAATAAATAGAACCTATCTTTCAGGGCCATTGGGAAGATGAAATGAGATCAAGTATGTCATTGTTTCTGAACATTGACATCAATCAATGGATAGAGAGCTAGTCCAATGGCCTGGAAGACTTGGGACCAAATCCTACTACAGACCCACCCTTGCTGTGTGCCCTGGGCGAGTCTCTTAACCCTTTAGTGCTCTCAGATCTGGGCATTTCCCAAAGACTATAAAGTGTGTTGACCTGCACTGGTAGAGGGAGCTTTTTCATCTGGGAGCTCCTTTTACATCAGTGAAATCACTTAGCCTCAGGAACTATATTCTTTGGGAGTCCAAGCTGCTTCTGCTCTGTAGTGAAGGGTGCTATAGTAAGGATCTAGTGTTTGGGGATTATTATCGACATCACCACCAGCCCCTTCTCAATGTTATTCATTCCTTGTAGGGCTTTAAATGAGCAATCTGACTAAATGACTCTGGCAAGGGGGACAAAGAAAAGCGAACAGTTCCAGGTCAAAACTGTAGCATCCAATGTCAAATGTCACCATTTAGTTTCTTCTTTCTTGGGATCATGGGGTCATAGCTTTTGAGTTAGAAGGGACCTGTGAGGAGATCTAGTCCATTTTCTTAATTTTACAGATAAGGAGCCTGAGGCCCAGAAAGGGGTAAGTGACTTGCCCACAGTCATAGTGGGGAGTAAGTAGCAGAGGTGAGATTTGAACCCAGGTCACCTGGTTCCAAATTCTACCCTCTTCTCATGACTTCAGCTTGCCTCTTGTTCACCCATGGAGGGAAAAAACTTGGGTTGCAGCTTCCTGATTACCAAATTCAAGTGCCTAAGCGTTAGTGAAAAGTTCAAACCAGGAATGTGGGTAGAGTTATTCAGTAGCACTTGGGAGTGGGAAAGAGGCGTGTTATTCAATGACCATATGAACCATTAAACTCACTGGAACTATAAGAACATCTGGGATTGTAAGAATAGTTGGGGAAAGCAGCTTGGAAGGTGACTTGAAAATCTTTCAATTCAATTCACTTCAATTTAATTTGATTAAATTAAATTCAACAAACATTTATTGTGGCTTACTATGTGTGAAGTGCTGGGGATATAAAGTGCATAATTCCACAGTCCCTGCCAATCAAGAAACCCATTATTTAGTTGGTCTATGTATGTGTGTGTGTGTGTGTGTGTGTGTGTGGAAATGAAACATGTATGTATATGAATATGTGAAACACAAGTTGTAATAGGATTAATTACATGAGTCTTCAAATTTTGCAAGGTGTCAAGCATTTATTAAATGCACTGTGCTGAGAACTGGTGATACAAAAGCAAGTCAAGAGAAAAGACAGGCCCTGCCCTCGAGGAGCTTACCTTCTAATGGAGAATACATGTTGCATAAGAGATTAATATGTTTCAAGTCAAGGGAGATCATGGAAAGCTTCATGGATGAGGGAGCATGTAAGTTGGGCTTTGTGAAGGAAGTGAAGAGTTTTGACCTATTCGGAGTGGGAGGGGGGGAGAGGGGAAAGTCCATTCTATTGCTGAAAGTCAGCAAGTATTTATTAAACACTACTGGGTGCCATTCACTATGCTAAGCACTGGAGATACAGATACAAGGAACGAAACAAATCACTACTCCCAAGCAACTTACATAATAAGAGGGAGAGGATACTATCCTACCTTAAGGGAGAAGAAATCACAGAAATCATGGCATCTCATAGTTGAGAGGGACCTCATTGGCTATACCCCAAAAGGAAATTGTTGTGTGACCTCTGCCTGAAGATCCCCAATAGTGGGACAAATTGCCTCTCGAGTTGACCTATCCAACTTTGGGATTACTCTAATCATTAGGAAGATTTTACTGTTTAAGGTAACTGGAGCTTGAGCAAGCCACTTCCCTTCCTCGAGACAGACAGGGATCTCCAAGTTTCTGTCTTTTTTAGCTTTAAATTTATGATAATAATTATAATGAGGTAACAGAAGAAAGATTTCTGACTTACACTGGAATGGAACCTGCATTAAAGAATGGTAACAAGGCAAATAAGATAAAACAACAACAACAGATAATTTGACTCTGTAGATTCTATAACAAATGTGAAAGCTGTAAGGGACCTTAGTTTTTTCCAGTCCAAATTTCTTACCATTTTTTTGATGAAGAAATTCGGGCACATACAGAGTCTTACATGACAATGAATAGAATTGTTGCTGTTTCAGAAGGGGTGGGGTTATAGCTTGAACAGGACCAAGGGGCAACAGATGATATGCCCTGGACTTATCTACGGCATCTGTGCTCATGGGAGCAGAATCTCTCTTGGGTTGGCCCTGACTTCTGCAGATTGCATTTGTAATCACAAGCAGGGATTAGATTGGAGGTAGATAGAATCAACAGAGAAAACCCAGCAGAGAGGAGAGCTTACAAAGAGGTTGCTTCCTGTCTGACAGAGACCAAGATAGGACTAATATATGCAGCTGGGCATATGGAAATGTGGCTCTGTGCATTGTATCTGTTGGGTGTTTACATGAATCATTAAAAACTGGGTTTGTTCTTGGGAGAGGGCATTTGGGCTTGAGACATAACTATGTACACTATAGACTTGCTTGTAGTCATGCTTAACGTTTTAAAGCTAAAAGAGGATGGGGGCATGATTTTCTATGAGCTGAAGTAAAAATAATGTTGGCTTGGGCAGAGAAGATGTGAGTGATGGTGCCTCATGGTTATGCAAGCATCAGAGACATTTACGTCTTGCTAGCTCTTAGCAACTTGCTCAGAAGTTATTCTGAAGGAGCCATGGGGGAAGGGTGTTGGCAGTGCAGTGCCCTGCCAACCTCTCCTTGGGATGTTGACTCAGAGAGAGTGCTTAGGTGAGAACTAGGCTACAAAAACAGCAGGATGGTGGGGTGAAAGGCTATTTGAAGTTGAAGAGTGACTGAATCATAACACTAGGAATTGGCAGATTTGGAATAATTCCTTGAATCAGACCAGATTTATTTTCATAATTTTATTATTTTCATAATTATCCAACTGTCTTCAGAGCATCCCTCAGGAGAAAGAGGGAGAGGATAGAGTGCTTAGTTTTCCTTTTCAAATATTTAAAATATTCCAAACTTAAACACCAAAATGGCAATTTCAATTCACACAGACTCTATGAAACCATGGATGTACATTTCATATTGTTTGCTTTAAAAAATTAATTCTACAAGTTATTCTCAAAACTGTCCTATTTGTTTGTACTTTCTTCTGAAAATCCTTCTGTTCTCTTGATAGTGCTTTGAAATGGTTTACTTGATTCTCTAAAATGTGTTTGGGGACCAGAGGCTCACCTGTTGGCCAGGGCCCTGGCTATTCTCTGGAGGAGCAACAATGGATATGGTGTGGGTGTGGTTGATGATGCTGGCGCTGTCCCCTTGCCCCCAATACTCTCTGCCTTTTGCAAAGCCTTTGCCACGGTTTACCAGGGAGGAGGGGCCATCATAATTTCTATTTCAGTCTTACTCTCTAGGTTACACAGGTAGCCCCTCTGTCTGTTTACATTCTAATTTTCAGGGGAAAACATACTAAACCATTCAACTCAATGGACTGCTGTGACTCCCGTGATCTCTGAGCTTGAACATTCCTTTTGGCCCATGGAAGTCATGCTCTGGGGTTTCCATTCCCCAGGTATTCAGTTTCACCAGGAATTGGGTTCTTTGTTCTGACGCATTTGGGGACTTCTCTTCATGCTCACAAGACAATTCATTTATCCTTATCTGATTAACTTCCTTATCTCATTTTCCATGTTTGAAGAATAGGTTTGGGATCCAAATTTTTTTTTATGCCCTTTATACCTCTACTCCGTCCATCTTCTTAGCCGATTATTTCACCTCTTACTTTATTTAGGAAATTAAGGTCATTCAATGTGATTTCCCTCTACTCTTCTTCCTTTAATTTTAAACCCCTTGTTAATATTGACATAATTCATATAATATTGCTTGCCTTCTCAGTGGGTGGGTGGAGGGAGGGAGAGAATTTGGAACTCAAAACCATCTTCTTCATCATTTCTTATAGCACAGTAGTATTCCATTCACAATCATATGTCCAACCATTTCCCAGCTGATGGGCAGTTTTAGACCTATTCCTGGATGCTGTAGCTTGCTCATTTATTTACATTTTCTCCATCCACTCTTTTCCTTAAGTTGTGATTAGTCTTCAGACAAGATACTTTCTAGTAAAAGACCAATTCTCTTTTGGTACCACATTCTTGAATTGCCCATGAAATGCAGTTTATGTTCCCTCTAGAGCAGTTACCAATGGGAGCAGTGGGAGTACAGAAGCTTTGAGAGAGGCACTTAGACCTGACTTAGAAAAAAACCACCCAGACACTGAAAAACAGATGGGAGAGCGTTCACATATGTATAAGCATATAGACACATGCACATCTATGCAATAACACAGCCACACAGCCAGACAAGACACATACGTGCACCTACAAATACAAGCCCACATATGCACATCTGGACTAGGAAAGGAGGCAGAGGGGACTTGGATCTAGAATGGTCAATTCTGCATCTGTCCCACTTCCTTGATCAAAAATTCTGACTTCCCTCTCCATCTGACCATAGCTGCCATCTGACCATAGCGTTCTATTCTTCCCCATATCTTACCCCTTCCTTTTATCTTTTTTTCTTTTCTTTTTGAGAGAGAAGTTTCAGTTGAATGATGTCAGAAGCCAGACTGGGGGAGTTGAGAAGAGAGTGAGAGGGAAAGAAGTGTAGACATTTGTTACAGTTTTCTTTAAAAAACAAAACAAAACATTATTTATTTTTAACATTAAAATATTTTTTTGAGTTCCAAATTCTTTCCTTCCCTGTACCCCTTCCCTATCCTTTGAGAAGGCAAACAATATTATATCATTTATACATGTTGAAATCATGCAAAACATACTCCCATATTAGCCATGTTGCAAAAAAGCAAGAAAAAGAAATATAGGAAAAATATACTTTATTTTGCACTCAGTGTTCAACAGTTGTCTCTCTGGAGGCAGAAAGCATTTTTCATCATGAGTCCTTTGGAATTGTCTTGGTTCATTGTATTGTTCAGAGTAGCTAAGTCTTTCATAGTTATCACTGTGTACAAAGATCTCTTTCTGTTCACTTCAGTCTGCATAAATTCATATAGATCTTCCCAGGTTTTTCTGAGAGCATTCTCCTCATCATTTCTTTTTTTTGTTTGTTTGTTAATTTGTTTGTTTACTTTTAGTTTATTTGTTTGTTTTATTAATTTGTTTGTTTACTTTTAGTTTACAAGATTCAGTTCCACAATCCCCTGAGTTTCAAATTTTCTTCCTCTCTCCCTCTTTCCCCCCCAATGGCGGCATGCAATCAAGTATAGGATCTGCAAATACTTTCACATTAGACATTAGTCAGGTTGTAAAGAAGGATTGTAACAGATGGAATGAACAATGGGAAAGAGAAAACAAAACCAAACAAGAAAAAGAAAGAGAGCAGGTAGCTTGCTTCAATCTGCATTCAAACTCTGTAGTTCTTTCTCTGAATATAGACGTCACTTTCCATCATCTCCTCATCATTTATTATAGCATAATGGTATTCCATTACAATCATATTCCACAACTTGTTCAGCCATTTCCCAGCTGATGGAGATCTCAACTTCCAATTCTTTGCAACCACAAAAAAACTGCTATAAACATTATTATACAAGTAGGTCCTTTTTCTTTTCTTTTCTGTTTTTACTTTTTATCTCTTTGGGATTTAGACCTAATAGTGGTATTTCTGGGTCAAAGGGTATGCACAGTTTTATAGCCCTTTTAGCCTGGTTCCAAATTGTTTTCCAAAATGACTGAACTAGTTTACAACCCCACCAATCCTGTATTAGTATCCCTATTTTTCCATATCCCCTCCAGTACATCTATAGACAACTTTCTAAAGGAGTTTAGCTACAAAAGGGATTTCATCCTTTCTAAACCTACTCCTTCATCACAAAGTCCAGTCCCTCCAGGCTTCAGTACTTTTTTTTTTTTTTAGCTCATTAATCCTGTTCTCATTTTACTTCCCTCTCTCCCTAATCTTAACTCTATAGTTGACTAGTTCAACCACACAATGTCTTCTACTCCAAGTCCTTTACCTTCTTGTCTTGTCTCCAGTTATCCCTTGCCATATCCTAGCTCTAGATTACTCCCATCTTCCACCTCTTCTACCCCTACTCAGATACTGGTGAACAGAGCTGGAGGAAGTCATCCAATTTTGCCCACTGAATATGCTACAAGTTCACCTGTTAAACCTCAACTGTGTCTTCACTTTCACAAGACAATTCTTTTATTCTTACCTGATTAATTCCCTTATCTAACTTTCCATGTTTAGAGAATAGGTTTGGAATCCAAACCTTCTTTTCTCAAGCCTTCTGTGCCTCTACTCCCTCAATCTTTTTAGCTGAGGGTCTTACCTCTTACTTTACAGAGAAAATTGAGGTCATTCATTGTAAACTCCCTTTGCTCTTCTTCCTTTCATCCTAAAATCCCTTGACATCATTTCTACTCCTATTTTGTCAAGTCTCTAATAAGGATGTTGCCCTTCTTTCCAAGGCCAACTACTCTACATACATTCCGCACCGCTCCCCCCCCGCCACACCTTTAATAAAAGAGACTGGGTCTCCTCTTGCCTAGGCTGGAAGTGCAGTGGTCACTCATGGGCTTAATTAAACTACTGCTCAGCATGGAAACTTTGACCAGTTCATTTCCAACCTGGGCCTGTCTGGTGTTCTCTCACTCTCGTGGGCTCACCATATAGCTGCCAGATTCAGGGTAGACACTCAGTTGACTTTAGTGGATTTAAGCTAAGTTAGCCCTACTGTAGCTTGGATCTCCTGAGGTTCAATGACCTGTCAGCCTCAGTTTCCCCAATAACAAGGATTATAGCCATGGGTTACCACAACTCAGTCATATGTATTATTTATCCATCCTCTACCTTATTCTCCAGCAGATTCTTCCCCCCAATCATCATTTCTTTCTATCTAATTTTCAATCTCATCCTATCTACTCCCTCCTCTTCTATTATCTTGACACACACCCAAGTCCTTTCATCCTTCACTAGACTCATTTACTCAAGATATAGTCCCAGACCTCTCCTTTTCTTCCTCAAACTCCTAGAAAAAGACGTCTACACTTGTTGCCTTCACTTCCATGCCTCTCACTCCATCCTCAGAGGCTCCTTGAAATCTGACTTTTGACCTCATCACTCAATTAGAATTCTCCATAGTTATCAGAAATCTGTTAATCGCCAAATCTAATGGTGTTTTCCTCATTGCTCATCCTTCTTCACCTATCTGTTACATTTGAAATTGTTGACTCTCTTGTTGACCTTCTCCCCCAGATACTCTCTTCTCTTTGGGTTTTCATGACACCATTCTTTTTTCCTAATTAATTAATTAATTTTTAGTTTTCAACATTCACTTTTACAGGATTTTGAGTTTTTAATTTCTCCCTTCCTTTCCCTTCCCCCCAAGACAGCATGCAATCTGAAATAGGCCATACATGTACAATTATATTGCACATATTTCCACTTTAGTCATATTGTGAAAAAAATCAGAACAAAAGGGAAAAACCACAAGAAAGAAAAAACAAAACAAAACAAAGAGAAAATAGTATACTTCAATTTACATTCAGACTCCATAGTTCTTTCTCTGGATGTGGATAGCATTTTCCATCATGAGTCTTTTGGAATTGTCTTAGATCATTGCATTGCTAAGAAGAGCTAAGTCTATCAAAGTTAGTCATTGCACAATGTTGCTGTTATTTTATATAATGTTCTCCTGGCTCTGCTCATTTCACTCAACATCAGTTCATATAAGTCATGACACCATTCTTTCCAGGCTCTCCTCCTACCTGTCTAACTATTCCTCAGTCTCCTTTGCTGATTCATCATTCATATCTGACTCCTTAATTTGGGGTGTACACCAAGGCTCTGTATTGGACTTTTTCTTTTCTCCTTATGCTTTCTCATGATAACCTCACCAATTCCTGTGGGTTCAATGATCCTCTCTGTAGATGACTCCAAGAGCTCTATGTCCAAGCCTAGTCTCTTTTCTGAGCTTCAGTTCCCCCATCAACCGCCATTGGACATTTCAAGCTGGATGTCCCATAGGCATATCAATGTCAGCATATCTGAAATAGCAGAATTCACTAGCTTTTCCTCCAAATTCACTTCCCTTTCTAACTTCCCTCTTACTGTTAGGGGCATCACCTTCTCTCCAGTCTCTGATGTTCATAACCTCAACATTTCACTCACCTCCTCAGTCTCCTCAGGTATCTGACCAATGACCAGATCTTGTCATTTCTGGCTCCACGACTTCTGTCATATGCCCTCCCCTTGTGCAGCCTCCGCACCAGCTCAGGCGCTCATTACCTCTCACCCAGACTACTGCAATAGTCCCCTCATTGCTCTCTCTGCCTCAGGTTCATCTCCACTCTAACTTACCCTCCTTATGGCTACCAGAGTAACTCCTTTTTGTTTTAATCATTCTTGACCTCTCTTTATTAATTTAAATTAAATTTTATATTTTTAGTTTTCAACCAAGAGTAACTTTCTTTAAACACCAAAATGACCATGTCGCTCCCCTCCTCCATGAATTGTAGTGGTTTTCTATGACCTTTAGGATAATATACAGACCTTTAATGACCTTCGCCACTTGGCCCCAAACTTCCTTTCCCGTGTCATTATTTATTATTCCCCTTTTCACACTTTGTGCTCTACCGAAACTGGCCCTCTCTCTGTTCCATGTCCCATCTCTGTGCCTCTGAAGGTAGCTAGGAGGTGTGGTGGATAGAGTTCTGAGCCTGGAGTCAGGAAGACCTGAGTTCAAATTCAGACTTTAGACATTTACTGGTTGTGTTACTCTTGACAAGTCACTTAACCTCTGACTCAGTTTCCTCAACTATAAGATGGGGATAATAATAGCACCTTCTTCCTAGGATTGTTATGAGGATCAAATTAGATAATAATTGTAAAATGCTTAGCACAGTGTCTGGCACATAGTGATTGGTATATAAATGATAGCTGTTATTAATCATTGTTATCATCTACACTTGCTACCCTCATTTGTGTAATGTTTGCCCTCTTCACTGCTACTTCCCAGATCCCCTCTCTTCCTTCAAGATGCTGCTTAAATACTACCTTCTACATGAAGTCTTTCTGGATCTTCTAGTACCCTCCCTCCCAATCTATTGGTATTTATCTTTTAAAAAATTAATTAATTTGTTTATTAACTTTTAGTTTACAACATGCAGTTCCACAGTCCCTTGAATTTCAAATTTTCTTCTCCTCCCTCTCCTTCCCCCCCACCCCCAAGATGGCAGAATGCACTCAAATATAGGATCTACAAATATCTTCACATTAATCATTAGACAGGTTGTAAAGAAGGATTATAACTGATGGAATGATCAGGGGGAAAGAGGAAACAAAGCAAGAAAAAGAAGCACAGCAAGTAGTTTGTTTCAATCTGCATTCAGACTCCGTAGCTCTTTCTCTCTGGACGTGGATATCTCTTTTGATCGTGAGTCTTTTGGAGTTGTCTTATAACCTTACATTGTTGAGAGGAGCCCGGTCTGTCAAAGTTAGTTGTCACACATACGTTGTGTCTGTGATTGTATACAGATTTCTCCTTATTCTTCTCTTCTCGCTTAGCATCAGTTTATATATGTCTCTCCAGGTTATTATGAAGTCTCTCTGCTCCTCATTTCTTATAGTACGGTAGTATTCCATTACAATCATATACCACAACTTGTTCAACCATTTCCCAATTGATGGGCATCCCCTTGATTTCTAATTCTTTGCCATCACAAAAAGAGCTGCTATAAATATTTTTGTACACACGGTACCCCCTCCCACTTCTCTGATCTCTTGGGGATACAACTCTAGAAGTGGTATTGCTGGGTCAAATTATTTATAGCCCTTTGGACATAATTCCAGATTGTTCTCTGGAATGGTTGGATCAGTTCACAACTCCACCAACAATGCATTAGTGTTCCAATTTTTCCACATCCTGTCCAGCATTTATCATTTCCTGCTTTGTCATCTTAGCCAATCTGGCCTCTGAGATGTGGTACCTCAGAGTTGTTTTGATTTGCATTTTTCTAATCAATAGTGATTTACAGTATTTTTTCATATGCTTATAGATATCTTTAATTTCATCTTCTGAGAACTGCCTGTTCATATCCTTTAACCATTCATCAGTTGGGGAGTGGCTTAGATTCTTATATATTTGACTCCATTCTTTGTATATTTTAAAAATGAGGGCTTTATCAGAGACATTGCTTGTAAAAATTCTTTCCCAGTTTTCCACTTCCCCCTTAATCTTGGTTACATTGGCTTTATTTGTAGAGAAACTTTTCAATTTAATGTAATCAAAATTATCCATTTTGCATTTTATAATGCTCTCTAACTCTTGTTTGGTCATACAATCGTCCCCTCTCCATAGATGTGACAGGTAAACCATTCCTTGCTCTCCCAGATTGCTTACAGTATCAGCTTTTATACCTAGATTGTGCACCCATTTTGACTTGATTTTGGTATATAGTGTTAGATAATGGTCTATGCCCAGTTTCTGCCATATTATATCCCAGTTTTCCCAGCAGTTTTTGTCAAATAGTGAGTTCTTGTCCTAAAAGCTGGGGTCTTTGGGTTTATCAAACAGTAGATTACTATAGTCATTGGCTGCTGAGTCTCATGTACCCAATCCACTACATTGATCCACTGCTCTGTTCCTCAGCCAGTACCAAGCAGTTTTGATGACTGCTGCTTTATAATACAGATTAACATCTGCTATGGCTCAGCCACCTTCCCCAGCATTTCTTTTCACTAATTCTCTTGATATTTTGTACCTTTTGTTTTTCCAAATGAATTTTGTTACTATTTTTCTAGGTCTATAAAGTAATTTTTTGGTAGATTGATTGGCATGGCACTAAATATGTAATTTAATTTAGGTAAGATTATCATTTTTATTATATTAGCTAGACCCCCAACCACGAGCAACTGATGTTTCTCCAATTAGTTAGATCTGACCTTTGTTTGTGTGAAAAGTGTTTTTTAATTGTGTTCACATAGATGCTGGGTTTGTTTTGGCAGGTAGATGCCCAAATATTTTATAATGTCTACAGTAACTTTAAATGGAATTTTTCTTTCTGTCTCTTGCTGTTAGATTTTGTTAGAGTATATAGGAATGCTGAGGTGGTATTTATGTTGTATTTATTCTGTATAAACATATTTACATAGCAGGGCATTTCCCCTCCCTTGGAGCCTGTTCAGTTACCATTGTATGTGTGAGCTGAGATGGGATAACTGATATATTCCTTACATGCATGTGGTCTCCCCTGATAGAATGTAAGCTTCTTGAGAGGAGGAATGGTTTCATGATTTTTATTTGTATGCTAGTGCCTGGAGCATAGTAGGTGCTTAATAAATTCTTGTGAGTTGATTGATTCACTCTTAGCTGCTGACTTGCTGAGTGACTCAGGGTGACCTGCTAGGCTGTAATGGAAAGATCTCTGGTCTGGGGACCTGGAGACCAAGGGTCCTATTGTGGCTTGCTTCAAGCTGGCTACATGGTCTTGGGAAAGTCATGTCAATGACTGATGCTCAGTTTTCTTATCTGTTTTCACTGGATTATCTTTCATGTTTATTCCATCCCTAATATGCTGTGACTGTATAACAAAAAATTTCAGAAGAAAAAACATTTTTGCCAGTGTTTTTGCATTTCACGTAGCCACCTGTCTTAATAGCCAGACTTGGGAGTGTGCAGTGCAGTGCTGATATTTAGAGAGGATGTGGACCAAAGGTCACAGCAGGGCTTAGATTATTTTCCTTGGTGTTTTTCTGACATTTTTGTGAATACAAGTGGGGAATACAAGATGGGAATGCAAGTGTGAATACAAGATTGAAAAGGCAGTATGGATTATGAAAAGAGATGGGGACTTGTCAGGAAGAACAGAATTCAAATCCCACTTCAGACACTTACTAGCTAACTAAATCACATACTGCCTCAGTTTCTCATTAGTAAGATGAGTAGCATTAAATTAGATGACCTCTGAGGTCCCCTCCAGTTTCAATCTTATAATGTCGCACCCAACCTCCCACTATGAGCTCTTCAGCTCAGTACCCCAGAGTCAGAGGGAAACTTTGAGTGGGTTACAGAAAGCTGTGAAGGCTGAAGAGGATCTGGAGTTCTGTCCTTGGGGAGTTACAGAGCCCAGGGTTTGGGCCTTTCCTGCCCGAACAAGAGCTCCCTTTGGTCAGCAGCTCCAGCAGCTTGCTCTTAAATATTGGAGGAAGCCTGGGGTGGGCATGAGTTCAATGTCTGGACTTTAGCAGGGCACCATCCCTGCCTACAGGGAGCAGGAAAAGAAGGAGACAGTCCAGTCTCCCTCCATTTCTCACTGCCTAGTTGAACAAGGGAAGTCTGAGATAATTAGGGAAAGAGGTAGAAAGTGGGCTGCTGGTGGTGAATGGAGAAGAGCAGGTGAAAGGAAGAAGGATCTGAATTTTAAGCAATGCCCGTTTGAGAGGAGATTTCCCTTGGCGCCTTCATTGCTTTTTCAAATCGGCACTAATTGGGCCCTCCGTCAGCAGCCTCAGTAGAAGAGCAAGAAACGATAGGCCACAGAGAGGAAAGAGCTGTCTCTTCTTTAGAAACAGGGCCTCCAGATCCAAGCTGAGGCTTTGAAGGAGCAGTTGCAGCAGCCCTTAATAGCATGAAGAGGCCATGACAGCAGCATTGATGGCAGCAGCAGCAGCAGCATTGATGGCAGCAGCAGCAGCAGCAGCAGCAATGGTAGAGCTGCTGGCAGGATTTCTGGGGGAGAACTGAGGACAAAAGGAGAGGAATAGAGGGTGATGGTGGAAGACTTGTGCATGGACTTGGTCAGCAGAGCTGCCGACCAGAGGGAGCTCTCATTCAGACAGAAGCTTTCTGAGAGCCTTTGTCCAAAGCTTTTTGATTCAGAGAAGTCGCAGGGTGGAAAAGTGAGGGTTCTGAGTGTAAATCTTGATCTGTCCTGTAACATACCACTTCTTGTCAGTCACCTCAACCTTGGTTCCTTGGAATCAGTGGCCAGCTGGAAGCCCTGGAGACAGTGCTTGCATCAGTCAAATATTTATTAGGTGCTTATTACGAGCATTGTGCTAAGTACTGGGAACACAGATTCAAGCAAAAAGAATGACAGTCCCTGCCCTCAAGGAGCTTCCATGCTAAAGGCAGAAGACCACCTGGGTTTTTGGTAGACATCCTCAAGGACCTCCAGACTTTTATGGCTAGACTTGATGATTGGGAGACCATTGCTTCCAAACGACGCAGTTCATTTCCAGAAGTAGCAAGAGAATGGGGATTGAGATGTCCAATCTCCATCTCTCCCAACAGATCCCACCCAACTTTCTATAAAGTTACAACTCATAGTCAGAAGGTGGGAAAGGGGGGACTTGGAATCAAGATTCATAGACTGGGTAGCAGGAGGTCTGGATTTAACAGCTAACTAGCTCTGTGAACTTGACCACATCACTTTTGGGCTTTGGTGTTTCCCTCTGTATAATGAGGGAGTTAGTTGATTTAGGTTGATCTCTAAAGTCTTTTGACTCTAAAATACTCGGTTATATACATTCACAGATTGTTGGAGCTGGAGGACAATTTAGAGATCTCTCTAGACCAAAACACTCACAGACTCAATTCAATTTGATGAAAATTTGTGTGGTTATAGCAGAAAGAACATTAGTTTGGAAGAAGGAGGACTTGGGCTTAATTCCTCTCTTTGCCTCTTACAACTTGTGTGACAATGGCCATGTGTCAGTCTCTCTGGACCTTGGTCTTCTCCTTTGTAAAATGAGGGAGCTAGACTAGATGGTCTCTGAGAGATTTTCTAGCTCTAAATTTATGATCTTATGAATCTATTAAACATATGTTCTGCAAAAAAAAACTGTGCTAAGGTGGCACAGTGTATAGAACACAGGCCTGGAAGTCAGGAGGACCTGAGTTCAAATTTGACCTCAAACACTTACTAGCTGTGTGACCCTGGACAAGCCACTTATCCCTGATTGCCTCTCCTACCCCCCACCTCCCCAAAAAAGAAGAAAAAAAAGAACCATGTTAGATATCGGGGATACAAAGAATTAAAACAGTCCCCAATATTGAGGAACTTATATTCTCCTGGAGGATACAAAATATAAACTGATAAATGTAAGATAATATGAGGAATGGGAGCACTAATGATTAGGGTATCAGAGAAGGCTTCCTGTGGGAGGTGGAACCTGGTCTGACTCTTGAAAGAAGTGAAGGGTTCTAATAGGCACAGAACAAGAAGAAAGCTGTGCAGAGTTATGGAGGTTGGATCTAGAATGCTAAGTTCAGGGAACAATTCAGCGGGCTAGTCTGGGTGAAATGTAGAGTTTATGGAGGGCAAAAATTTGATATCTGTGGAAATGTAGGCTGGAACCATATCGTGAAGGTCTCTGAAAGGTGAAGAGAAGAGTATTTTATCCCAAAGGTCATAGGGAGCCATTGAAACTTCTAGAATCAAGGCCCAGTGATGTGGTCAGACTAGCACTTTGGGAAGATTATTCCTATTATTAGGAAAGGGAAGAATGGAAATAGGGAGACCAAGTAGGAGGCTATTGCATAACAAGAAGGGCTACCACTTTTTCAGAGGTTGGAACTGTGAGAGATAATTTGCAGTGAAGTTTCCCCATTCTGAAAAACCAAATCTGGAGTGGCTTCAGCATCCACTGGGCCTAAGTTTTGAAGTCACCTGACCTTACAGGAATCTGGGACTTAGAGCAATGGAGACCCTCCCCAGTGCTACCTCAGCACAAGATATACCAAATAAGGATAAAACTGCCTTCCTGGCCTTGCACTGGACACCCACACGTTTCTGTGTCCTTTGTCTATGAGATAGATTCCCACGCTTAGGTTGTGGGCCGGCCTCTCTACCAATGAGAGTGAAGGCCAGTTGGGAGTTGTGTTTCTGCTTTAGAAGGTTATATAACCATGGGCTTGCTTCTACCTGTTGTTCTCTCCCTGGCAGACGCCATTTGAGTGACAGGGGCAGAGAGCCCTTTCTCATCAGAAAGAATAGATAAACTTTTCTCTACTTTCTTAAGCAGTCTCTAAACTCATTTACTGTGCCGGTGTACACAGCCCAAAGGAAGAAATTGGAGGTGTGCAGCTAGGGGAGTAAATGCCTTTCCTAAAACACACAGCTCCAATATAAAGTTTTCTATTCCCCTCTTGCCTCCATTCCGGACTTGCCAGGACTTAGGGTGGAGGTGGGGAGTGGGGTTAGGAAGTGGGTAGCAGTTGTTCTTCCAAAGACAAAAAACAGTGTAGTGGGGCCAAATGGAAGGATTTGGAGTCAGGACCTGGGGGTTAGGATATTGACTTGCTGCTTGGTATCTGTATGACCTTGGGCAAGTCAATTAACTGCTCTGAGTTTTCATTTCTTCATCAGTAAAAATGAGAGGGCTTGATTAGATAAAGTTCCTTCCAGCTCTGTGATCTGTGCATGCCATCTGTCCAACTACAGCTAGCCACAATGTGACTTCTACCTCTCTCTTCCAGTGCCGCGCAAAGGGAACTGTGAGCATTCAGCAACTCTTCCTTTGGCAACTGGGAAAGTGCCCGGATGCATGCTCTGATGCTGTTATTCAGCAGGAAGAAAGAAGAGAAAGAAAAGGGAAAAGATATTGTTTGGGTACAATCTGTGTTTGCAATTTTCCACATCGGTTCTTTTTATGAACACTCCAAAAACAAGACAACAGCAGCGGCTGATTCAATATGCGCCATGCTGGAAAACAATAAGGAAAAAAATAAGGGTTTTTAATAAGCACTTGGAAAGGCTGTAATTAAATCTCGGGCTCTGTTTGGAAAACAAGAATCTCATTTAGTGCTTTTGCCCTGGCGCTCCCTAACATCTGCACCCATGTTTTCTGCTGGGCAATTATGGAGGCCTCCGTGGGTTGATTAACAAATACAGGTGCAGGGACTAAGCTTAGGAGGGAGATCCCAGGATGAGAGTAGGGACAGAAGGGGCTGTTGTGGGGGGAGAGAGGGGATAGACTTGGCTCTCACCCCACACAGGTGTGGAAGAGGCTTCTGGGAGCTGGGGAAGGTTCAGGGTTCTGCGTAGAGCTAGGGAAAAGGTGGAGGTTGAGAAAGAATGTAAAGGGGGTAGTGATGTGACATACTTTTGAAGAAGGGGGATATTATTCTGTCTTATTTAACCTGGTTATGGTAAGACTTCACAGAGACAGAGGGAAGGTCAAGATGACTGTTACAGTGCCTTCCATTGTTAGGATTCAAGGACTTTCCAGGAGGTGAATAAGTTTTCTGGGAGAAAAAAAGAGACAGTAGCCAGGATGCATGAGCAGAAGTGGGAAAATGATCCAGGTGGCAGGGATTGCCCACAGGCCTTCTCCTTTTAAGCAAGGATATCAAAAGGTTAGTTGGATGACTTCCTACTTCACCCATTTCATAATGTAAGCTCTGGACTTTTTCAAAGCCAATATTCCTTCTTAGTTCCCCTGTCTCTGTCCATGTCATAACTCTCATGATATCTCTGGTTCGTGTTATAAATATGCTCAGTTTTCTCCCTTATTTGCCCCAGGGTTGCACACCTGGAACTCATTCCTATGAGTGTGGTCTTGGGTCTGAGTAGCTCCTGGTTGGGAATGACTGGTGGGAGAAGTGAATGCTAATTCTTAGTGTGGAATATTGTCCTAGGGCTGGAAATGGAGGGAAGGGGAGCACTTGAGCACAGATTGACCTTCCACATGATGGGGAAATATTTGGGGACTGATATGACACAAAGAGGCCCTGGTATGTCTTGAGAGGTCGACTTGACTGTGCTGTTTGGGAAAGCTGAAATAGGGAGGTAGGTGTAGAGCACTTAGCACTCTCTGAACTTGTGACCTCTACTCTGGGATGGTTGAACACCTTGCTGGAAAGGGCATCCCTAGGACGGGCTGGGAGGATCTAATTACTCTGGCCCCTTTGCCTGCTTACTCACCATCCCTTCCCATACCCATGGATCTGAACCCAGGTTTCAAATCTGGCCCTTCTTTTGAGTTGCTCTGGGATCTTAGGAAAGTGCCTCTCACTCTCAGGGCCTCAAGGACAAAAGAAGTTGCTGTCCAATTTCCTGGTGCTACATTATAGCTTTGAGATTCTCATCCTCTCTTTGTTGCTGTATCTCCTTTCTAGCTAGACACTGGATACAGCCTCTTCTCTCCTCTCCATCTTTCCTTGACAAAGGGACTGAGGGTGGATTTTCCCTGAGCCAGCTGGACGATTCCTTGTTTAGTATACTCTTAGCAACTCCCAAGCCTGAATGCCAGGGTTCCTGGGGAAGATCTACAGCTTAACAGAACAGCCAGCTGCCTCACCTGCTACCCAGTGTAGGCGCCACTGGTTTACTGAATTAAGGAGAGGATCTTTCTCTCTTTCTTTCTTTTTCTTTTTGGATGGTGGGAGGGAGCTCTGGGGAAGGCAGCCAGCCATGTTCCCCATCTCAATAGTACTGCTCTGAATACTGATACTGCCAATGCTGCTGCTTCTCCTGAGATCCAGCAAGTACAGGAAGGATGGAGTCTCCCTGCCTAGATCTCTGGAAGATGGGGAACAAATAGAGGGAAAGAAGATGGCCTCCCCCTAAATTAATTTATATTCTTGGAGCACAACTCACTTAGCGGTATATCCTGCCATCAGTAAGCCAATGCAAACAGTAATAAGCCAGATGAAGTAGAAAGTAGGTCATGCCTATAATTCAGAGACATCCTACATGGCGCAGCCATATGCAGCAGAAACAGTTAACCATAAATCCTTTGCCCAACCTCCTCCAAGCTTCTGAAGGACCCTGAGAGGGCATTGAATAACATGATTGAAAACACATCTTGGTCTCCGTCTCCTGGGGAGCTTCAGTTGCTGAACAGGAACCGTCTGCCACTCCCTCGCTGTGTGACCCTGGGCAAGTCACTTCACTTTATCTATAACATGATGGGGTTGGATTAGATGATTTCTTAGTTTTGGTCCAGCTCTAGAAATCTGCATGCAATTTTGCATTCTCATTTATTCTCACTAGGAGAAAAAGAGGAAGGTCTGACAAATATTGGCTTTGACACATACTGGCTGTGAAACCTTGGGTAAGTCCCTTAAAGCCTTGATGCCCTGGGTAACTTTCTAAGACTATAATTTACAGAGAAGGCGTTCACCTGCATTGGTGAAGGAAGTAGTCTGAAATCGCAGGTCCAATCTATTTTAACCCTGTCCTATGAGGAAAAGAGCAGGGATTGTTTCCCTTTTTATGGATATGGTTACATCATACTCACGGTCCAAGCAGTGTTCTCCATGTGTGATCACTTTTTTTTTTTTGCCATTGTGTTGGTGACATAGTCTAAAATTTAGGCTGCTCACATGGAACCTTGTGTCATTAGGATCTGTGAGATAATAGAGATTCAGGATTCTTGAAGTGGGCTTCTATTGACATTCTAGGGTTAGGCTAGTGTTTGTCTGAGTGGGCGGGGTTGAAAAGATTAAAGAGTGACCTTCCCTCCTTTTCACATAGTTGGGTCTATAGTTAAGAGTTAGCTGTTACCCTGGGTTAGCAAAACCTGCTGCTTGGGTTCTTGTGTATTGTAGTAACATGGCATTGGATGTTAAGTGTCCTGCTGGGTTACTATGAAGAGAAAGGTCAATGGGCATGGTCTCTGCCACCATGAACTTACATTCTAAAGGAGAAAACACATAGATATGGACGGCCTGATACACATACCAAATGATGATATCTACAGAAAGCTGAGGCTATTGCAAAATCCCGTCCCATGATCAGTAGGTCTTGATTTAAAATAATTTCACTTTTCCACCTCTCTCCCCTCAAATTCGTCTCCCCTCTGCCTCCTTCTCTGTTGACTTCCAATGTCATTTACAGAAACACACACAGAATTCCCCCAAGTTACTGTTTTGTGATGGCACCTTTGTTGGTCAGGGAATGAAAGGGCCAGAGGTCATGTGGTAAGCCTGGAACTGAACCCATTCCAGAGCCATGACTGTCCTTTGGTAGAAGGAGATGGAGGGAGGGAAGAGAGAAGGAGAGGGGAAAAGCATTTATTAAGCACCCATTATGTGCCAACAGTGGGCTAAGTGCTTTACAAGTATTACTGAATTTGATCTCATTTGGGAATTTTGAGGGCAGCATCAGGAGACATAACGAAAGAGCTAGAAGAACATTACTTCTTCTTAGGACATCTAAGGGTTGGGGCTTCATATACAAAGGCTGAGGATGTCCTGGGGAAGTGGGGTCATTTTCATGGATGCTATCATGGCTATCCAAGCTCTCACCCTTGCTGTGCTTTCCACAGCAGGGGTTAACAGCATTTGTACCATGAGGATCACTAGGAGGCCTAAGTGAGTGACCAGAACAGGAAGATGGAAGAAAAACAAAGAGGAGAGAAGGAAGAGAAAGGAGAGCAGATGATATGGTAGCATTAATAGCCTCACACGATCCACAGTGCTATAAAGGTGTCCAGACTACGATAGGATCCATCCTATCTATACCCATCTAGAAGAAAGTTGTCCTTAGAATGCCTAGAGCCAGGGTAGTTCTGATTCCTCATTTGCTTGTCCTATTTTAAACAATTGTTACCCCTTCCCTCTTCATTGTAGGACTCAAGAAAGTCCTGTGGCAGTGTGGCCTGGTTTCTAATTTTACTATAGTGTCCGGAATTTTCCTCCAGATCTTACCCCAAATTACAGACATTTTCTTTTTAATTCCCACTAATGTTTTACTTCCCTGGTAACTTTAGGAGACATTTATAACACTGGTGCTGCTTAGTGGTGCCCTCAGTGGGGAGTCTGTCTGGATTTAGGGTCATAATTAAAAAATGCTAAAATTGGAAGAAAATTTGGAGACCTAGTTCACTTCTCTTACTTTACAGATGAAGCAACGAAGCCCAGAGAATGAAAGTGACTCTTAGCTCTCCTTATCTCTCTTCTCACTAGAATGTTTGGGATAAGAAAAAAACCTCAGCCATTTAGGTTAACTTTTCCTGCCCCAATTTGGAAAGTTCTGTCCTCCGGCTAATCCCCTCTTAACTGGGGCAGAGACAGCAGAGAGTTTGCTTTAACCTTGCTCCATCCTGAGCTCAGACCTTTCAGCCTGTCAGGAGATCAGCCCAATTTCCCTCCCTCAGCCCTAGCTCTGAGGCAAGCAATTACACGGAAGGGTTTGTGTATAGAAGTCTCAGGGCCATTCCAGAATCAAGCTTCTTTGCAGGAGATTCGAATAATCCCCAGCCCATCACCTGCAAATTGACATTCTGGCAGCTGAGTGAGTAGGACAAGCCCTGTAAGAGACACTGTACTCTCTTATTCCAGAAATCGATTCTATTTTGCAGCAAATGCACCCCTGGTTTCTCTCTCCCGAGTCCACTCTTCATCTTCCTCTGCAGGATATCATGTTCAGTTGACATAGCCAGTATGAGGAATTCTCTGACCATTTACCTCCTCACTGCTCTGCTGCAAGCTTCCTTACTTTCCCTATCTTATGGGCTCAGAGATCCATTTGGATTCCCACCAGGAAGCATCAGGAGCAGTCCTTGCCCCAAAGTAGTTGTTTCAATATCTAGCTCCATTCGAAGTGGTTGGAACCCTGTTGTTCAGACCCCTTTGCCTAACAGCCTAATCCTTGGTTGTTCAGACTGTTGGGCATGGAGTCCTAACTCTTTGTTGCCCATAGTTGAATCCTTGCTCCTCCCCATTTAAGAGTTGTCCTGAACTTGGTCTCATGCCTGGACCTTACAAGTCCTACCTGTCCCTCTGTGGGTTGATTGAATGCCCCAAACTTGACATCTTGCTAGACTGGACTGATGACTCTTACCTTAGCTGACTCAGCATCGTGAAGTAGAAAAAGCTGACCTGACTTGAGTTTGAATCCTGGCTCTAAATTTTCTGAGTGGACGACCTTGGGCAAGTCAGTTCACCTTTAACATGCCTCATTTCCTCAAGGATAATACTTATATGATTCATTTCATTGTATTGGTGTGAACAGTATAGCTATATGTAAATAAATGCAAGCTATTATTAGTATAATTTTTCATCTGCTGCAGTCCTACTGGGATGTATCATCATGGTGTGGAGGTGATCCCAAAGGCTATGCCAGTATAATGGGAGTTCTGGCAAGTCTTACCCAGATGGAGAAGATTCAAGCATCGTTCTAGCAGCAGACTTTGTGTCTGCCATCCAAGGACCAACTTAGTTAAGATTGGAGAGGCTCATCACCAGAAGGTTGGCCACCAGGTGATGAATTTCTTTGGCCCAATCACTCACGAAACAGTCTGCTAAGGCATAGAGGGGCTGCAGTTTGTCTCCATGGAATAAGTACTCACACCTATTCATCATATTTGTGATTAAATCATGTATCCCTTGAAGTTTTAAAGTTTTATTTTTTACCTCCAGGGCACTTGACTTCTAGGACTAGGGGTAGTGGTGGGAGTAGCAGGGAACAATCATTTAAGTGTTTACTATATGCCAGGCACTATGCTAAATACTTACAATACCATCTTACTTGCTTCTCAATAACTCTGTTAGGTAGGTGCGCTTCTTATCCCACTTTTATAGTTAAGGAAACTGAGGCAACCAGAGTTTAAATGATTTGCCTAAAGGTCATGTAGCTAGTAAATGCCTGAAGTTAGATTTAACTCAGGTCTTTGTGACTCCACGAGCAATGATTTATGCGGGTGGTTAGGTGGCACAGTGAACAGAGCACTGACCCTGGAGTCAGGAGGACCTGAGTTCAAATCCAGCTTCAGAGACTTAACACTTACTAGCCATGTGACCTTGGGCAAGTCACTTAACCCCAACTGCCCTCTGAAAAAAGCAAAAAAAAGCAACCCCCCACAAAAACAAAAAACAACCCCCCCCCAATGATTTATCCACTGTACTTCCAGCTGACTGGGATGCCTCTGGTGTGGTCAGGTAGGGAAGACCAAGGTGCTTTGTCTTCTATCATTGTCTTGGCTGACTCTTGCTAGAGCACCATACCTTTGATCACTAGGAAGCATCTTTTTTATGACCTATAAGTTGGGATACAGTCAGAGAATGGGGATAGATGTTGAGACAAGAACGTAGTTGTAGAGTTGTGGCTTCTTTCTTCCATCAACCTTTGATGGCTTGCTATGAATTCACCTCACCTCTTTTTGACTCAGTCTCATTGTTGGCATAAAACATATCTATTGCTTACATATATTTTTTATTTTCCCAAGAGCATGGGATGGGAAATTTTTGAAAGGGGAAGCAATTATAAGGATGGGGAGGTGGGTTTCTGTTTCTATATATACTGGACTTTTCAAAGAGAGTTGATTTAAGGGAAATAGCACTGGCTTTCATCTTAGAAGATTTGGGTTAATTTTCTTACATTGATGATTACCAGCTATGTGACTCTGAACAAGTAACACAATCTTTCTGAGCCTCAGTTTCTTCTCCCTATAAAATGGGAATAATAAAATTTATAATGTATTGTGAGGAAAAGAATTTTTTCCATAAAGCTTAAAGTGCTATAGAAACATGAATTGTTATTCATTGTGTGACTCTCAGTTATTTACTTAAAACCTTTAGACTTTGGGGCAGCTAGGTGGCACAGTGAATAGAGCACTGGCCCTGGAGTCAGGAGGACCTGAGTTCAAATCCCGCCTCACACACTTAATTAGTTTGGTGCTCTAGCTCCAGCAATTGAACTTTTATTTCCTACTACAAGGAGTTCCAAACACTTGGGAAATAGCTGGGAGCCTGGGTAGGTAACTTGGAAGTGAGAGCAGAGGCCAGATTTGAACTCAGGAAGAGGAACCTTCCTGACTGCAGGCCCACCACCGTATCTATTGTGCCACCTAGCCTAAATGGAGTTTTTCCTTTCTGGAGTATTGGACTTGGTAATGAATGGAAAGAGTAGTCTGGGTTATATCCGTGGATGCTTCTGTTTTTATTCTTCAATTACTAGTTTAATTAAACTGTGTGTTTACAGTCATGACCCCATGATTCAAGGTGGATAAATGAAGCAGGAGGAGAGGGAAGGCCAAGGGAGAGGTGTGGTCCAATTGTAAGGGAGCATAATACATCATTCTCTGTAACTAGGTAAGAGAAGGACTTAGGAGAGGAAGAATGGGACTCAGGGTAGAACTGATAGAACTTTTGTGCACAGTTAAATTCCAGGGTTCTGCCTAATGTTAGAGAACCAGAAATTGGTGACAATTCCCCCAGCCTTTCACATTCTACTGGGAGACCTTAACATGCCCATAGATAACTAAATAAAAGTACAGGTAGGGGCTGGACCAGTGATTTCACTGGTACAAGGAGCTCCTGGTCAGGGCCTTCCTCTCTTGAGGGAGAATGGAATCTTCTCTGTAACCTCTAGTGTTATGCAGTTGCCTGTATCAGAAGTGTCAAACCACCACCTGTGGCCTATAACAAGTCTCCACCTCTCCACCCCCACCATGCATTGAACCAGATTAAAATGTAATTGGGAATGCTTAACAACATAAATAAAATACAATGAAACACATATAATATTAATATGTGGTTTTCTAAATCAATGTATGATGATTAGAGTACTGCAAATTAAAACAACTCTGAGGTACCACCTTACACTTATCAGGTTGGCCAATATGACAAAAATTGAAAATGATAAATGTTGGAGGGGATGTGGGAAAATTGGGACTCTAATGCACTGTTGGCAGAGTCATGAACTGATCCAACCATTCTGGGGAACCATTTGGAACTATGCCCAAAGGGCTATAAAACTGTGCATTTTGATCCAGCAAAAAGAGATAAAAAAGGGGAAAATACCTATTTGTACAAAAATGTAGCAACTCTTTTTGTGGTGGCTAAGAATTGGAAATTGGATGCCTATAAGTTGGGAAGTGCTAAACAGGTTATGGTATATGATCAGAATGGAATATTATTGTGTTATAAGAAATGATAAGCAGAAGGATTTCAGAAAAACCTGGAAAGGCTTACATGAACTGATGCAGAGTGTAGTGGGCAGAAGCAGAAAGCATCATACACAGTAACAGCAATATTGTATGATGAACAATTGTGAATGACTTAGCTATTTTCAGCAATACAATGATCTAAGACAATCCCAAAGGACTCATAATGAAACATGATCTCTGCCTTCAGAGAAAGCACTGATATTGTCTGAATACAAACTGTAGCACGTTATTTCCCTTCCTTCCTTCCTTCCTTCCTTCCTTCCTTCCTTCCTTCCTTCCTGAGTCTTCTAGCATAAAATGGCTAATATGGAAATGCTTTATATGATTGCACATGTCTAACCTATATTAGATTGCTTATCATTTCAGGGAGGGGTGAAGGGAGGAAGGGATGGAGGAATAGAATTTAGATTACAAAACTTCAAAAAATAACAAATGTTTGGTTTTTTTTTTTGAGAAAAATTCATTGTTTTTTGCTTTTTGGAGGGAGAAGACAGGGCAATCAGGAGGTCCCACAGAAAAAAACTGTGGAAAAAAGCTCCCATACACTGAGTTTTCAAATATTTTGTTGCTTTAGGACATGCTTGTATAATAGCATGGCTGTTGCCAGAATGTTGTGATGTCCAGTTTGAAAGGATAGAGTAGCTTTGCCCTAGGAGCTGGACAAGGATATAGCTGCCCATAGTTTTCAGGTCTTTTTATAAGTATAAAAAATGCTTGTGTTAGGCATTTTGGGAGAATCTAACCCCAGGGTGCACCTAAAAAAGTTTAACTTATGAACTTATGGATTATAGATGGAAGAATTAGTGCTGTGATTCAGTGCAGAAAGTCATGGAATGTATATTCTCTGTGTTTGTAAGATTAAGTGTTTGCAAGGAATTGTCAAGTTAGGAATCCCTTTTTGTGTAAAGGAATCAGTGTGTGTTTGGGTTGGAGTTTTATAGCTGTACAGCTACGGTCAGATTAAGTGTGAATAAAACGGTCGGGACAGGGAACTGTATTGTACCTGCAAAAAAGTAGCTGGGTCAGATTCTGTAAAGGGCAGTTACTTCTTACATGGTGGTTAGGTTCTAAAATAAGGTAAAAATAGTGCACAGTAAAAGTTATTCTAGAAAATTCTTCAACTTGCTCATAAAGTACAATGCAGTATCTGTAAATAGTTGTAGCTAAAAGGGGTTCTAATTTTTTAAAAGAAGACATTTGTAACTATCATAGTACAGCAGGATCTGAGATGGTGGCTATGGGAACAATTGAAGGTAAATTTAATTTTCACAATACCCATCCAAACCCACCACAATACCCAGCTAAATGATGAGGAGAGAGGTAAGAAGCAAGGCTTCTATGCAAACAGAAGAAAATAACAACAGGTAAACACTTAACTGGCAGAAAAAATTTATCATTAAGGAAAAAAGTGCCTTTGAAAGAACTTTACATAAAGTGCGATTGTATTAGGGAATGATCATATCACCAAATAACCATTTCTTCTTTCAGTGGGAGGCAAGCGAGGTCAAAAGGGAGTCATCTGGAACATTAGCAGACTTGCTTTGTGTCCATTTGACAGGAAAGACCAACTAAGGGTATTCCTCTTGTAAGCTGTACCAGTCTTAGAATGGATAGATTATGGGTATGATGAAGAGGAAAAAGTGGGGTGTGTTGAAGCCAGATCAAACTGACTCTGGAACCAATTGTTAAATTTTTCAGTGAGAGCATTTACACCTAGGAAATCAGCAAAGGCTGCAACATAGGGCTTGATTTATTATTTTGTTCAAGTGTTAACACTGCAGATTAAACTTCTTTGGAGAGATGGTTGTTAAATATTTACCAGCACATCCCTGTTCTGGACCCTCATTGAATGTCTTGAGATGGGAACTTAGATTAACTTTGAGAACAGTGCATTCCTGTCTTTTCCCCTTAGACTCACTGTTGCAAACTACTTTTTGAGGGGAATGGTGAGCAGACTTGCTTGTACTACTTCCTTTATATTTCCCTTTCTTACTAAGTAGTTCAATTGAATTTACATAAATGAAAGGGAATTGGGGGTGGTAGGAACAAGCAGACTCAGGTCATGTCCTGTGTTAAGTGATTATAAATGATGTAAGTCCATAAAAGCTACAGACTTGGTGCTACCAAGGTAACTCCACCACCTGTGAAGGATATCTTTATGGTAAAATGGCAGCTTCGACCTAGGCAAAGTGTGTGTGTGTGTGTGTGGGGGGGGTCAGTGTCTGTGTGTCTGTGTTTGTCATGTAATGGAATAGGAAA
Source organism: Petaurus breviceps papuanus (assembly GCF_028583685.1). Lineage (NCBI taxonomy): Eukaryota > Metazoa > Chordata > Mammalia > Diprotodontia > Petauridae > Petaurus > Petaurus breviceps. Next base: position 14,396,178 of record NW_027185784.1, read on the forward strand.
ATTCAGAGAAAGTTCTATGGGTGCTGGTTGAGTCTTTACCCCAAATTTCTACTTAGCCCTTGCCCCTCATTTTACACCCTGGTCATCCTCATGTCTTCATAGCATTCAAAGAAGAAACTGGGAGGGCATAAGTATTACCAAAGATGCATAAAGCAATGGCCCTGAGTGACTTCTGAAATAAGATGGTGGTAAGAATGAGGGTGGTGTTGAGATTGAGGATTTTAGGTGCCAGAAGCTTCATGAAATCTCTTGTGACCAAATGCATATATATATATATAATATATATTTATACACACACATATATATATATATATATGCCTTTGCATATACATATGCATATACACATGTTGGCAGACTATTTGCTGATTATAGTTCTGATTATAGTTAGAAATGGCTAACATTTTATGAAATTCAATTTTCTGAGGGAATTATTCAGGGGAAATGATTGAAGTCCAAGTAAAGTTTTTTTTTTTCTGGCGGGTTGAACCTGGATTGGAAAAGTGTTTATCAGTGAAAACAAAAGGGCGAAGTTTTTCAAGTCTTCATTAAACAGGAGAGTATAACCCAAACATCAAAAACCATAGACTTATTTAGAGGGTGTATAAAGTGTGGAAGAATTCCAGTTCACCCCAAATCTCAAGAAGAAGTTAGAGAAACAACAAGGAAGACAGTTATGGCTTCTAGGGGAATGCAACTAGAAATGCAGCAATATGACAAAGGTGGGGGTAGATTCCATTCTTCATTATACATCTTTCTCTTTTCCCTTCTTGCCTCCCCCAACATCACCTTCTCGGTGATATATTCTGGAAAAATATCAGAGGTTACCCTCCATGGCAAAGAGAGATGAAGTGATGAGGAGACAGGACCTCTTTGTTCTACCTTCTTTTCAATGATGCCTTAAAATTTGACCTTTGATATAAAGAGTTAAAGGTTGTATAAAATGAGAACAGAGTTGGAATTTTCTTTTGTTCTTCCAGCAGTGGTTGGGAAGCACACCCATTAAGGCCCAGGCTTCCAGCCTCTGTTTCATCTCTCTGTTTTTGTTTCTGTCTCTGTCTTTGTGCTTCCTCGTTTCCTTTTCCTTTATGGGGTAGCTACCTTTAGGATCAAGGATTGACTAGATTCTCCCTCCTACTCCCATCCTTCTGTTGCCTTTTAAGATGGTTGTTTTTCATGGGAGCTCTTATTCTGATCTGTCTTTGAAGGCTGATATGATCTTTCAGCAGACTGTGGCCTTGGGGCTGAGGGCTTCCAAGTGAACCCCCCTCCCCAAGTTTCAGGAATGGCTTAGTAGGATTCTGGAAAAAAGTATGATCTTCTGTCTCCTTTCTGTATAGTTGGCATAGGAATGCACTTGTTAGAGCTTTTGTATTAGGGCTAAAATTCCTCATGCAAAGAAATCATTTGATGAAGTGCTTATTTCTTTGTGAGCTAAGACTTTCCCAAAGTAATCAAAATATATTTTAGTCCTGTGGGCTTGGTAAATATAAACACTCTATTTAAAAGGAGAAATCTGTTTGTAGGTTCCATCTGCCAAAATGTGCTATTGCCAAATCCAGAAGATTTCTTTATAGATTAAACTATTAATTCTGTAGGATCTTGGTAATAAGTCCAAATAAAATGCTTAATAGTTAGTAGAATTCTAGGGTTGATTAGGCCTTGTGATGCCATCTTATCTAAGTGCAAGCTTCTGGATTTGAGCTGTAGTCTTCCTGGCTCCAGTTATAGTGCTTTGTCCTCTGAAATACAGTGACCAGGCTGTTAAGAAATGGTTAATTTCTTCAAACAATCAACAAGCACTTATTAAACACCATAGTAAGGGCCAAATACTGTTCTAAGTGCTGCAGATGTAAAGAAAGAGGAAAAATAGTCCCTGCTCTTGAGGAGTTTATGAGGCAACACATGCATAAATGTAGACTATATACCAAATAGATAGAAGGCAACCTTAGAAGCTAAGGCACTAGTACCTTGCGGAGGGTGGACTTGGAAAGAGTTCCTTCAAAAGTTGGCATTGAATTCAGCCTTGAAGGAAATAAGGGACTCTAAGAAGTAGAGATGAAGAAGGAGAACTTCCCAAGTATAGGAGACAGTCAGTGCAAAAGGCATGGAGATAAGAGATAAAACATTGTTTGTGAACGGCAAGTATGTCAATATGGCTGGACTATATAGTTTGAAGAATAAAGAAAAGATTGGAAGGGCAAGGAAAGATTATGAAGAGCTTTAAATGTTGAAAAAAGTGTTTATGTTTGATCTTGGATGTAATAGGAAGCTATGTTTATTTGAAAAGACATGGTAAGACTTGTAGTTAGGAAAATCATTTTGACTATTATATAGAGGTTGGTATGAAATGGGGAGAGACTTGAGGTAGAAGACCAGTTGGGAAGTTGTTAGAATAGTCTAGGCAATAGACAATGATATCCTAACTAAGGTGGTGTGTTAGTGTAGAGAAGGGGATGTGAATGAGGGATGTTCTGGAGGAAAAGAAGCCAGCCACATGCAGGAACTGATTGTGAAGTGAGTGAGAGTGAGAAGTTGAGGATGACCCCATGATTCAGACCCAAGTGACTGGAAGGATTATACTCTTGATAAGAATAGAGAAATTTTGAAAAGGGCTGTGTTTTGATGAATGATAATTCTGTTTTGGACATTTTGAGTTTGAGGTGCCTATTAGAAATAGTCCATTGAAATACCCGGGGTTGGGAGATGAAGTATTTTGTCTGAGGAGCAGCAATGTCTGTGTCACTGGATCTTAGAGTGCATGTGGGGTGAGGTTTAAGAAGACTAGAAAAGTAGGAAGTGGCCAGGTTATAAAGGGCTTTGAAAATCAGGGGATTTTATATTCAATCCTGGTGGTGATAGAGAGCCTCTCTGGAAGTGATAGGGAACCACTAGAGTTTATTGAATAGAGGAGTGATGTGGTCAGACAAGGTTAATCTGATGGCTAAATGGAAGGTGGTCTGGAGTGGAGAGAGATGAGGCAGGGAGATAAACCAGAGGACTATTGCAATAGTCCAGGCACAAGTTAATAAAAAACTCCTGTAAGACTCTTCAGGCTAGAAACATAGCCAAGACCATCTGGAGAAAGTGAGAAGGTGGTCCTTAGTGGTAGTGAGTAATGTGAAATGGGACAAGGGTTTGATGGACCATGAACCAGCAGAGGATTGAGTTTGCTACAATGAAGGCTCTTTCTGGGGAGGCTAGATAGTGCAGTGAATAAAGTACTGGCCCTGGAGTCAGGAGGACCTGAGTTCAAATCTGGCCTTAGACACTTAATACTTTTTTTTTTTTTTTACAGTTTATTAATATGGTATTTATTTGTCTTCCATCTGTCAGACCTTGAGCCCATGGCTTTCCCCAGGGCTGCCTGGTGAGATGGAAGTGGAGGTATAAACAGGCTGGAAGAGACATGGAAGGACCAGGAGGATGAGGAGGAACATTCAGAAATGTAGGGGGAATAGAAATGGCTCCATCACATGGTGAAGAGGATGAGGAAGGCCACCATCAGGCAAAAGAGCCCCATGGCCTCAGACAGGGCAAAGGCCAAGATGGCATAGGAAAAAAGCTGCTGCTTCAGGGAGGGGTTCCTGGCATAACCAATGATGAGACTTCCAAACACAGTCCCAGTCCCAGCTCCAGAGCTGGTCACCCCCACAGTGGCAGCCCCAGCCCCAATAAACTTGGCTGCTGTGCAAATGTCCCTTGAGACGGCACTAGTTTGGAATCCACATCTAGGGACAAGAGAGGTCAAGGGACTTGATGCTGCCAAAATGCTGAGGTTCTCACCTGTCTGAACCTCTGGCCTTTTTAGCACCACTGCAGACAGTGGTCTACTCAGCAGCTGAGAGCTGCTCTTCACAAGGGCAGGGGTAGAGATGAACGTGGCGCAGGCGTACATTCTCAGGGGGTGAGGGGCAAAGCTGAAGAGCTGCTGGCAGAGCAGAGGAGACAGAGAGGAGGGGTCAGACACTTAATACTTACTAGCCATGTGACCTTGGGCAAGTCACTTAATCCCAATTGCTTTGCCTTCCCCCCTCCAAAAAAACAAAAAAGAAGGCTCTTTCTGACAAAGTTGGGTTGCTTTCAAACCAGTCCCAGGGGTAAAAACTTGAATTAAGAAAGAGCCTAGGGTGGGCCAGGATCTTGAGGGATAATGGATGAGGCTGTCTCAGGTTTGGAGCAATCTTCTCACTTTCCTGGGGCAGAGAAGGTTAGAGGATTGTGAGATAAGGTTTCTGTTGGGTGTATAGGACTCCCTTTCAGGCATTCCTGAATAAGGTAGGGGCCAAGAGTGAAATATCCTATGGTCTGTTCTGCCACTGAATTGCCTTATAGTCTGTGTACTATTACTTTACTTTTTTGGTATCTCACTATGTACCTCTGAAAATTATGTATCCTAGAATCCCTTCCTCAAAATGGCTGTGGGGATGAAAGAGTTCACAATATCTTTGAGCTTTTTATTCCCTGACTATGGGGAATATGCCCCTCTGTCTCTTGAGGGCAGAGACAGTGTGATTTTTCATTGTTATATCCCTAGTACACATAATAGACTCTTGCTATATGTTTGTTGAACTGAATTAAATAAGATAATAATGCTAGCTCAGTATAGTGTAGAGGTTTGGCTAGGTTTCCTCTTCTTCCCTGCTAGTAAACCAGTGAAGAAACTGGAAATTTATGATCCTTTCTCTGGCAGCCCAGGGACATTGGCTGGGATAGTGGGGGAAAAGGGACACCAGAAAAAGGATCTGAGAGCCCTCCTGTGGCTAGCCAACGTGAGAATTATTTTCTTTTTTTTTTTTCTTTGCTTCTTTAGGGTTGCTGTTGAATTCTCCCTTCTGCTGCCTCAGGCACTGGCCATGGTGCTGAATGCTGATGATGTGCGGAAAGCAGGGTGTGTGCAGCCCTCTGCGGCAGGTGATTTTTGCTGGTGCAGCAGCTAGTGGGAGGCCTTTAGGCTGGAGGCAGCCTATTCCCGTGGCCAGGTGGTGAGGGGTTTGAAAGGGAAGTGGTGGCTGGGGATGGTGATGTAGGGGTTAGCTAGACCATTCTAGAGGCTTAGAGAAACCCTTTGTTGCAGTGCACGAGGATGTCAGGAGGACTTTATCAGGGATGCCACATGGAAAATTTTGGTGCTTAGGTGGCTTCAGCCCTTTCTTCCCTTCACTCTCCAACTTGGTTGAATATCCTATTCTCATAAGTCTAGTCTCTTTCCTGTTTCCTTTGACACATGCCATATTTATCCCCACCCTCAGGCTTTTTATCAAGCTGTTCCCCTTACCTGAAGAACCCTTCTCCTTTTGATTTTCCAAACCCCAAACATCTTTTAGAGCTGGGTTCAATTTCCCCTCCTTCATGAATCCTTTCCTATATTCCATCTCACATCATGGTGCAATGGAAAGAAAATTAGATTTGGGAATCAGGAAATCTGGGTTCTATCTTTGAATAACATCTGTGTGATGTTGGACAAGGCTTTTTCCCTCCATGGACTTCAGGGGGTCATATATTTCATGACCTGAGGTCACTTACCTCAACTCCTTCAGCTCAACTGAGGTCACACACATTGATAGTAAGAGGAAAACCTGGGATTTGAACTCAAGTCCCTTGGCAGTTCTTTGACCTGGATAGGCTCCAGTGCTATACCTTTTCTACTTTATTACATTTCCTTATCTGTTGAATGATGGGATTGGGCTAGCTTACCTCTAGAATACCTTCCAGCTCTACAACCTCTGTTACTGTGTTATTCTTTTCTCTGAGTTGATAATGGCCTTCATCATGAATCTAGCCTATAATAATATGCTGCTTTGTTTTACAACCATTTCAACAATATTTCATTACAACTACTCAGTTAACTCTTAATGGGAAGATACTATTTTAAACTTCTAATACCATGCCAGGTACACAGTAGGTACTCATTAAATATCCACTGGCTTGCTTTGAGTGAGGGTGCTTCTGAGTTTGAATTTTTTAAATTACTATAGTACAGTGGGAAAAAATACTGGATTTGGAACCAGAAGGTCTGAATTTGAATCTCTACTCTGCAACTTACCAACTGTGTATTCGTGGCTAAATCATTTGTTTTTTTGGGGCTTCTGTTTCCTCATCTTCAAGATGAAGGGTTTGAATGAAATGATCTTAATATTATAATTCTATTAACCTGTATTTTCTTCTTAATGGAAGCACTGTTGACCAGACATGCCAACCCTTGGACTACTTAGAGTGTAATATTTTTGGCCATGTTAGAGTGACTGTTCTTAAATTGGTCAAATAGCATTGGAATAGGGAAAACGTGTTTAAATTGGGTATAAGTATTATAGAGGCATGGTGAAGGAAATGAGGCTAGAGGTCAGAAATCAAAGAAACAATGTTTCAGTGAGGTTGGGGTCATCTCATTATTTTCAGAAGTGCCCCATAAAATTCAGAATTATCTACACTGCTGAGAAGCACAAACTGCTTGTAGTATAAAATGGAGACCTGCCAGAGGATAGAACTTTTGTGGATGCATGGAACGGGTGCTTGTGGTGTTGGCATTTGGCCATGTCCTCCTCAGAAGACGTTACCTCACTGTCCCAGTTCTTTGACCTGGATAGTTAAGCATAGTCAGTAAGTGCTGTCCTTTGGAGAAATCTAGCTTCATTGTTTCCTGTGGGTAGGGAGGATAGAGAAGGGGCTTCAAGACCAAGCATGAATCCCTTGGGGTCAATTTCCAGGTGAGGGTCCCAAATTCATGCTGTGAATGCTCTTTTTCAACTATCTCTCCCAGGGTCTCACAAGTGCTGGTATAATTCACTAAACAGTGAACTTTTTTTCATGGCTCCTGGAGGAACTTGCAGGTGTTTGATGTTTGTGGGGATAAAGAAGAAAAAAATGCATCACACTCTCCAACATGGCAGGGCCAAATATTAATCATCTGTCAGCCAGAAATCTCAGAGAGCAGAAGGAAAGCCTGAACGAATGAGCAAGAGACTGAGAGATAGCACTCAAGGAGATAGAAAGGATGGGCTGGGGGAGGAAAGGGGAAGGAGGAGGAGGTGGCACAATGAAATAGAGTGGAAGGGAGTGTAAAAATAAAATACAAGGCAAGCTGGGGAAAAAAGGGGAAGGAAATTAAAGTGAATGAGGAAAAGAGCAGGAGAGAAAGACAAAATGAACTAATGGATATAAAAATGCTTTGAATACTATAAGCACAATACAAATGTTAGCTACCATTATTAGTAGTATTAAAAGGAGGCAGACAAGCAGGAGAGCAAAAAGACTGAAATATGGAGAAGGAAGAAGGAATAAGAAGAAGCAAAAGGACATGAGGGGAGGCAGGCAGAGTCATATATGCACATGAACCAAGAGAAACAGACAAAGAAGAAATGAATATTCCAGGACCATAAGAAACTGGGGACTGGAGGCATTGTGGCATCAACAGAAGGCAGAGAATATAAAACAAAAGACAACTTAAGCCATTTTCTGGTCTGGGAAGTCACCCACAGCAGCACAATGTGCCGGGAAATGATGTCTGCCTGTGATCATTGTTTACTTAGAAAGCTGGCTGACATGAGATGAAATTAACACAATAGGATGGAAAATTGCTAATAAAACAAAAATCCCTGCCGTTAGATTTTCATAGCCTAATTATTCAGCTCACTCACTAATGGCACGAGATATTACCATGCAAATGTGCAGCCTGCACATGTTGGAGGAAAGGGGATCAGGGACACTTCCATTCTTTTCAAAGGATACCTTTTCCAGTCTGAAGTAGCATTGAGGCCAAGGAGTGGGCATCTAGAGAGGACAGTTGGTCACATACTTCATGGATCTTGAGTTAGAATTAGAGTCCTGGGAAGTATTATTCAATCCTAATTAAAACTGCCATTTTTGGTCACAATATGTATGCCCTTTTGGAGATAACATTTGACCTACGGGCAAATCATGATAAACTCAAGGCATTCAAATAAATGCACTTCAGAATCATGGGATTCTGGGGTCTGTTCAGCCTTTTGCTTAATAGCCCTCAGCACTTATAGGAGAATACAGTTTATATTATATTTACTTGTTGCTATGTTATTTTGTAAATGCATCTTTAAATCACTGTTTACATGTGTGTGTTCTATTTCCTCATGACAAACTCTTAAGTTTCTTGAAGGTGGATATGAGGTCTTCATTTTCTTAGTGTCTCTATAGCATCTAGTATAGGGCTATTTGTTCAGTGCACAAGTGACTTTATTTTTTGAAGATGGCTCCTCACAGAGGATAATAAAATTTAGAAGTTGAAGGGATCTTGGAAATCATCTAGTCCAAATTTCTTTATTTTTCAGATGAGGAACTTGGGTACAGAGGCTGTGACTTGCACAGCATCACACAGGTAGTACGTAACTTTGAGAGAAATTTTTCCACTATCCCACACTATCCTCATGGAGGGCAGAAGCACTGCATTTCAGAATAAAATGAAATAATACTTGTAAATCACTTAGCACAGTTCCTAGCACATAATAAGTGATTAATAAATGCTTATATCTACTTTCCTCCTTCCTTCCTTCCTTCCTTCCTTCCTTCCTTCCTTCCTTCCTTCCTTCCTTCCTTTCTTCCTTTCTTCCTTCCTTCCTTCCTTCCTTCTTCCCTCCCTCACAACCTTCCTGCCTTTCTACCTTCCTTCTAAAAGACCAAATGCATCTTTCACATTCCCTAGGATATTAACCAGTCAACTAACAAGCATTTATTTAATGCCTACTATATGTGATGATTAGTGTAATGATGAGACTAGAAAGGTCAGCTGGGTCCAGGCTATTAAGGACTTCAGATACCAATAAAAAGTGTTTGTATTTGATTGTTAGAGTCAATGGGAGGTACTGGAGTTAACTGAGTAGGTAATGGCATGGTCTAAAGAGTGCTTTTGAAAGGTCACTTTAGTAGCTGTGTATATATTGGGTTTGAGAGAGGAGAGACTTGAGGGAAGAACTGAATTGCAGTCTGTATTTTAACTGGGCTATCCTAGTATATATGTGGCATGGTGTCTGTATGTGTGTGTGTGTGTGTGTGTGTTTGTGTGTAGAGTGCTTAATAATAGCTATTATTCCTATGGAGTTTTAAAATATATAAATCACTTTATCCCTTACCTACATGATTTCATTTGATCTTCACACCATCCAATACAAGGTAGATGCTACAGATGGGAACATTGAGGCTCACACAGAGGTTAAACAACTTGTTCAGGGTCCCATAGCAAGTGTCAGGGCCAGGATTTGAACCCAGTTCTTTCCAGATTCTTCCACTTCATCTCTATGACAGCATACTACCTTTCCATGCATTCTTGACCTGTGATGTTGAGGAATAGAACTTTATAGTTTCTCACAAATTACATGACTAGTTTGTCAACATTATACTTTTGTGGTTACAAATGCAAAAGGGTGAATACCTTGTCGA